>NC_089251.1:85596761-85901618 GCF_963930625.1 Muntiacus reevesi
ACTGAACTGAACCAGACCTTCTGCAATTGACCCATGCCAACTTCTCCCATCTCATTTTGGCACATGACCCCTCTTGTTTGTTGCATGTAGCCACGGTGACTTTTTGTTCCTCAAGTAAATTTCCCCAACTGGAGCCTCTGCTTTACAGTTCCTTTGGTTGGACTATCTAACTCCCAAATTTTTCCATGACTAACACCTATGATGGTCATTTTGTGTCAACCTGACTAGGCTTAGGGATTCCCAGACAGCTGCTAAAACATTATTTTGAGGTGTCTGTGAGGGCATTTCTGGAAAAGGTTAGCATTTGAATTGATGGACTAAGTAAAGGTCACCAACTGCAACTGGGCATCATCCACACTGTTCAGGGTCTGGATAGAACAAAAGGCTCAGGAAGTGTGAATTTGCTCTCTTGCTTGAGCCAGGACATCCATCTTCTTCTGCCTTTGGACATCTGAACTCCTGGTTCTTGGGCCCTCAGACTCAGACTGGAACTTACAACACTGACTCTATTGGTTGGAAGGATTCAACTTTGTACTAGAATTATACCACTGGCTTTCCTGGGCCGCCAGCTTGCTGATGGCAGATTGATAACTTCCATAAACACATGAGCCAGTCTTTCTTAATAAATCTCTATCTAGATACCCATCTATCTGTCTATTCATCTACCTATCTATCCATCCTATTGGTTCAATTTCTCTGGAAAACCCTGACAAATACACTTTATCATACAGTTTATATGTCACTATAGAAAGGAAGCCTTCCCTGAGCATCTAACTAACTAAATAACTAACTAACAATGTTACCCCACCCCCAATGCCCTCTATCCTATTACCTTACTTCATTTTCTTTAGAGCATCAATCCTGTAGGAAATTTTTATTTCTTTGCTTACCTTCCCCTGTCTTCTCCATGAGAACAAGTACCTTATCAGTGTTTTTTTTTTTTTTACTGCCATATCTCCATTAGAAGAGCATCACGCACATAGTAAGCATTCAAATGTATTTGTGTGGATAGAGTCAATATTAAATGACTGCACTTGTTTGGAATGAGTCAATGGTGTCGCCTGTTTGCCAAGTTCTGATAGTTAAAGCTGGATGATGATAGATCAACACACAAGCACTCACAGCCCCAAAAGGAATCTCTTTTCTGGAGATAAAGTATATTAGTGATAGTCAATATTTTTTATTTTGTACCACTTAGCTAGGCGTACCAGCTATTCCCATCAACCATGGCAGGAACAGTGGGGAGAATCACAGTAGAGTTAAATTTTTAACTATGGTTCAAGTCCATTAACTTGATGGGAGAAAAACACTACTGCTGCCATTTTATACACTAATTTCACACACTAAGAATCAGCAGGTATTACAGAACAAATATGACTTTGAAGTCAGGAAGATTCAAGTTCCTAGAATTCTCTAGACCAGAATACTGGAGTGGGTAGCCTTTACCTTCTCCAGGGGGTCTTCCCAACACAGGGATTGAACCCAGGTCTCCCGCATTGCAGGCGGATTCTTTACCAGCTGAGCTACAAGGGAAGCCTAAGAATACTGGAGTGGGTAGCCTATCCCTTCTCCAGGGGATCTTCCCAACCCAGGAATCAAACCAGGATCCCCTGCATTGCAGGCAGATTCTTTACCAACTGAGCTATCAAGGAAGCTCAATGAGACTAAATTCACCAACAAATAAGTAAATAAACAGAACGGAGGCTTTTAAATTCCAACCAATTGATTTATAGACAAAGATTTATATGTCTTTATAGACATAGCATGTATCAATTTGAAATACTCAAGAAATAAAATATAATAAATATTCAGTAATCATCAGAATACCAAAGAATGTGATTTATTTGATCAGAACTGTTAGTCTCTTAGGTAACTCATATCATCTGTCTGGGCTTCAATTTCCTCATATGCATCAAGGGAGATTTGGTCCACATTATTTTAAAGACATTTCTACCTCTGAGTCTGGAGTACTATGGGCTGCTCTTCTTTGACAGATAAAGCTACTGACACAGGGCCTGTGGTGTTCCACTCTGGGGATGTTTTGGTAGATCTACAAAAGTTCATCCATCCCCTCTCTGACCCACCCGTCACCCCCTCCTGATGAGTTGTGCACATTTACGGGTTAGCCACCCAGAGTTGGCAGTACAGTCTGAAGCAAAGAAATCAGACAAAATGTATGTCTTCACATATCCCCAGTTTTTTAGTCTCTCAGTAGTACAAATTGTCCTAAAACTACAGATTGGAGGGCAGTATTAGCTCTCGGGCATGTGTTTATTCTCTGGTGAGGAATGTAAAATGTCAGTACTGATAACATGTCTTTCATGGCTCAAATCATCATCACTGCACCAGAAAACCTGTTTTGATATAATTTAGCCCATCCCTATATGAACTAAATGCCAAATGCAATTCAGGATTTATGTGTTGTCGGGTCCTAGTGGAGTATGCAAAGAGTCTTAGTGCCTGGGAAAGGTTTACAGAGAGAGGGGTTGTGGGTGCTTACCTCTAGATCCAGAGTGTGCAACTAGAGAAAAGGGCTGGATCTGCTGCATGTTCAGTAAAATACCCCAAAGGCTGTGCTTTCCTCTTTTTAAAAGAAGAGGGTGTTAACTGGGTATTTTATTTTTTCCTGAAAGATTTGAACTTGCAAATGAAGCATTTGGTCAGACAACCAAAAGGATTTGTGTCCCTTCCGATAAAACACAGAATTGTGTTCCATGCCCTGAGGAAGTCTCCATAGTCTCCTCTAGATGTGATCTCAAGTCAAGAGTGTGACAACATGAAAAAGCACATTTGGCCCCTAACACTTTCCTACTGCTGAAGCTTCCAACAGCATATCCAAAATAGTTCCTGATACTCTGAGAACTTTTCTTAAATCACTTGTATAGAAAGACTGTTTTCCCACTCATCTTACCACAATAAAATTCAATACATAGCATAATTATTAAAACAACAGCTAACTTAAACTTTGTAATCCTCGTTTGTTTATGTATCTGTATAGTTCAAAGATTGTTTATAAAAGTATTCAAGTTTTATTGTTTCTTTTACAAAATGATACCATTTACCAGATACTTTTTCTTGAATGACTCCAAAGCAAGGAAAACGTTTCACAGGTATGAAAACTTTAACACTATATATATATATATATATATATACACACACACACATATATATACATATCAGACATCTAAAGAGAGTTTTAAATTAACTATACTTTAATTTTAAAAATGATTAAAAAATAAAATATTTTTCTATATAGGTAATTCTTATTTATGGTATGTATTTTCCAATTTTTCTGTAATTGCTACAAATTACTTGCAAAGTAAAAATGAAAAAAAAAGATAAAACCACAATAAGTCCCCTTTAGAGAGTGGTCAGACATTGAATATTTTGATAAGACAGGTGATTACTCTCAAAAATATACAGAAACTCTCATTGTGCTCTAAAATAAGAATAAGTTACTTTTATAGGAAGATCTAAACCTCCCCAAAACTCAATATTACATTTAAGGTTATCCAGAAATAAAGTACCACCAAAGATAATGAGTAGAAATGAAAGGAGAAAGCATAAAATGGCACCCAGAATATTGTTTTAGTCTATTATCAACCTAGAACAATTTCCCAAATATGTCCTGCAGTACATTGGCAGTCCTCAAAATGTAAACGTTATGCCAAGAAAACAGAATTCTAGATCCTATGGTGAAATACATTTGGAATAAAAGATAAAGCAAAATTACACATTTATTTATAGTGTGAATTCTCTGAGCCTTTAATATACTCACGTCTAGGGGGGAGGACCTGAATCTGGTATGCACCGAAATAAAGGAAATACTCTAAGATTAAAAAAAGAAGTGATACTGTTTATGGTATAAAACTTTAAACAAATGAAAGAGTATAAGATAAAAAGTAAAATTTTCTTTATTCTTTTCCCCATTTTCTATCTCAACTCTCTAGTAATAACTAGTGTAATAAGCTTTTTATGTGTTCTTTCAGAATTGTTTCTAAGCAAACACAAGTGTGTGCATATATATATGTATATTCATATAGAAAAATATATATTTAAGCATGCATATATATACACACATGTATGTATGTGTACACATGCAACATAAATTTTTATTAACTAATGCTAACTATGCTAGAAGCTAATCATATAAACTGATATTTTGGAAACCCAGAAATAAGTTCTTGCCATTTTTAGATCATGGTAGGATTTCCTCATAGAGAAAAAAATCAGATATAACAATAGAAACTATAATGATATGATAGATACTCATTATTTAGTATTTACTATTTACTGGTCCAGTGCCTAGCACTAACCATACTTATTACATAAATTATCTCATTGAAACCTCACAATATTCTGTAAGATGTGTGTTATCCAGATTTTACAGATAAAGAACTAAATTTTGGTTAAGATAAATAACTTATCTAAGATAAACAATTAATTAATGGCCATTGCAAGACTGCAGAGTCAAAAGTCGTAAATTATTATACTTTTTTGTAAGATTCTTAACCTTGAAAAAAATGATAAATAAAACATACATTCCCTGAGAAGATATGAGAAGTTGAGAAAATAATTGCTAGCATAACAGCAGAGGGAAAAATTTTTTGCCAACATAAACATTTATTACACAGATTCAAAAACTGACTTTTTATAAAATCTATAGTCGCACCATACAGTTCCCAAGAATTCCCCTGCAAGGAGCCACAGCAGGGCAAATTGAAAAGCTTTGAAGACAGGAGGCAATGGTTTTCAACTTTGGTGACAGCTTCTTTTGTAATTGCTCCCTTCACCCCATCTCATATTTTCCTCGCCTCATTTCCTACTGCATTTCCTCATTCTTTGAGTTGAGAAAAGACAACGCCACTTGCGGACACGCTTTACTCATGCCGCCATCTTGTCTGGTCCTCCTGTGCAGGCGGTCAAGTTATGGATCCTTCTCTCACCCCATCCCCAAACCCGGTCCTCCCCACTCTCCACCCCACACTCCAAAGAGACAAGCACTCATTAGAACCAGGCTGAAATATGAAACCGATGTTGGAATTTTCAAACAAGGACATCAAAATAACTAGCATTAGCATGTCAAAGGCTGTAACAGAAAAGGTACACAACCGATCAGGCTGATTACATCAGTAGAGATGTGGAAATTCTAAGAAAGAACCAAAAGGAAATGACAGAAATCAAAAACACAGTAACAGAACTGGAGAATGACGTTGACAAACTTTTCACTAGACACAACACAGCTGAGGAAATCATCAGTGAGCTTGAAGACAGGTCAACAGAAACTTTTCGAACCAAAATACAAAAGAAAAAAAGGGAGGGTATAAAAAAAACTGAATCTCTAAGAACTGTGATACAGTATTCAAAGGAATAACACACAGATAATTAGAACACCAGAAGGAGAATAACGAATAGGACAGAAGAAATATTTGAAGTAAAAATGACAAAGAACTTTCTGAAATTAATGACAGACACCAAAACTGTCCCCAGAGAAGCTCCAGGTGACAGGGAAATGATCCTACCTCTGTGTCCTTAAACTGCCTACACAAATCTCTTGGTCTCTGGCAGTGAAACTGGTTTTAAGGGGAAAGGAAAAGGTTCATGTAATAGTTTCTCAGGACTGCTGTAACAAATTACCACAAACTTGCTGGCATAAAATAACACAGTTTTATAATAGTTTTGGAGGTCAAAAGTTTAAAATCAGGTAGGACTGGTTCCTTTCATAGACTCTTGGGGAGAATTTGTTTTCTTGCCTTTTCTAGCTTCTGGAAGTCTCCTACTTTCCTTGGCTCATGTCCCTTTTTTTAAATCACTACAACCTCTTCCTTACATCGTAACATCAACAACTTCTCTTCTATAGTTAAATCTCAATCTCTATCTCTCCTCCCCCTCTATCATAAGGACATGTGCTATTACATTTAGAGCCCATCTGAATAATGTACAGTAATTTCCCCACCTCAAGATCCTTAAACTAACCATATCTACAAAGTCCCTCTTGTCATGTAAGTAACCATTCACAAGTTCCAGAAGTTAATATCTGGATATCTTTGAATCATTATTCAGCCTACAAAGGTGCCCTTTAGAGGCTTAGACAAAGCAGAGAAAATAAATTGACTGCAACATACATCCATGGATCCGGTGTTCACTGACAGGACTAAGATTTTTATGAAGCTTGATAAAGAGCTTCACATTAGCTACTAAGGATATCAAAGAACTCTAAGGCAAATTTCACCCAAGCCTTGCAGTTAGACAATATGCATACATGAGAGATGTTGGTAAATGCTTTCTTCCTTTGTTTTACAAACTAAAGAAGTCGGCAGCTGTCTAATCCTTTCTAATTCTGACAAGTTCTAGAGACACTAATTTTAAAAGAGATGTTATCTTATAAACTTTCAACAATAATTCATATGCAAGGACTTGATTATATTCCAACTTGAAAGGTTTATTTTTGAAAACGGTGGTAAACAGTGCATTTTCCTATGGAAGCTGGCAGAATGTTACATTCTTTCTATGAAACAAAAGCTTGAATTTCTAAGAATTTATTTTAGAGCATGAAGATGTCTTTGACAAACATACATCACCCTAGGCGATGGCTCCTGGTATTATTAGAAAGAAGCCTGGGAAAAATTAAGAAAGCTTGTTTATATTTGAATAGAGGAGAAAAGGAAGGTCATTGGGCTAAATATAGACAGAAATGACTTTTAAAACATTTAACGATCAGCACTATTGGCACCTGGAGAAGGAAATGGTAACCCACTGCAGTATTCTTGCCTGGAGAATCCCATGGACAGAGGAGCCTGGCGGGCTACAGTTCATGGGGTTGCAAGAGTCAGACACAACTGAGTGACTAAACCACCACCACCACCACCACTACTGGCACCAGCAAGTAGAATGAATGCCAGCTAAAAACAAGCCTTGCACCCTTACTGCACATACATATTGCTATCGGCCCTGAATGTGCAGCAAGATTATCATAAGAAAATAAACAGGTTAGTAGTCTTGGTTCAGGATTCTTATATTTCTGAACTTAATTTGTTACTACAGTTTATATAATTACTCTAAAAAAGTTTTCAATCATATGCACGATTATGGGGAATAAGAAAGCTCCAAAAACAAGTAGCAACTGCAGAGAGGCGAAACTTCCCTTTGAAGACAGGGGTGGAGATGGTGATGGGAACCGAGCTTCTAAGATCAGGGCAATCAGCAGCGGAGTCCCATCCTACACAATAAAGAGTCTTCTTCTCATTCACCTTTTGTAAACTGTACACTTCTCCTCTCATTTATCCACTTCCTCCATTCGCTTCTCTCCCTCGCTCTTTGTCTCTCTTCTGTCTCCCTCTGTCTCTCAACACAAACACAACCTTCCATCTCCTCTAGGACTTCCTTCACTCCACTTCAACCCAACTTTCTAGACAGATGGTTCCAAATCTTTACTTCCAGTTCAACTCTCCTCACCAACATGAGCTCCATTTTAGAAATGGCTTGTCTTGGCATGAAGCACTTTTACATATTTTGTCAAATATTTCCTTACCCAAATTATTTTTTTAAAACCTATGAGGTTGGTATTAAAACTTGTATTTTCCTAACAGAGAAAATAAGACTTTGATTCCTTTGTGTTTTTTTTTTTTTTCCACTTTTCTGACATAAGCAACTGCAACTGTGCGTTTTCTGTTTTTGTCTTTTTGTAATAACAAAAACAATTGATTTGGCTGATTTAAAGAACCAAGAAAATAAATGGAAAAAAATTATCAGGACCAGATATTTTTTAATAATTTGACAAGTTCACTAAGTCAAAATTACTACAATCAGAATTTGTATCTGGACAAATTAAAATGTCACAGGGCCTGTGCTGAAAACGTGGTGCTTAAACACATCCCGTCATCTCAGTGGCCACCCCAGTTCATGACCAGGCTCGATCCAATCCTGTGAATACTTAGAGCTAAGGACACAAATCACTCCAAGTCCTTGTAAAACAGGATGATTGCACTGCTCATAGTAAATGTGGTGAGGCAATAGCTCATTGACAGGTGAAAGATGGATTGGAAGTTTTAGGGCATTCTGCAAACTTGGCCAGATCAATCTGAAGTAACAACAAAGTTCTCTGAGATCAATAGCTTTCAATGTATCATCTAGGATTCATTCTTCTACTTCCAGAAGTACCACTTCTAAAAGTATCTCTCTTATATAATGCCAACACACATATAAGGAATGACTCTAGATAGACCCCTCTGTCCTGATCAGCACCTCCCATTACCTGACAAGGACAGCAAGTGTGGTACAGGCTTTCAGCTCATGTCCCAAGTAACTCTGCGTAATATGGCTCAGTGATATACTGCCACTAAAACCTGGTGCAAACAGAGAGATTTCCTTCTGTGCAAACACCAGATCAAACCCCATACTGGGAGACAGCATGTGTTTCTGCTGGGTTGGTCCCCTCTAAGGCAGATTGCAGAGGAAGTGTCGATTTTTATAACAGACCCAAATGAGCTACAAGGCCCAACCCCACCTAGCACATTTAAAGACTTCTGTGGTAGAAGTAATGAGAAAAGTCATGGACTCCCAAGTCTTGGAACATATCCAAGCAGCCAAAAAACAAAGAGCTCTCAAACTAAAAATACAGAAACATTATCATAGTTATATTCCTTATCCTAAAAGTGAAACACAATAATATTAAAATAAAGTAACATCTGTGTCTTTAGAAATGAGTGTTCCATGTCATGTTACGATGTTATTTAATAATTATAGATGTTGCCTGATCATTTGGTGATAGCAAAAATCTGCTGAGTGCTTGCTGTGTGCCAATAACATACTAAGAGCATTTTCCAATTTAATCTTCACAAAACCCTGTGATAGAATAACTGATTTTTCTCTTATTTTAGAGGTAAAGAAGCTGATACTTGAAGGTTCCATAGTTAATGATAGACTCTGTCTGTATCCTTAACCTCTATATGATACTGCCCCTTAACCATCTTCAACTCTGTAGAAAAACTGATTACCAAATGTCAAAAAAATATAGTAAAACTCCACCTGTATTTGATCATTTTCAGGCAGTTTATTATTGCCCTAACTACATTTCAAAGATGATATCTATTTATAGCTACCATGCACATTGCTATTCCTACATTTTTTTGTCCCTAGAAAAATATTTTTTATATGTTGCATTCAGATATTATATTAAGTACCTTTTCCAAAAATGCCTGTAAGTACAAATTATTATTCTAAACCCACTTGTTGTCTTCCCACTCAAGAACTATAGACATGCTGAGAACCATGTCTATCCTGTGCTTCCAATCCATGAACTGTAAAACCCAAGCCAGTTCCCACTGACAAATCTTATTATTCTCAGATACAAAAGAAGAGAAACATTCAAATTCTATGGACACTTTCTGTACATATTTCCAATCTCTGTGGATAGGCAACGATGCATGTAGAATTGCAATATTCTAATTTCCATTTGCCTTCATTTCCCCAATTTCATTTCCCACCACATTCCTGTCTTAGATCTTTTAAGTTAAAATACAGAAACATTATCATAGACAAGTATTCTATGGAGGGAAAAGAAGAAAAATAGACAGGGAAGCATTTTTTAAAGGAGAGAGTGAAGAAAACACAAGTAGGCAGTATTCTGGGAGTGTTAAGATAGATGTAAATAAAATTTCTCCAGCTCAAGAGTTAGTTGGAAGCAAAACTATCAAAATCATCATCATAACTAACAGGCAGGCAGGATTACCATGTGTTAAGTGCTCTATTAATAGAATACTGTATCTCAATTCCCAAACAAACCTATAATTTAAATATTATCATTTGTGTTGGTGAGAGTCCTTTGTAGCTTTCCCAGTTCTGCAGATGTAGCTTACCCTCTGAAGGGCTTTGGACAGACCACTATACCTGCATTTATTACACCATGGTGTAACATTATCTATCACTTACAGTCTGTCCTTCCATAAAGAAAATAACTGGGCCTTCTTTATGTCCTTTGTGCCAGTAATTTTCAGAGTTCTAGACTATGGTGAGTGCTTGATGCTTGACCTGATGCTTGTCAAGAACATACATTAGAGGTAGAGAGAAAAGACCAGAAACCAGAATGCATTGGGGGAGCTGTAGTCTATTCTGCAATAATGAGAGAATTGTGACTGTAAAACAACTTCCTGCTCCTAAATAAATTTGGAGTCTTAAAATAACGTGGACTAACAAAGATTAGGTTTAAATATAATTAACTTTTAGTTTACCAGTATGTCCCTGGGGTTGAGCACACAGGGACTTATTGCACTCTGTTTTTAAATAAATGTCAGAAAGGGACTAGGGGAGTTTCAAACCAGTTAAAAGCTTCACTTTTCTAGCAAGAGTGTTTATTCATAGAATCAAACCAGGCCTGAGTGAATGCCCCTGCTCTTGAGCACATACCTATGGCCTATATTGGAATCCTCCTTTCCCATCTCCAAGCCATCCATTAGCACAAGCTGCTTCTACTTGCTCATCACTCAGTATCATGAAAAACAAAGTGCAAACCTACTCAAAGGAATCAACAGCTCCACCATACCCTCTCCTCCAGGAACAATGCTAATTTCCAAATAGATTCAAGTTATGATCCATACGGGTCCTCAGAATGCAAACTGTGCCCCTAGATTATTCAATCCTATGACAGCCAATTTTGCATTTTGAAAACAGAAGACATATAAGTAATCCATACATGTGAGTTTCAGATAATCTAACACTCCACACAAAAATGAATTATAGATTTTGCCCTTCAACCTAACATCATGTTAGGTCCTTTGTACTGATGCTAAGTTCTGTAGAAGTGAGGTTGTGGATTTACTTCCTCTCGTAGGTCAATGAGCCTGGATAGAGTCTAAGTTCCAGGCATGCCATCACTAAAAAAAAAAAAAAAAATAGAAACCCTGAACCCCTTCCTCGTGGAAACCCCAAACAATATGATATACGAGTCTCCCAACTGCTAGCAATGACTTGAGCACATAAACATGGGAGGTAGACGCCTACGCAGAAATTTTTAAACAGCTCTATAAGACAAAAGAGAGGGAGAGAAAGAGAAATCTCTAGTATAGCAATGATATTTCCTGCCTACTGTGCACAATCAAGGAACTCTGGCTTTCTTAACTTTCTCAACAGAATAACTCTTCAATTTCTTAAAGGGTGGTGACATTCTTACATCATCCACAATCTTTTTAGTTAGTCCTGGCTAGTTAAAGGTGAATTGATAATATTAGCAAGGAATTCATCAAACTCCCTGGATTAAAAATCAAAACCAGATGTTTTCAGTAATTGTTTTCTGTATCCAGAGCCTAAGGCATCTCCTTTTCTGAACTTTTTTTTTAATTAGAACAAGAAGGAATCAGTGGGCAATATGCTTACTATGTAGAAGCTTAATCAAGCTGTGCAACTGAGCTAAATAACATTTCCTTATTAGAAAGAATCTGGTAGGCCTAATTTGTGTAAATAGAGCCAATAAACACTGATACATATTTCTTTTGATATAGCAGATGAGTCATAGTCTAAGTTTGTGAATATATAAATGTTTGTACATCCATTCTTATCTGAATAAGACTATGAGATATACGAAATACGATGGGCATACTACAATCTGATTAAGTTAAAACTTGTTCTTGTCAACCTAATTTTATAGTTTAATAGTATTCTCATTGTTGTTGTTGTTCCATCACTAAGTTGTGTCTGACCCCTTGTGACCCCATGGACTGTAGCACACCAGGCTTCCCTGTCCTTCACCATCTCCCAGAGTTTGACTAAACTCACGTCCATTGAGTCAATGATACCATCCAACCATCTCATCCTCTATTGTCCCCTTCTCCTCCTGCCTTCAATCTTTCCCAGCATCAGGTTCTTTTCCAAGAAGCAGCTCTTTGCATCAGGTGGCCAAAGTACTGGAGCTTCAGCATCAGTCCTTCCAATGAATATTCAGGGTTGACTCCCATAAGGATTGACTGGTTTGATCTCTTTACTGTCCAAGGGATTCTCAAGAGTCTTCTCCAACACCACAGTTCGAAAGCATCCATTCTTTGGCACTCAGCCTTCTTTATAGTCTCTCTCATCCACACATGACTACTGGAAAAATCATAGCTTTGACTAGATGGACCTTTGTCAGCAAAGTGATGTCTGTGCTTTTTAATACACTGTCTAGGTTTGTCATAGCTTTCCTACCAAGAAGCAAGTGTCTTCTAATTTCATGGCTGCAGTCACCATCTGCAGTGATTTTGGAGCCCCAGAAAAGAAAATCTGTCACTGCTTCTACTTTTTCCCCTATTTTCTATGAGGTGATGGGACCAGACGCCATGATGTTAGTTTTCTGAATGTTGAGTTTAAGCCAGCTTTTTCACTCTCCTCTTTCACCTTCATCAAGAGACTCTTTAGATCCTGTTCACTTCTTGCCATTCCCTGGAGAAGGGAACAGCTACCTACTCCAGTAGTCTGACCTGGAGAATTCCATGGACTGTATAGTCCACGGGGTTGCAAAGTGTCAGACACAACTGAGTGACTGTCACTTTCACTTCTGCCATGGTGGCATCATCTACATAACTGAGGTTATTGATATTTCTCTTGGAAATCTTGATTCCAGCTTGTGAGTCACCCAGCCTGGCATTTTGCCTGATGTACTCTGCACAGAAGTTAAATAAACAAGGTGACAATATACAGTCTTGTTGTACTCCTTTCCTGATACTGAACCAGTCAGTTGTTCCAGGTAAGGTTCCAACTGCTGCTTCTTGACTCTCATACAGGTTTCTCAGGAGACAGGTAAGGTGGTCTGATATTCTCATCTCTTTAAGAATTTTACAATTTGTTGTGATCCATACAGTCGAAGGCTTTCTCTTAGCCAATGAAGGAGAAATAGATGTTTCTCTGCAATTCCCTTGCTTTCTCTATGATCAAAAAAATGTTGGCAATTTGATCTCTAGTTCCTTTGCCTTTTCTAAACCCAGCTTATAAATCTGGAAGTTCTCAGTACACATACTGCTGAGGCCTAGCTTGGAGGATTTTAAGCATAACCTTACTAGCATGGGAAATGAGTGCGATTGTCTGATAGTTTGAACATTCTTTGGCACTTCCCTCCTCTGGGATTGGGATGAAAACTGACCTTTTCCAGTCCTGTGGCCACTTTTTCATCCTCATTAATATACTTACTAACAAATGCTAATTAAGGATAAAAGGATACTCAAACTTTGTGAAATCTCTGAGTTCAAAATATAGCCAAAGAATCATTACAGAAATAGGCACTTGCCCAGAGTGTAAAAAGAGCAGGGTCTTAGTTATAGATTATCTTGTGTTTAAATAAACGGGTAAAAAAAAAAAAAGCATAACCAACTCTGTGATACCTGAATTTAAATGCTGCTCAAGTAGCACTTGCAAAGAGATCATTTACCCTCCCTCATAAGGAAGGCTAGAGAGACACTGAATAGTTATAGTTTGCCTACCATGTATTCAGATGCTAGCCTAAAGAGTATATACATGTCATCCAAATTAGTCCTCATATATGTAATCACTTCCTATTGGGGCCACTTTATCATTCATCTATACAGCACAAATATTTGAGTATTTACAAGCACTGGGCATCATTTTAAACACTGAAAATTCAACAGTCACTACAACAGACAAAATCTCTACTCTCATGGTTATCTGTCAAGGGGAGATCAACATTAAAGCAGTAAGCAAATAAATAAAATTTAAATTTCCTCTAGGAATAATGCCACAAAGACAATAAAAGAGTAAAATGTAACAGATGGTGACCATGTTTTGTCCAGGGTGATGTGAATTGCCTATAATATTCATGCTCTTTTCCATCCTTGCCAGGTAAGGTGAGTTGGTGACACTGGCAAAATCCTTTGGAATTCAATGAACTCCCTGGAAAGTGAAAGTGTCAGTAGTTCAGTCTTGTTGAACTCTTTGTGACCCTTTATATACTGTAGTCCACCAGAACCTCTGTCCACGAAATTCTCCAGGCAAGAATACTGAAGTGGGTACCCATTCCCTACTCCAGAGGATCTTCCTGAACCAGTGATCAAACTCAGATCTTCCACATCACAGGCAGATTCTTTACCATCTGAACCACCTGGAAAGCCCTCCCTGGAGTGACAATCAAAATCAGGTTCTTTAGGTAATGATTCTCCAGATCCGGACTCAAAGACAGCTTCCTTTCTGAATTAGAAACTGATAACCGGAGGCTTTGGGGATATAGGAAAGCATCTCATTATGTCCCACTCAACTTCCTCCTTCTCTGAGATTTGGAGGCTCAACAACCGTATTTTATTGTCTCTTGTGAAATAATACAGAAGTTAGAATTCCTCCTGGCTCAAATAAGAAGATTTTTACAGTGTTTCAGTTGGCCAGACCTGACTAGGTCATGCCTTCAAAATGCGGGAAGGCATTATGTGTTCTCAAGCCTAGTCTTTAATGTCATGATATTCTCTGAGGAAAGGGAAAACTTGGCTTTTAAGATGAACACACAATTCAATTAATGTTTTTATAATAATTCTCAGAATTACACTCTGAGTTCCATGGAAGAAACAAAGCTAAATATGACATGATCGCTGCCTTTTTGGAGACTATAATTTAGTAGGCTCTAGAGCTGTGGAATATAATCATTACTTCTTGGTACTAATCTGTCACAAGGTACATTGGTACTTGCTAAAAAGCATTTTTCAAGTCATATTCTCTACGGAAATCCCCAAATTGCAATAGTGTTCTGATATATACTATACAGGAGTCACATTTTATTCCATATAAACTTTAGCAAAATATCACTAGATAACAGTGACAATAAATAATACTTCAGAGTTATATTCTAATTCCCTTTCATTTTTCACTTGATATTTTTACCCGACTTTAGATCCATTAGCTGACATTAATTAAAGCTAAAGTACTCAACAACTCTGAAAAATCTGCAAAATAAAGTGGTCCATTTTTATTTTTGGAGTACTTTTCTGCTAATAATTCTAAACTTTGAATGTAGTAGATTTTAGATATAGCATTTTCTTTCCTGAAACAAGACTGCATTTCAGACATATAAAATAGCATATAATATAAAAATATATGTCTTTAAGATAGCACTAGTATGATAGGAGACCCACTTCCATGGAAACCTGTTTAAATCCAAGATTAAATTACTTTAGAGCCTTTATCATTAACAATAATAATAACAGTGTCATTTAACATGCAAAGTTGCTTCTAAAGTTCAAGGGAAATTATTTGTTTTAACTGCCTTCTACGCAATACTTGATTCTTTTCTACTGATTTTCCAGTTGTGCTTCTCAAATGCCTATCCTCTAGTCATTTCCACTACCTTTTGAGATGTACTCCTGTCCACATCATTGAGAAAACAAATGTTCATGACCTACAACTCTTCTCTATGGAAATCCCCAAATTGCAATAGTGTTCTGATATATACTATACAGGAGTCACATTTTATTCCATATAAACTTTAGCAAAATATCACTAGATAACAGTGACAATAAATAATACATCTTCATCTGCACTTGATACCAGGAGCTCCTCAACTATTCTCTCTTTACATGTAATATTCTAAGCTCTTGAAAAGAGAAATCAAACCCTTATATCCCTCTCTGACATTATTTTCCACATGAGTCCTCCAAAGACTCATTAAATTAAAAAAAAAAAAATCAGTATCACTATCCTAGTTTCTTTGTTTTATACCCCTAGAGATATTTCCTATTTTATTTCACATTCCTATACTCTTTAATAGTCCAACCCATCTCCTATGTCTATAGATTCAATTTAAAAATATGTGTTTTATGTTTATCCTTACCTTTTTCTTCCCAGAGCTTTCAAGTACAATCATGATTCTCCTCAAAGTCAGATAATTTAAATAAATTCTAAAGTATATTTCAGACCCTTAAATTCCCCTCGTAAAGAGATCTTAGACAATATGGAACATGGTTCAACAGGTTAACTTTTATCACATTTTTTTAAAATACTAACAAAGACCTAAAAATTGTATTCCTATTATTCAAACACATCCAGCCCTATAGGTATAACTGGATACTTACTTTTTTCCAAACTCCATGATTATAATCATTGTTACCCTCATAGAAAATGAGGATAATAAGGAGAAGTCACATTGTTTCTTAAACTCAAGGTCAGAGGATACACTGAATTGATTGATAACATTTGGTAGACAGAATTCTAAGATGGCCTCCAAGATTCCTAGCCCCTCGTATACACACCATGTATAATCCCTTTCCCTTGAGTGATGGTGGGATCTGTAAATATTATCAATGTCAGTCTCATGATTAAATTACAATATATTGCAAATATAACTGAGGATTAAGGTGCGTAATAAGTTATCTTTGAGTTAATCAAACTGGAGTATCCCAAATAGACCTAGGACCTAGTCATGGCACTGTAGAAAAAGGTCTAAAGGTAACAGATAAGTAGCAGCAGCAGATGCTCTTCTGCTGACCTTGAAGAAGCAAACTTCCATGTTGTAGAGAGGGCAACATGGCAAGGGATGGTGAGCAGCTTCTAGGAGGTGAGATCCTCAGTCCTCTAACCACAAGGAATTAAATTATGCCAACAACCAGTGAGCTAGGAAGAGGACCTTGAACCTCTAATGAAATTACATCCCTGAAAACACCATGATTGCTGCCTGTGAGACCCTGAAATGAGGACATAAACTATGCCCAGACTCTTGACCCACAGGAACTGTGAGATAATAAATGTGTGTTGTTTTAGCTGCTAAATTTGTATTCATTTGTTATACAGCATTTTGTTGTTGTTGTTGTTGTTGTTCAGTCACTAAGGCATGTCTGACTCTGCGATCACATGAACTGCAGCACACAGCTCCTCTGACCTTCACTATTTCTCAGAATTTGTTCAAATTCATGTCCGTTGAGTGATGTTATCTATTTTACCCTCTGCTATCCTTTCGCCTTCAATGTTTCCCAGCATCAGGGTCTTTTCCAGTGAGTCAGCTCTTCATATCAGGTGGCCAAAGTATTGGAGCTTCAGCTTCAGCATCAGTCCTTCAAACAAATATTCAGGGTTTATTTCCTTTAGGATTGACTGGTTGATCTCCTTTCTGTCCAAGGGACTCTCAAGAGTCTTCTCCAGCACCACAATTCAAAAGCATTCATTTTCTGGTGCTCAGCCTTCTTTACGGTCCAGCTCTCACATCTGTACATGACTACTGGGAGAATCATAGCTTTAACTATATGGACCTTTGTCGGCAAAGTCATGTCTCTGCTTTTTAATATGCTAAGTTTGTCATAGCTTTTCTTCCAAGGAGAAAATGTCTTTTAATTTCATGGCTGTAGTCACTGTCCACAGTGATTATGGAGCCCAAGAAAATAAATCTGTCACTGCTTCCAATTTTTTCCCTTATATTTGCCATGAAGTGATGGGACCAGATGCTATGTTATACAGCACAAAAACCTAATTATATATTTTGTCTCCTCTTCCTTGTTTTTCTGGACCTTTTTTTACTTAACTCATTTTTACTTCTTTGACTATATCCTGACTATCTGGAGTTTTTATTTCCTTATCATCCCAGCCTCTAGAAACTACATGTTTCTAAACCATGCTGAGCCTCCATGGATTTTCGACTTCTGTAGAATGCACATATCTCCCTTCTTTGGAGTTTCCCTCAACTCCTGTCTCTTCATACTATACACTCTAATACATTACTTTTTCCTGGTAGCTGCTTTGTGACAACCCACTCTGTCCTGCCACTAATGTCTCTGTCAAATAAAGACCCAATCCACAGTCCTGTACAAATTGTTCAAATCCAAACTACGCTATATCTCATGTTGAGTCAAGTACAGAATTATAGGTCAAAAGACCTCCAAGTTATCAGTGGACTCAGCTTGCATCTGGCTCTCATTAAGTTTTCTGTCTTATAATTAACTCTTTGAGGAAAGTATCAGAGGATTCCTAAGAAAAAAAGCAGGTACTTGGTCTTGGTAACCAGACACTCCTTGATAGACCTGGGCAGATAGTTTGGTTTAAAAAGAAAAAAAGGCTTTGATTGGCAGCAAATGTTCCTTGAAGCAGTCCTGTTACTGAGAGTCCCAGTGTGGTTGCAGCCTGGTCTCTTCTCTCTGATTCTCCTGACTTCAGAAGTGTGAGCTGACCACATTGTTGCCTCCTTTGCCCTCTAAATCAGAATAGTCCCTAGACTCTGATCTCCCTCAGATCCCTGCTCCAGGGATGACTCACTGACTATCCTTGTTCACGCCTGGATGACCCATTTGAAAGAGACTCTAGTCACTACGTTATCCTATTTTTTGTGGCCTCCGTAATATTCTTGAGAAGGTGGCAAATAGCCTCTGATTAATATCACTCAGCACTAGAGAATGAGTTCAAACAATACATATCAAATCCATAAACTGTTTGCTTTTCATGTCCTTGTCTACATTTAACTTTATGTGTCAACGTGACTTGGCCATGGAATGCCCATATATTTGGGCAAACAATATACTGGGTGTTTTTGGATGAGAATAACATTTGAATGGGAAGGCCATGTAAAGCAGATTGCTGTCCCTAATGTGAATGGCCCTTGTCCAATCAATCAGTTGAAGGCCTGAATAGTACAAAAAGGCTGAGTAAGAGGAAACTTACCTGGCCTGATTACTTGACCTGTAAGATCAGTCTTCTGCCCTTGGACTGGAACTTACATCATTGACGCTCCTGGTTCTCAGGACTTCAGACTTGGACTATGGCTTATACCATTGGCTCTCCTGGGTCTCTAGCTTGGGACTTTACAGCCTCCATATTCACATGAGCCAACTCCTTAAAATAGATCTCTCTCTCATTCTCTCATTTATTCTCTCTCTCTGCATACACATACACAAACACACACACACACACAGTTGACACTTGAACATGGATTTGAACTGTGTGGGTCTGCTACACAGACTGTAAATACTACAGTCCTACCATAGTTGGGTTCACAATTGGTAGAACTCACAGATGCAGAACCACAGGTTCTGCAGAGGGTCAGTAATCCTAATTCCCAGATTGTTCAAAAGTCAACTACAGATAGTCAGAAAAATAGGATAGATAGATAGATGTGGATATAGATCTACTATTGCTTCTGTTTCTCTAGAGAACCCTAACTAATGCCCTTATCTCTGTGTCAACTAAGAGGCTTCTAAAGAGCAAGAACCATTCCCTGGGACTCTCTGCCTTCTTTTCCCATATCCAGTACCATGCTTTGCATGTTGTGGATGTATAAATGTTGTTAACTAAATTCCTAGAGAAAAAAAAAATCTGTTGAAATCCCTTACCAAGAGTGTGATATATTAGTATAAGCAGCACTGATTTGTATGCCCATTAGAGCTCCCAGCAAGCCAGGCCTTTCCTGTGGACAAATAATTTGAGTTGCCCTGGTCACAATGAAGAATAGGAAGAAGATAGCCTCTTCTCTCTGCAGAGGTTGCTGAGTTTGTTCTCCTAAGCAGACTTCTGTGTTTGTGATCACTTCAGTATTTCTAAAATGGCAAGACAGTATGCAAAGGAGTTAAACATGAGATTGCCACTTAACACATCAGAATCAGAATGAAAATTAAAAAGCTGGAGTTTCAGAGACTTTGTGGGTTTTTCTATTCAAAGAATAAAGCTATTCTTTTTTTAAAGAATAAGAATAATGAAGGGAGGAGAAGGCAAAGAATGGCTAGTACAGCCTAGGCAGAGGTTGTCTCCAGAAAGCTTTCAAAGAGTTATAGGCCTTAGTCTAAGAGAAGAAAAAAGAACCGGGCACATTAATCTCTAAATGAAACCTTGCTAAGGCATACAACACTTTTCTCTTCACTGATACTAGGATAAACAGGATTATTGAGCCACAGCCTGGGCCATTTTTCAGTTCAATCTTCAGAATTCAAGGACAAGTAGGTAAGTTTACTTAAAAATACTAATTTTGTTTGCCCAGACAAGCCCACCAAAGAGCTCTGGGCAAGATAAAAATATCCTGACACTGGCACAATCAAAAAAGTTATTCATGCAATTGATTCAAAACTCAGGCTCTCAAACAACATTCACGGAGAACCTGACCTGACCTCATAGAGATTCTGAAGAATTTTCCATTTCCATTTCCAAAAACAATGCCATTGACCTCTATAAACAATAACCAACTGAAATTCCAGGTTTAAAACGAGACGTGGAAACATCCTGGTACAAATGTAGAACCTCTTGCTTCTTGGGAAAGCAACCTAAAATATAAATGTAACCTAATATTGGCACAGAATATGTTTATACTCCAAATGTTGATTAAATCTCTCCAAGTCCCACAGGTTCTTATCTACAAAGCAGTAAGCTTCAGTTTCTATAGCTTTATAAATATGTGTATCTCTCCAGTGGTTGGATTGCCTCCTATGAACATATTACATCATTAAGTGAGATCAATTGACTTTTTGTTTTCAAGTTAGGGAGCCATTGGCTTGAATCTATACAGAAGCTTCCAAGTGAATTGACATATGTGTTTTCCATCATTCTTTACCATTTCATTGAAAATGGGTTCAAACCCAGTTGCATGGTGTTGGTTTCAAAATCAAAATCAAAATAAAGATCCAGAGACTACAAAAGACTAATGACTGCTTCATGTAAAGGGTTTAATTGTTTAGCATAAACTTGCCTATTATATTAAATCAGCCTATCCATTTATCCCCAAAATAAACACTAAATAGAGCATCTATGCAAAGACACATACAGGGTTGTGCTGCTTCAACACCAAAATTGTTCCCCACTAACTGGAAAAAGTTAAACATCCAGTTAGTACTAGGGGTGGATTGAGCACAAAGCCACAAGAAAGAAAACCAACACATAGCTTAGAACTCTATTCAGACAGTCTCCATGATGCCAGGGCATAGTCCCAAGGTGGGGCATGATCCAGCTACTGCCCAAATCCCACACTTAATACTCAGTAGCGCACACACAGAACAGATATAAATAACAATCCAAGAGCTTTGAAAATGGAACTGAAGGAATTCCCTGGTGTTCCATGGGTTAGAACTTAGCACTTTCACTGCTGGGGCCCAAAGTTCAATTCCTGGTTGGGGCACAAAGACCATGGAAGACCTGCAGAGCGGTAAAGGGGGAAAAAGAAAGAACTGATATTGAAACTATAACCATTTGGAACTTGCAGACTGTACTACACAGGATTGACTATATGCTAAAACAAAAATTTTCAACATTGTCCAAAGATATTTAAACGAGAACAGAGTCTCATAACATCATGTTCAAATGCATAGGATACAATTCAAAATTACTCTACATATGAAAAACCAGAAAAGTCCAACCAGCAAGGGGAAAAAAAATCAATAGCCACCAATGCCAGGATGACACAAAAGTCCTCAATAAAATATAAGCAAATAGAATTAAAGCAGAGTTAAAAAGAAAAATAAAAAGTACTGTAAGTACCATAACCAAACAGAGGATATCCCAGGAATGTAAGACTGGTTTAAAATATGAAAATAGATCAGCATTATCTACCAAATAAACACTGTAAAGAAATAAACTGTGATAATATCATTTGAAACAGAGAAAGCATTTGACAGAATTAAACAACCATCCATGACAAACACTCTCAGAAAATTAGGAACAGAAGGGAATTTACTCAGTCTAATAAAAGGCATCTATAAAAACCAATAACAAAACAAATAAACAAAATGAGAAACTCAGTGCCCAATCCTCCAGTAAGTGTGATTAGCACAGGCATACACCGGCCAGGTAGTGCGTGATGTTTCCCAGCCTATGGCCACTGACCACACTGTCCTGCTTTGTTCATGACAAAAGTGAGGCCAAAAAGGAAAAAATAAATCATGGTTTTTGCTTTACCCTGAGATCAGGAACAAGGCAAAGATGTCCGATCTATTCATTTCTATTCATCATACTGGTAGTTCTAGCCAATGTAATGAAACAATAAACACAAGGCATACAAAACTAGAAAGGAAGAAATAAAGCTGTTCCTATTCACAGATAACACAAAAGTCTACATAGAAAATCTCAAGAATTCCACACACACACACACAAAAAAAAAGAATCCCAATACCTTTCAGTGAGTTTAGCAAGATTGTAAGATACAATATCAAATACAAAACTCAATCCTCTTTTTATATGTTAGCAATGAAAATTTGAAACTCTAAATTTTTAAAACATTTAAACTTTAAATATCATTTTCAACATCTCTCTTCAAAAATGAAATACTGAGGTATAAAATAGCAAGACATTAATTGTATCTATATGCTGAAAACCATAAAATACTTATGAAATAAATAAAACCTCATCTAAATAAGGGCTTCCCTTGTGGCTCAGCTGGTAAAGAATCCAGCTGCAATTCAGAAGAACCCAATTCGATTCCTGGGTTGGGAAGATCCCCTGGAGAACGGATAGGCTACCTGCTCCAGTATTCTTGGGCTTCCTTTGTGGCTCAGCTAGTAAAGAATCTGTCTGCAATGCAGGAGACCTGGGTTTGATCCCTGGGTTGGGAAGATCCCCTGGCATAGGGAACAGCTTCACTCCAGTATTCTGGCCTGGAGAATTCCATGGACACAGTCCATGGGGTCGCAAAGAGTCAGACACGACTGAGCAACTTTCACTTTCTTCTCTTTCACCTAAGTAAATAAAGAAACATACTTGTTTCATGAATTGAAAGATTTAATATAGTTATTATGTCAGTCTCCCAAAAATGACCTGCAGATTTAATGTTATTTATGTAGGAAATATTGTTGATATAGATAAGTTGATTCTAAAATTTGTATGAATATTCAAAGGAATTAGACTAATTAACTGTTTGCTATTAACAAAAGAAGGTGTATCCATATAATGTGATACTACTCAACAATAAAAATAAAACAAACATTAAAATATTAATGGAAAGAGCAATTTTTAAGTGAAGGAAACTAGATGCAAAATTACAAACATTGCATGATTCTATTTGTATGAAATATGAAGGAAGGCAAATTTCTAGATACAGAAGGCACAGAAAGATAAGTGATTTCCTGGGGCTAGATGTAAGAGGTTGATTGAAAGCAAATGGACATGAGAGAATTTTTTTGTGGTAACAGAAGTATTCTAAAACAGGATTATGGGGATGGTTGTACAACACTATAAGTTACTGAAATTCACTGAATTTTACAAAGAATTGATTTATGGAGTGTAAATTATGCCTCAATAAAGCTTTGAAAAATAAAAGCTGTAAGGAGCAGGCTACAGGAAGTTATTAATATGTATGAGCCAAGATTGGCAATACATTGATAACTGTTGGTTGATAACTGATAAGGATCATTATATTATTCTTTCCTCTTCAGTTTATTAAGAATGAAATTAAGAATACTGATGTACATAAGTATCACTATACTTCATGCTCATAAGTGGCCCTTTAGGCAATTAAAGTTGTTATGTAGACTTCCAAAAAGGCTCAGAATGGGACTGTTTTTCTAAACATTTTGTGCCTGCAAGATAATTTACACAATATGATATTAGTGACATCTGAACTTCCTAAGGAAGTTCATATTGTATAATTCTATTGATAGGAAATGTCTGGAAAAGGTAAATTTATAGATTTTGAGATTCTACTAATGAATGAATCTTGACAGGTTCTTGTCTACAAAAACCTTTTCAAACAAAGACATTAAGTTAGTTGAGATTCACACACTAGACTGAAGTTGTGACAAAAAAAATCATTTTAACATTTTAACACCCTTTTCTGCTAACTAGACTCAACACTTCCAAAAATGTCTTGTTTTTTTCTGAGAGTTGACATTCTTTGAGTTTTTACATCTAAGATAATCCCTACTTCTCTGAAGAAAACCAGAATGGTGTAAAGTCTATGGAATTTGGATTCCTTGTTAGAACAGAGTTAGGTCTAGTTCCAAAGCTTACCAGCTATTTGACCTTCAGCAAATTAATTGTTCTTCATCTATCACACATTTAACAAATCTGATCTTTGTAGGGCATTGTGATTACTGAAGTATATAAGCTATATAAAAGCACCTAACAACCTGGCACATAGTAGGTATTGAATAAATGGTGATTTATTGTCCAGTCATTTTCTAAACGAGTTTATCTCACATAAAATGTAGTAACTATTGTTATAATCTTGGTCGAGAATATAAGATACCCAGAGATTTTGAAATCTAACTTCTCCAATGAAGATGATAAGTTTCAAAGACTCAAGAAATCCCAGAGTTAGAAACCAAATCTGGGCTAAAACGCAAGTCTTGACTCAAAGTCAGTTTAGCAAAATGTTTAAATGACCCCTTTTAATCAGATACTTTGAGTTTGCTTCCTCATTTTGCCATTTGACATCCTCTTTACACCTAGTTTCCTCATTTGTAAGAATAAAAAAATAACAATAGCAGCTACCTCAAAGGTTTGTTGTGATGATTAAAGGAAATGAAGCACACCAGGGCTTAGACTAACAGGGCCCAATAAATGTTAATTATAAGCACTGCATTTTCTGAATTCTAAGATAATTTTTATCTGTTCTATCTAAAGTCAGTGGCTTAAAATTGAAATTTATGCTAATTTTAGTAATTTTCTTTTCCCCCAGAAAATTACTATGAGTTCTATCTTTTTAAACTTATGATGTATCAATTTACATTCCATCAGCAGTGCAAAAGGGTTCTGTTTTCTCCACACCTTCTCCAGCATTTATTGCTTGTAGATTTTTTAATGATGCCCTTTCTGACTGGTGTGATACTTCATTGTAGTTTTGATTTGCATTTCTCTAATAATGAATGATGCTGAGTATCTTTTCATGTGTTTATTGGCCATTTGGAGAAATGTCTATTTAGGTCTTCCATTTTTTGATTGGGTTGTTTTTTTTTTTTTTTTTTTTAATTGAGCTGCATGAGCTGTTTGTAGAAAATGGTATGGAGTTTCCTTAAAAAACTTAAAAACAGAACTATCATATGACCCACCCATCCCACCATTAGGTATATACTGAAAGAAAACTATAATTCAAAGTGACACATGTCCGAGTACTCAGTGCAGCTCTATTTACAATAGCCAGGAGATAGACACAGTCTAAATGTCCATTGATAGAGGAATGGATAAAGAAGATGTGGTGCATATATATGACAGATTTTTACTCACCCAGAAAAAGGAATGAAACTGGGTCATTTGCAGAGACATGGATGTACCTAGAGACTTGTCATACAGAGTGAAGTAAGTCAGACAGAGAAAAACAAATATCATAGATTAACACATATATGTAGGATCTAGAAAAATTGTATAGATGATCTTATTTGCAAAACAGAGACACAGACGTAGAGATCAAACATACGGACAACAAGTGGCGGGATTAATTGGGAGATTGGGACTGACGTATGTACACTATTGATACTATGTATAAAATAAATAACTAATGAGAACCTACTGTATGCTCAGGGAACCCTATTCAGTGCTCTGTGGTGACCTAAATAGGAAAGAAATCCAAAAAAGAGGGGGAAAGAAATCCAAAAAAGAGGGGATGTATATATGTGTGTGTGTGTATATATATATATATATATATATATATATACATATATATATATATATAGTGAATCAGCTATATATATATATATAACTGATTCACTTTGCTATACAGTAGAAACTAATACAATATTGTAAAGCAACTATACTCTAATAAAAATAAATTTTAAAAAACTAAACTAAAATAAATAAACAAAATGTATGCTTACTTAGACTCAAGGAAATGGCAAGTTACCAGTTTAACTGGGTTTTATTTCCTCTACATTTTAATCTATCCAAAAGGTTACTAAGATCATAGGTGATCTGAAGACTGGGACCATGTCTTGCTCATGTTTGTAACCTAATACCTAGCACTGGAGAGTGGATTAATAAGTATATACTGAATGAATGAATGAAAAGGAAGAGAGAGAAAAAAAAGAATGAAAAAGTGAAGAACGATAACACAATGGGAGGAACAAGAAATCAGACACCAAGAAGATCTAAGTTCAAGTCTTAGAATTGCCATAGATTTTTGGATGATATTGGATAACACTTAAACCACTTTTTTTTTTTAAACTTTTAGGCAGAAATAATGATACCGACATAATAGGGTTGCATTGAGGATTAAATGACATGATTACTATGATAGATACATATAACCAACAACCCACTTTTTATCTCCATTCGGATGTCTATCTTGAACTTACTATCTTCAAAGCTGAACTCTTGATTCAAGTCCCCAGCTCAGTAAATGGCAACCTCCATCCATTCTTTTTTGAAAACAAAAACACTGGCATGTTCCTTGACTCCTCTCTTTTCCTTATTAACTGTATCCAGTGCATTTGTAAGTATGCTCAGCTCTGCTCCATACCCCAAATGCTGGCTTTGTTTGCTGTCTCTGCTACCACCAACACAGCCCCAACCACCGTCACCGCTGGGCTAGGTTTCTGGTGTCCTCCTACCATATATCCTTGCTTCTGCTCTTGCCACTCTTTACTCAAACTCCACAGACCAGTGGAAGCAATTCTATTCAAAGGATTCCTCAGATCTCAATTTTAATTGGCTTTAAAACTTAATTAGAATGAAACCCAAAGTTCTGAAAGAGATCTGTGACTCCTTTCCCCACCCCCACCACTGCCACCTCATCTCCTGCAAACTGAACTCCAGACACACTCACAAGGCTTCCTTGTTGTCCATCTTGTCTGCCGCTCTCTTGCCCTGTAAATCCCATGTCTGGAGTAGATAAAGGTTAGTTGGCAACTGAAGCTTATATAATTATGGCAGGGAACGCTCTCTTAGAAACTAAGAAATAAAACCACAAATGCAATATTAGGTTAATAGTTATTAAGACTGAGAATAGAAATTACAGCAAATCATTGGAGTTCCAGAGATTACTTTGGAGTAATCATTTACTTTCTTTGGCAGTATCTTCAGCATTCTAACAGAAATGTTTACACACACCTGCTTTCTTATAGCAATCCAGTTTCCTCGCCCCATAAGAACAATCCATAGCGTCCAGCACCTCTCATCACTCCCAGAGATCCTTGTAAGTGAAAGTTTCTGAAATTTCAGCTTCATTTGCTTCACATTAAGTCCACCTCTGCTCTGTGCTCATTCTTTCACTCCTTTAAGTCTCTGAAGAAAAGCCACCATCCTGTTTCTCTCAGCATCCTCCTACTCTGCTTCCCATTTTTTCTGCTTCCCATCTTTTCATGGCACGTCACAGTCTGACAGCACCCAAGATGATACGTATCCGCTGTTGTTGCTTACTGTCTGTCTCCCTGACTACACATTACTAGAATACAAGCCCTAGTGTTCGAGTGCATGTGTCGGTAGCTTAGTCATGTCCACCTCTTTGCAAGCCCATAGACTGTAGCCCACCAGGCTCCTCTGTCCATGGAATTCTCCAGGCAAGAATACTGGAGTGGGTTGCCATTTCCTTCTCCAGGGGATCTTCCCAACCCAGGGATTGAACCCAGGTCTCCTGCATTGCAGGCAGATTCTCTACCATCTGAACTACCAGGAAAGTATTCAAGTAAGATCTGCTTTTTCCCCTATACAACTGGTGTCTAGAATAGTCAGTAATATATGTAGATTCTCAAACAAATAACCATTGATTTAGCTTAAAAATAGATGAAAATTAGGTCACTAGGTTATTATGACCTGAATTAATTATTTGCCTGAAGTGCTTTTCCTTTTGTGAGGTGAATATCTATAATAAATGCCTAGAAACAAAAATGACATCTTTGCAAGTGTGTTGATTTCTAAGAATCTGAAGTAAATTAATTTCGATGTTGTAAGTAAAATAACTGCAAACTTAATAAATCTCTTCAAAGCAGATAATCCTAGCAGTCATCTGATATCCTTTTCATATTGTACAAATATTATGATGTTTGAAACTGCAGAGAGTATGATGATTGAAACGGCACTAATTAATTTATGTTTTAGTTTCTTAACTAATTACTAATTTACTGAATTAGCCAATGTAGTTACTGATAGACTAATAAATACAATTCAGAAATATGGTGAACTTGAAAGTGTTTGGCATGGGAGGAAAAATAAAAATAAAATCTCTTTTCAAAATCCATATCCTGTTTTCTTCTCAGGGACTTTAATGAAGACAGACCATGCTCTAAAAATGGTGCCATTTCAAATTTAGAAAGGCAGTTTGGAACAACCGCTGTAGCCTTTTAATTCCTCCTTCCTCTTTTATTCTACTAAAGAAAATTAGGATAGTAAGAAAAGACAATTTTTTAAAAATTCCATATCCTAGAGAGAAAAGAGAGAGAAAAGAATTCACAATTCATTTCAACACCCTAAAATAATCATAGCTTGAGCAACTGATAATCCAGGAATTAACATACTCTAATTAATGATGTCTCCTTATTGTAATATAATAAAGCAAACTTTATCATTTTTCCCACTTCCCTCTGGATAACCCAAGGATAGTTGCACAAATCTGCACAAAACTGCAGACTGAGCACTCAATGAATGCTTTTAAGATGCGGGTTAACTATAGCTATTTCAGTATGCCCATCTTGGGATTCATCAGGTTCCTGTGCTTTAAGCTTCTTGACATCCATTATGCCTAGATCCATCTGCTATTTTCCAAGACAGCACTTCTCTGACTCCCAGCATTTTCTCATTGAGGCCAATCTTTCATATTCTCTAATGTTCAGGATCTCCCATCACCCATACACAGTGGCAACACCTTCAGCAACCTTATTACTGGTAACAAATTTCCCTTATTATCATCAGCTTACTCTATTAACCAAACATCTGCGTGTGTAGAGGAGAGGGTGAGAGACTAATTAAAGACCAGAAATTAAGTTAAGAAATCTGGAAAGAAAGCAGCTCAATGCATTTGTTATTGTCTCCTTCTTTCTCAGAATGTACCAGAGGTGGCTGAACTGGGTCAAATAGAAAGAGTTAAGATTAGCACTTCACTCAAGGTTGAAATCTTTTACTGAGTAAAATTTAATAGCTCTGTATTAGCTATTACTAACAATAACTTAATAATCACTAAAATATTTAGCAGCACACAGATAGGTCTTTCCTAGTGTGAAATGCAAGGGGTTATTATTTTTTAACTGTGTGCTGGAGAAGACTCTTGAGAGTCCCTTGGACTGCAAGGAGATCCAACCAGCCCAATTTAAGTGAGATCAGTCTTGAGTGTTCACTGGAAGGGCTGATGTTAAAGCTGAAACTCCAATACTTTGCCCACCTGATGCAAAGAGTTGGCTCATTTGAAAAGACCCTGATGCTGGGAAAGATCGAAGGCAGGAGGAGAAGGGAACAACAGAGGATTAGATGGTTGGATGGCATCACCGACTCAATGGAGATGAGTTTGAGTAGATTCTGGGAGTTGGTGATGGACAGGGAGGCCTGGCATGCTGTGGGTCCATAGGGTCACAAAGAGTCAGACACAACCAAGTGACTGAACTGAACTGAACTGAACTGCACTGATTATTCCACTTCAGCTATAGATAGGCTTTCCATTGGATCTTGAAAGTGTAAGTCACATGCTAAATATCAATTCTAATAACTTAATTACAAGTGAAAACTTAGGAAGGACCTTTGGAAAATAATAATATAGGTGCTTCTTTGCACTGCCCTTAGCAGGGAGGATACAAAATTATCCTCCTGCATTCTGGATTTATCCCTTTCTGCCTTGATTGGTCCAATATATTACTTGCTTGCACTAGACATATGGCAAAGGCCTGGACACTGTCCACATGTGAACAGTGGACAGGATGGGTTCTATCTATCAAACTTGATGGTATCCCTAAAATATATAGGTGTCTCCATCCTCAAAATGTTAAAATGAGATAACTGAATAAACAAAACTTTCAGATATGTGATCAAAATACTCACATTTGTCATCATGTACACTAACTTTAAATCAGTGAATAACTGCTGTGGGTTGAACAGTGTCTCCCCAAAATTTATATCTGTCCAGAAACCACAGAATGTGATCTTATTCGGAAACAAGGTCTTTGTAGATATACATGGTTAAGATGAAGGCAAACTGGATTAGGTTGGGCCTTAATTTCAATGACAGGTGTCTTTACAATAAGAGGAAAAAAATACACAGAGATCCCCAGGAGAATGCCAAGTGAAAGCAGAGGCAGGGATTGGAAGGACACGTCTACAAGCCAACAAAGCTAAGGACTGCTTGTGATCACCAGAAGCTGGGAAAGAGGCAAGGAAATATCTTTCTCTGGAACCTGTGGAGGGAGCATGACCCTGCCAACACCTTGATTTCAGACTTTTAGCCTTGAGAACTGTGAGATAATAAATTCCTATTGCTTTGACCCATCCAGTTTGTAGCAATTTGTTATGGCAACCCTAGGAAATGAATACAGCAGCCAACACACAAGGTTCCATAGAACTCAGGCTGACTTTGGGAGGATAGTCCCCCTTGAGAATGGAGTCTGAAAAACAAAAACTATAGACTAAGCCCACATCAGATATGCAAACAGCAGTCTCCTCTTTGGGATGGGAAAAGTATAAAAATTATATTGACTGAAAAATATGCACAACCTAAAAGTTGACAATTACATTTTATTTGACAGACATTCTTAGGACTTCAAGCCAAGAAGACAGCGTCTCAAATAACTGTTACCAGGAGGCAAAGAGGAAGGCAGGATATACAGCAGTTTTTGCAAGGATACCAGGAAGTTGGAACAGAAAATTACTATTAATAAAAGAAAACTAAACTATCTCAAGTTAAAGAATTTAGTTTTTTCTATCTATGGAAAGATGCAAGAGTTTGAGTTCACTGAAATCATTACTTTGATATGCAGCTATCTGGGGCCAGTATCCTGTGTTTTCATGCAGAGATGGGCATGATAAAGGACAGAGATGGTATGGACCTAACAGAAGCAGAAGATATTAAGAGGCAGCAAGAAAACAGAGAAGAACTGTACAAAAAAGACCTTCATGACCCAGATAACCAAGATGGTGTGATCACTCACTTAGAGCCAGACATTCTGGAATGTGAAGTCAAGTGGGCATTAGGAAGTATCACTAAGACCAACGCTAGTGGAGGTGATGGAATTCCAGTTGAGCTATTTCAAATCCTAAAAGATGATGCTGTGAAAGTGCTGCACTCAATATGTCAGTAAATATGGAAAACTCAGCAGTGGCCACAGGACTAGAAAAGGTCAGTTCTCATTCCAATTCCAAAGAAAGGCAATGCCAAAGAATGTTTAAACTACCGCACAATTGCACTCATCTCACACGCTAGCAGAGTAATGCTCAAAATTCTCCAAGCCAGGCTTCAGCAGTATGTGAACTTTCAGACGTTCAAGCTGGAGTTAGAAAAGGCAGAGGAACCAGAAATCAAATTGCAAACAAATCATCAAAAAAGCAAGAGAGTTGCAGAAACACATCTACTTCTGCTTTATTGACTGCGCCAAAGCGTTTGACTTGGTGTGGCTAACAACAAACTGTAGGGAATTCTTAAAGAGATGAGAATAACAGACCACCTGACCTGCCTCCCAAGAAATCTATATGCAGGTCAGGAAGCAACAGTTAGAACTGGACATGGAACAACAGACTGGTTCCAAATTGGGAAAGGAGTATATCAAGGCTATATGTTGTCACCCTGCTTATTTAACTTATATGCAGAGTACATCATGCAAAATGCCAGGCTGGATGAAGCACAAGCTGGAATCAAGACTGCTGGGAGAAATATCAATAACCTGACATATGCAGATGACACCACCTTTATGGCAGAAAGCAAAGAAGAACAAAGAGCCTCTTGATGAAATTGAAAGAGGAGAGTGAAAAAGTTGGCTTAAAGCTCAACATTCAGTAAACTAAGATCATGGCATCCGGTCCCATCACTTCATGGCAAATAGATGGGGAAACAGTGAGAGTTTATTTTGGGGGGCTCCTAAATCACTGCAGATGGTGACTGCAGCCATGAAGTTAAAAGATGCTTACTCCAAGAAAAATTATGACCAACCTAGACAGCATATTATAAAGCAGAGACATTATGTTGCCAATGAAGGCCTGTCTAGTCAAAGCTATGGTCTTTCCAGTAGTCATGTATGGATTTGAGAGTTGGACTATAAAGAAAGCCGAGACCGAAAAAATTGATGCTTTTGAACTGTGGTGTTGGAGACGACTCTTGAAAGTCCCCTGGACTGCAAGGAGATCCAACCAGTCCATCCTAAAGGAAATCAGTCCAGGACATTCATTGGGAGGACTGATGTTGAAGCTGAAACTCCAATATTTTGGACACCCGATATGAAGAACTGATTCATTTAAAAGACCCTGATGCTGGAAAAGATTGAAGGTAGGAGGACAGGGAAGTGTGATGTGCTGCAGTCCGTGAGGTTGCAAAGAGTCAGACAGGACCGAGCAACTGAACTGAACTGAAATCATTTCTTTGATGTGCACTTCAGCTACCTGGGGCCAGTATCCTGTGTTTTTTTTTTTGCATCCTGAGTTTTCTTAGGCTACACTGTCCAGTCAGGAGTGGCTGCAGTCTGATGACTGCTAGATTGCAGGCATTCTTTGTTTCCTTCCTGATTTCCCTCGGGGTTCACCTTTGAGGCGGTGGTTAGGTGGTGGCTAGATCTTTTGTTTACTGATACAATAGGCAATAATTTATTTCTCAATTCCTTTCTATTGGGAGAGGTTTCTAGATACCTCTCAGTGTCATATTTGCTCCACTTAATTCTTCCCCATTTCTCATTATTATTATTATTTGGTGAAGATTGTGCTACTAATTACTATTTTTCAAATGGCGCTATAAATTTTGATTTAGGGTCTTCAAGCTTTTGTTTTCAGCTCTAAGCAAGTCTAAGATTGGGAAGCTATAATTTGGTGCTCAGATGAGGCAGAATGGGTGGTTATTGTTACAAGTTGTAATTTCCTGGGAAATGCTGCGGAATATTCCAGAAAGTCAGAAGTTAACCGGAGTGAAATAAATCACAAGCAAAACAATCCCTTCCATAAAAAGGTGGAAAAACTTGAGGGAAATATAATTAGGTGAATTTGCAACTTTGTTTACATATAAATTAGAGAGCATGAAATTGAGTGTTGCTGGTCAAAGGTTAAGAAATCTGCACCCAGTTTGTGACTTGTAGTTGGCAGCAAACAGGAAACAACAAAGGCAAAAATTCAATGTACCAGATCTGCCCTGCATATCTGCGCAGGAAAGTTTACTCACTGGCTAATGGCCCTCTTTCAGTGTTCTGCACATCCTTCTTCAGTACCCTGAGCACAGCCACAAGTTTTAAAAGTCGTTTTAGCCGCAGAAGATGTATGCAACTTGTTCTGGTGTTGGATTCTCACAAAGTCAGAAAGAGGGAGAATTATGTTGTTTTTATTCATGCCAAGCTTTTTTAACGCCAGAGTGCTGAATGAAGCTTTCAAAGGAAAAAAAAGTAACAAAGGAAAAATAATCAATAGTAAAAGTTGACTAATGGCTAACAACTGTAAGTGTTTGGTGTACACAAAATATAGCTGCAGGAGGGGAAAGAAGAGAGATTGAAATGCTGATCAAGAGGCCCGCTCAGTTTAAGAAATGGGAAGTGAGACTTTAAAATGAGATGTCAAAGAAAGAGTGCATTCCTGTTCATTCTCTGCACTGACCTCTCACATTGCAGGTCTTCACAGCCCTTGCTAAAAAACGGAGCTACACATTCTTTCTAAATTTCTCTTGAAGGAGGAGGGAAAATATGAGCCGGCTTTATCATGCTTACCTAAAACACAAGAATAGTGGAAAATGCATTTTCTTGATGCACATGGACAGTAATTCAGGTTTGGATATGTGAAATGAAAGCATCTCCTGCCATATTAAGAAACAAGAAATGTCACAGCCGTTAGCAATTTCTGGCCTCAAAATGTGAATGAGGGCTCAAGGCAATACAGGGGATGCGCCACCACCCACACCCACCCCCACCCCACCCATCCCCCCAACCCCCCACCTTGATGATTGCTAAGGAGCTGGGGGAATGCAAGAAGCAAGGTGAACTAGGAAACAAGAATAGCCCCAGACAGTTGAGGTGCATATGAAAAGAATGAATTCAGTGAACCCAGAGGCTTGCATCTTCCATACATAGAATGCTAAATTCCCTGATACCTGATCTTGATGTTCAGACTCCCTGTTCCCTTTTTTGCAAATTTGTATGTATATAGCCTGACTTCCCCTCATGCCTCCTTGGAGCAGTTTTCTCAAAGCTACTGAGATGCTCGCTCCCAGTCCGAAACATTCCCACCAAATAAAATAACTACTTTCAGGTTGTGACTATATTTTTTAGTCGACAGATACAACCTGGATCCTAATTATTTTCTTCCCTTCTCCAGGACTCCATCCTCTCCCTTTGAGCTGTTATCTGCAGCTCTATGAACAGAGCTGGGAAGACACCATATAATCCTGTACCTCTCTGTGAGAAAAGTTGAGTCAGTGAAACAGCAGGACCTATATGAAAAACTCCTAAGAGCAACTGACTGGCATTGTTATAGCCATGCTTTCTGGGAAACAAACTCACTCAGAAGGACAATGCAGATAGTGGAGTGCAGTTTATTACACCGGTGGGCCCAAGGCAGAGTCTCCTCTTAGCCAAGGACCCCGTCCAGCATTTGTGAAAATCTTTTATACCCCATGTGTACGTGTCCAAACCCACCACCTACCCCATGTGTACGTGTCCAAACCCACCACCTCAATTCCCTTGAGACTTACATAAACAACGGAAGGGTAAATACAACTACAATAACCCCATCATTCACGTGTTATGTGTTCAAACAGTCAATAATCAATCAGCCCGCAGTTACATTCCAAACAGTTAATAACCGATAAGCCTGTGCTTACATTCTGATAGATAGTGTCCGGAGACAGGGGTGATTAGTGTCTGTTTTCTCTTAGGTGATGAGTAACCTGGATGTGATCTTCAAGGTTCCCCTGCCCGGAGGGGGTCTCATCCTCCCATTGTCGTTCCCACAGGCACTAAGCAGAGAGTTCAGAGTCCACTGGAGAGGTGGCCGAGCACGATCAGCACAGGCAGGCCTGAGATGGAGTCCAGGCCCTATGAATTCCTTCTTCAGCATGTGTTGTTATAGCCATGCTTTCCAGGAAACAAACTCATTCAGAAGGACAATGCAGATAGTGGAGTGCAGTTTATTACACCGGCGGGCCCAAGGCAGTCTCCTCTTAGCCTAGGACCCTGAGTAGCATTTGTGAAAACCTTTTATACCCCATGTGTACATGTCGGAACCCACCACCCTAAATCCCTTGAGGCTTACAAAGGAAGGGTAAATACAATCACAATAACCCCATCATTCACGTGTTATGTGATCAAACAGTTAATAATCATAAACCCGCGGTTACATTCCAACCAGTTAATAACCGATAAGCCTGTGCTTACATTCTGATAGATAGTGTCCGGAGACAGGGATGATTAGTGTATGTTTTTTCTTAGGTGATGAGTAACCTGGATATGATCTTCAAGGTTCCCCTGTCCAGAGGGGGTCTTATCCTTCCATTGTCATTCCCACAGGCACTAGGCAGAGAGTTCAGAGTCCATTGGAGAGGCGGCCGAGCACGATCAGCACGGACAGTCCTCAGATGGATTCCAGGCCCTATGAATTCCTTCTTCAGTGTCAACTAAAAAAATTGCACAACATGAGAGTTGCAAGTTAAGTTTTATTTGGGGCAAAATGAGGACTGCAGCCCAGAAGACAGCACCTCAGGTAGCTCTGAGAAACTGTTCCAAAGAGGTAGAGGGAAAAGATAGTATATATGTGATTTTGGTAAAGGGGAAATATGTGCCATCAAGCACATATTTTCTGTAGAAAGTTTCTGCTGGTGTCATGAAGCTTCTGCTAGTCATGAGAAACAATCGTCATTATGAGAAGATGTAAGAATTGGGCTCATAAAGTCAGCTCCTGAGAATATCTAACTGTCTAAAGACCTGTGCTGCCAGTTTCCCGGAGCACCGAGTGCCTCATTTCCGCTTTCCACCCTGAACTCCTTTAGGGGGTGTTGGAGGTCAGCAGCTTCAGTGGCACATGGTTTAATCCTTGTAGAGGTAGATGGCGAGCACCCACAGCAAGTACCAATTTGTGGTTGATACATGGCAAGTGTTGAGACTGTTAAAAGATAAACTAAGGCAGGAGACTTCCCTGGTGGTCCAGTAGTTAAGAATCCGCCTTGCAATACAAGGGATGTGGGTTCGATCCCTGGTTCAGGAACTAAGATCCCATATGCCACGGAGCAACTAATAAGCCGACACACCATAACTACTGAGCCTGCACACCACAATTAGAGTCTGTATACTGCAACAAAGGATCCTGAGTGTTGTAGCCAAATAAATAAATAAAATTAATTTTTAAAAAAAAAAAAAAAGATAAACTAAGGCATATTTTAAAATGTCAAGAGTTTATTTCAGCAATGACTGACCCAAATCAGGCAGCACCAAAAATGAAGTGGTCAGGAGCATGCCACCAAGGGGAGCCTGGGGGCTGGAGGTGGGGGGAGACTTTTATACAGAAAAGGCAGAAGGAAAGCAAAGAAAGCATTGACTGGCTATAGCTTAAAGCCCAGTTGGCTGATTGGCTGTCCTTGGGTTTTGATTTCATAACCTTGAGATATTTACAGGCTTAGATTTCAATTTGCCTACCCAGATCACCACAGCAGTCTAATGGTCTCCTTGTTTAATTAATTTAGCAAGATTTAGTTATACATAAAAGGAAGTGAAAAAAAGCTAAGTGGATAAAGGATAGAGTTTGGAAGGCAAAGACCTGGGTTAAAACCCTGCCCTTGCCCCTCACCCTCACTCAGTGGCCTTGGACAAGCCCTTTACCTTCTAATTCTTCAGACTCTTCCCTTAAAAATAGGGGGTATAACCAACCTTACACAGCAGTCATAAGGATTAGATGCAGGAGCACTTTCTATATTACATTTACACTACTATAAAATATTGTTTTCTTCATGGGGAGGGAGGCAATCCCAGCCTTCAGTGAGGGAACAGCAAAGTTATCTCCACACTTTGTTCAAAGTTTTATTATCATTGTGAAGGTGTAAACAACAGAGAACACCAGATTTGCTTTTGCTTTGTTTGATCCCCACAGTTTATCTTTAAACTTTAATTGAATAAGTTGTCAACATTTTAACACTGGGCTATTTAATACATACATTTAGTTTCCTGACTTCTCTGGCAGCTATAGGCGAACTTTCCCACACAGCAACAATCACCAGTTCTAAGCAGGGACTGCCCTGTTTTAGACAGTACAGGTGCTCTCCCCTTGCACACGGTCCCACAGTGTCTTGTTACCAGATACACAGATGCTTGGGTGGGTGTCACCTTTCAGAAGTAATTTCTCTTACACGTGCTTACTTTGTGGAGTGTGGTAGGCTGAATAATCATTCCCCAAAGATGTCCACATCCTAATTTCCAAAAACCCAACTACTTTACATGGCAAAAAGGAACTTTGCAGGTCTAATTTAGTTAAGAATCTTGAAATGGAGCCATTACACTAATTATCCAAGTGGGCCAAATGTAACAGTAAAGGCCCTTCCTTATAACAGGGAGGCATTTAACTCTCTGTCATGACCCAAAGGGTCAGGTATACAAAGATACACATATCAAGAAAGATATTCTAGGGCTTGGAGGTTATCTGAAGCTGGCCAAGGGCCAGTCCTTTCTTTGGAATGTGCAAAGTTTGAGACTCCAGCCCCTTTACTGTACAGGCCAGTACCTGGCCCTTCACCTAAGTTCTCTTACAGCAAAATGCTTCTCTTTGAGCATCTACATTAAGCTAAGTATTTATATAATTGACACAGCAATAGTATTAATATGAATACCCTTCCCTTATGACTATACAGTGGAAGTGAGAAATAGATTTAAGGGACTAGATCTGATAAACAGAGAGCCTGATGAACTACGGACAGAGGTTCATGACGTTGTACAGGAGACAGGGATCAAGACCCTCCCCATGGAAAAGAAATGTAAAAAGGCAAAATGGTTGTCTGAGGAGCCCTTACAAATAGCTGTGAAAAGAAGAGAAGCGAAAAGCAAAGGAGAAAAGGAAAGATATTCCCACTTCAATGCAGAGTTCCAAAGAATAGCCAGGAGAGATAAGAAAGCCTTCCTCAGTGATCAATGCAAAGAAATAGAGGAAAACAACAGAATGGGAAAGACTAGAGATCTTTTCAAGAAAATTAGAGATACCAAGGGAATATTTCACACAAAAATGGGCTCAATAAAGGACAGAAATGGTATAGACTTAACAGAAGCAGAAGATATTAAGAAGAGGTGGCAAGAATACACAGAAGAACTGCACAAAAAAGATCTTTACAACCCAGATAATCACGATGGTGTGATAACTCATCCAGAGCCAGACATCCTGGAATGTGAAGTCAAGTGGGCCTTAGAAAGCATCACTATGAACAAAATTAGTGGATGTGATGGAATTCCAGTTGAGCTGTTTCAAATCCTAAAAGATGATGCTATCAAAGTGCTGCACTCAATATGCCAGCAAATTTAGAAAAATCAGCACTGGCCACAGGACTGGAAAAGGTCCATATTCATTTCAATCCCAAAAAGCAATGCCAAAGAATGTCCAAACTACCGCACAATTGCACTCATCGCAGACGCTAGTAAAGTAATGCTCAAAATTCTCCAAACCAGGCTTCAACAGTATGTGAACAATGAACTTCCAGATGTTCAATCTGTTTTTAGAAAAGGCAGAGCAACCAGAGATCAAATTGCAAACATCCATTGGATTATTGAAAAAGCAAGAGTTCCAGAAAAGCATCTACTTCTGCTTTATTGACTATGCCAAAGCCTTTGACTGTGTGGGTCACAACAAACTGTGGAAGATTCTTCAAGAGACCACCTGACCTGCCTCTTGAGAAATCTGTGTGCAGGTCAGAAACCAACAGTTAGAACTGGACATGGAACAACAGACTGGTTCCAAATTGGGAAAGGAGTGCATCAAGGCTGTATATTGTCATCCTGCTTATTTAACTTATATGCAGAGTACATCATGAGAAACACTGATTTGGATGAAGCACAAGCTGGAATCAAGACTGCTTGGAGAAATATCAATAACCTCAGAAATGCAGATGATACCACCCTTAAGGCAGAAAGAGAAGAACTAAAGAGCCTCTTGTTGAACATGAAAGAGGAAAGTGAAAAAGTTGGCTTAAAACTCAACATTCAGAAAACTAAGATCATGGCATCTGGTCCCATTACTTCATGGCAAATAGATGGGGAGACAGTGGCTGACTTTATTTTGGGTGGCTCCAAAGTCACTGCAGATGGGAACTGCAGCCATGAAATTAACTGACGTTTACTCCTTGGAAGAAAAATTATGACCAACCTAAATAGCATATTAAAAAGCAGAGACATTACTTTGCCAACAAAGGTCCGTCCAGTCAGTGCTACGGTTTTTCCAGTGGTCATGTATAGATGTGAGAGTTGGACTATAAAGAAATCTGAGTGCCGAAGAATTGATGTTTTGAAGAAGATTCCTGTGTTGGAGAAGACTCTTGAGAGTCACGTGGACTGCAAGGAGATCCAATCAGCCCCATCCTAAAGGAAATCAGTCCTGAATATTCATTGGGAGGACTGATGTTGAAGCTGAAATTCCCAATACCTTGGCCAGCTGATGCAAAGAACTGACTCATTGGAAAAGCCCCTGATGCTGGAAAAGATTGAAGGCAGGAAGAGAAGGGGACAACAGACGATGAGATGGTTGGATGCCATCCCTGATGCAATAAACATGAGTTTGAGTAAACTCTGGGAGTTGGTGATGGAGTTGGAGGGAGGTCTGGTATGCTGCAGTCCACAGGGTTGCAAAGAGTTAGTCACGACTGAGCTTCTGAACTGAACTGATTTAGAAGTTAGCTAGTGTGATTCATGCTGATGAATGGCAGAAACCAACACAACATTGAAAAGCAATTATCCCCCAATTAAAATAAATTTTGAAAAATGGAAGTCAGCTGATAATTAGATAAATCTAGTTTTTCTGGCATTACATCCTAGGAAGGTTTTAATTCAACCTTCTAATACATCTGATCATCAATATTAGTATTATCATATGAGTGACCTGTTTACATAAAGTCACAGAATTTTACCAACAATACCAGTGTTCCATCATAATTAAGTGTGGTCATGATATGATACTATTTCCTTACAGAACAAATTGATAAGAATTACAGAGGTTATCACTATGCCTTATCAAAAAAGAATTGGCCTTTGTCCATATACTAGAAAACTGTTACAAAGAGATGTTTTACAGTTAACCACAACTAGACTATTTCCGGGTTCCAAGTCAAATGGAAACAAAGCTAGTCATCCTGTGTCAGTTTATACACTATACTGAGACTGCTTTCCATTATGTGCTACTGTATAGCAGGGCCAACCTCCTTCTGAAGACATGGATAATGGTTCCTATACTGTCTCTGCCAACTGCACTCTAGGGTATGTCTTACTTTGATGTATTCTTGGGGTTAGTGAACAGGACCAAAAATCATTGACAAATAAGGGAGAGTGAACTGAGGGACAGGAGAGTGAAGAGGGGAATAGCAGACAACAACCAGGGGGGACAGCAGGCATTATGGCCTGACAGGACCGTCACACTTAGGTAGTATAGGTAGGAGGACCTGAGATACACGTATATTTAACCTCCATGGCCAAGATACGGGGGAGGAGGGAGAACAAAGCAGCCTCCACTTGTGAAGTAGCAAGTTCCTGTGCATGAGGTGATTTTAAAAAGAACATGGACAGCATTATGCACAACAGTAAATTTTAAAAGAAAACAAGAAACAAGTTAATGTTCCAACAATGAGAGAATGAATACATTTTCTAAATTACACAAAAATGAAATTCAAGTTCAGTTCAGCTAAGTTCAAATTACTAAATTACAATTAAACAAATTCTTTGATAAAACAAAATTTGCAAAAATAAATCAAGTGGAAAAAGCAGGAGATAGAAGAATGCACACAGACCTACCTAATTGATCAAACATATATTGTTTAGAAAGACATGCATGTGTTACAAAATTATTTGTAAATGCTTTGTAATGCTGAATAAATTTAAAATAATTAATTCTGGAGACAAAGAGGAAAGTAATTGGATCAGGGACAAGTATTACCAGGGTGGGGTAAGAGGGAACTTCAAATCATCAGCAATCTTTTCTAAACTATGTGGTAGATACAGAAGTGTGTGTTCATAATTCTCTATACTTTTTTTATGAATCTCCGAAATAAATCTTACTCATAAAAGGTAAAAATTTTTAACATTTTTAACGTCTAGAGGGTACTTTCATATAAATAATTTCATTTGATTTGTAGGATAAAACTGAGATAGTGAAAGTAATTGTTACCAATATTTCATCTTATAAATGAAGAAACCAAGGCTCAATAAATATGCTATTTATTTATTAATGCTATTTATTTATTTATTAATGCTATTTATTTATTAATAAATAAGCTATTAAATAGAAGAGAGACAGGGCTAGAACTAAGATCTTTGAGGTCCAAATCACCACACTTCTTTAACGTGGTAATATTTCGTCAGTGAGACTGTTGTCTGAACAGAGTCAAGTTTACAACTATTCCAGTTGTCCCAGTTGATCCTTTTTTTCACCCTTGTGTTAAATCAGATTGTGCTAAATCAAATTGCAAACAAAAAATACTTATTGAGGTGCTGCTGCTTATGCCCAAGGTTATAAAAGGCCTTTCCACCAGGTTTTCTGAAACTTCAGATATTATCAATTCCTTTCCATCATCATAAAAATCAAAGTAGAAGTTAGTTCTTATTCAGAACCACAGAATCATTCCCCCCACCCGGGGGGGGGGGGGCGGCGGGATTCTCTTTAGCTACTCAACTGAAAAGCAGTACTGACATCAGAAAATCTGGGCAATCAGAAAGTTAAATTTTAACTTTCACTTTGGCACTGGATTTATGTTCATAAGATCACATCATACATCTGAGTCTTACTTTACCTAACTGGGATAGAAATAGACAGTTCACAGTTTTGAAACACTCAAAAGACATTGCATGATCACAGAGCACTATTAATGTATCTTGCATAGCTGGCTGTTGCATTGTGGCTTAAAGTGCAACTATTTGGTTTGCTGATCACAAAAGTGTACTATAAAGAGTTAATTTGCACTACCATTTAATAAACCTTTTCAAATATCTCATACTATAGTTCTATAATGATTAGCCAGTTATCAGGTAAGGCAGTATAGTGTGGTAATTAATAGTGTGGGCTATACTGGGCTTAGTTCCCAATCTATACAGTGAGAGTAATACTAACTACTTCTTAGAATTGGCATAGTTCTGGTTGGACCCAATAAAATTGGCTGTTTGCATTTTTACACATAATCATCACAATAATTCATACTCTTAAGGGACCACTGACTGGATTTTGAGGGTGGTAATTATGAATTGTGTTCCCTGTACCATTTTCTAAAAAATTGTCACTCCCCACCCCATCAGCATGACAACAGCAAACCTGCCATTTCTATAATGCGTCTGTGCCCTTTGCCACAGATGATTGGTTCAAGGGTTAACATTGTGACCCAAGCTGATTTGATTATTTATCCCTGAAAATTATGGAACTTGAGAGAGAAGAAGAAAAAAAGAAGAAAGTAGGGCAAGAAAAGCAAAATGAAAGGGTAAAAAACAGAGAGGCTAGTCTCTTGTTTCTGTACCTGGAACTGTAAGGCTAAGAATATCTTCGTGCCCATGCTTCCTGCTCTGGGACTAGATGCTGGAGAGGGAGAAAAACAAGGCAAAAAGCCAGAAAGAAGCACAGGAGAGATGGATAATGGAAGTGGCTTTCAGGTCCCCCTTTCCAGGTTATTCATGAGAGGTGGATGCCTTTGTCTTTGGATATTATATTTGGATATTGCAGGGCATCCAAATATCATCCTTTTTTACTTAGCTTAGCTAAATTTTGATCGTGTAACTTGCATCCGAAACATGTCTTACTACCCCTTTTCCATCCTGCTCTTCAATTTCTTTAATGGGAATATAGTCTATCCCCTAAGTCAACCTCCACACATCCTCCTAAATTCTCCTGTCAGGAATTAATTAATTCCTGGCCTCCTACCACTCAAGGACAGATTCCTGTACTCTAACTCCTAGGCCTACTATTCTCTGTATCAATCCTTCCTTCTGATCCCCCGAAATCAGGTCATGGCAACTGCTGGGAAGAACAAATTAGAAAAGGATGAAGCCACAAATCTAAAAAGGTAGAGAAAACTAGCTCAGAACAATCATCTCTCAGTGAATATTTGTCAATTTACAATGCAGGTTAGAGCATGTGGGAATCTTAAGTCCAGACTAAGCTCTTAATCTGGGCCATCATGGCAAGGTACTGGGAAGAGGAAAAGATCAAGTCTAGTAGGTAAGCATTAGGAGGGGCAAACAGAGAGAGAGAGAGAGAAAGCAGAATGGCCTCGGAGGCGGAGTAAGAGACTGCGCTGATGACTGCTCTCCTCCCTCTAGGTCAGAGATTCCCCTGCAGGTCTCTGACTTCTAGCTGGAATGGACATTGTGGGCCTCAGGTTGCCTTCAGCCTGCAAGTAACATATATACAGGGCAGAGAATAACCAGCCTTCTAGTCAAGGCTGGGCATACTGCACTCACAGACTATTTCTCAGCTGAGATTTTTAGATACATAAATTTTTGGACATCAAAATCCTCACTGAATTCAAAAAACTGATTGTATGCTTCCTAGACCAGGCATTGGCTAGGACTTGAGGATACAAAAACAAATCAGACAATCTCTGGAAATATGTAAAGGGCATAGAGTCACTCCAGCCTGGTTTGGTTAGCTCCTTCATCCACCTTCTAACTGTCATACTGACTGTCATACCTGAGACTGTTGCAGAAGCCAGTACTCAAGAAACCAAGCACCACACTCAGAGAGTGGGAAAACTCAGGTTTATTATGCCAGCAGGCCCAGAGGAGCTAACACTCCAAGCTCTGAGCCCCAAACAAGGGGTTATAGAATCTTTATACATGGACGGGCAAGATTAAGTGGGTTTGTGGGTTTTCAGGGGCTAGGACAATTGCAAAGAACTGCAGCAGGATAAACTCCAGTTCCTACTATAGAGAGTTCCCACTTTCTGAGAACTATGTGAACTAGGCTTTGCAAGGAGCAAGCTGAGTTACAGAGGCAGAAGGAGAAGGAGGTAAAATTTTAACTTTTCCTCTTCATTCCCCCCCTTGATGCTTCTATCACACATTGTAGAAAGCATCATCTCATGTTTTGGTAGGACATTCAGAGCTCCCCATCATTTAGGAGGCTGTAATTTTATGGATTCATTCTGAGAGATTATGAACTGGGTAACTGCATTGAGGATACAAGGGCCAAACAGGAATGCCACAAAGAGCATGAAGAGAGGACCGGTTAAAGGGAGAAGCCATGATGCCCTGCTCCAGATATTGTTTCAGTTACCCTAGGAATTTGCTAGCTCCTCTCTCCTTTTTATGATTTGTTCCCTTAGCTGTTGAGCCATGGCCCTGACTATTCCTGATTGGTTTACATAAAAGCAACAGTCTTCATTTAAGAAGAGGCAGAGTCCTCTCTTTTCAGCTGTCAATAGGTCTAGCTCTCTCCTATTCTGTAAAACCACCTCAGTCAGGCAGTCAAGTTGGCCCTGTAAGGCCACTAAAGATTTGGCAACTCTCTCAATGCCATCTGTGAAGTCTTTGGATAGTGTATGGTAGAAGGTGGTTGATGAAGCATTTCCTCCTATTCCCATACCTATACCAGCCATGATTCTCAGACCAACTAGTAGGGGTATAAACTGGATGGCTCTTTTTGACCATGTATATGCTGTCATAGGTACAGTGAGAGTCTGGCTGTTAGGGATAATATTCATCCAGAGAGTGAGGAAAGCTAAGGTGCAGATACCCATCCAATTGACTGGTAGACATAAGTAAGCAACTGTCCCACAAACAAAGAAAAGGCCTTGATGGGGGCAGCACCATACTGTCTTTGTGGGAGGATGAGTGGGCCACTCACCTTTTAAAGTTTGATTACATTCATCCCTGGCTAAATTGCCTAAGGTTCATTTCCTCCATCATTTGTAAAGCATTCTGGAGCCTTTTGAGTCAATTCAATTGCCCTTAAGACTGGCCCTTGTAAGTTTGGATCTATAGGAGTTCCCATAGCTGTTGCATTATTTAAGGGTACTGGTAGTTAAGTAGCATGGAGCTCCTAAGGATAAGCAGAGCCAGCAATCCTTGGCCAGCTGGGGGTTGGTGTCTTTAAGAAGGCGATGAGTTGTGTTGAGAGCCTGGTACAGATGAGGGTCTAATGGGGAGTTAACTCTATAACCTGGGTCACACTGCCAACAGGCAGAGCCTGATTTTTTAGGGCAAAGTTGGTACATGATTTAATTTGCCTGCATTACTGTCCCTGTCCAGTAGGTTTTTCCATTTATTTGGCAGACAGACACCTATTCTGGTTGTAACATCTCCATGGCATTTGGGGTAGATGGAGGCACAGGGGCATGATGGCAATACCATGGTGTTGGGATACCACCCGGGGTTTGGATCCTCTGGTGGGGAAAGGTAGCAGCAGCAAGAGGCATGACTGGAAAACATTTTTGGCACCCAGACTCCTGGATATACATCTCATGGTTATGAAGGCAGTAGGTGATTGGCCTATAGGAGTTGGCTGTCTACACATTGTTCTAACTGATGGTTAAGTAAGCGATTTTAAGGGTTGACTGTAATGTTGACAGGGGCTTGATGGATAAGGAACAGCACCGTCTGTTACAGCAAGGGCACCGTCTGTTACAGCAAGGGCACCGAAAGGCTGCAAAGCCGCCTGCACATAACAGGTAACTGAACGCGAGGAAAAGGTTTTCTCCCTGTCTTTGGGTCGTCACAGCTACAGCAACTGAGTGCATCGTGAGAAGGTTTAGCTATACTGGGAGTGATTTAGTTAGCAGGGAGAACTGATCATAAGAGACATTTAATAAGAATGAGGCTTCCCACTACAGTGGGATAACACAGCTAACCGCAGCTTCTGACCCAAATCCCAGTCCCAGGGTGTGACTGGAGCTCGTCCTGTAGCGAAGAGCACAGCAATAATACCAATCAGGGCTGACAATGAAAATCCATTGATATTTTGATAGCTGGGTCCTCAAGCTTCTACCATGTGTTGATCAGCCAGCGCTGGAGTGTGGCTGGAGCAAGGCTGAAGAATCCTCTAGCTTCTGCCGTGTGTGGACTAGTCAGCTTCCAGAGTGACTCGGGCAGGGCTCACCCTTTTTTGTGGGTGAAGGCCGTTGTTTTTGGAACCAGACCTTGAGGGGATTTTTTGGGGTCCCAAACTGTTTTCCATGTTACAGGAAGCCGCTGCCTTTTTGACTCTGGTATGGTGAATCACACCAAGTCATACCAATGGATGATGCCTATAACTTTAACAGCAGTAGAGGTTGCCAGGACGACCGTGTGAGGACATGTCCAAACTGGCTGAAGTGGTTCTTTAATCTTTAACCCATACCTCGTCTCCGGCTGATAGGGATGAACCCAACTGCTCAAAGGAACGGGTGTCCTTTCTAAGGTTTTTCAGCCGATATGGTGGAAGACTTTTCCAGGGCCTGGAGGTGTCGGGACATCTCCAGATCAGTTGGTTGTTGGGGGTTTCCCTTGAATTTTCGTTATCACTGGGGACATTCCCCCATTTAAGACCACAAAGAGGGAATAGTCTGAGGACCTCAGGGTGCATTGGGCTCAGAGTAAGGCTAGGGGTAACATGTCAACCCAAGATAACTGGGTCTCCTGGCAGAGTTTAGTGAAAGGTCGGGTGTGTTGAGGCCTGCCCTAAAAAAGTGCCACAGACAGGTTCCGGAGGCTGGCTAAACTTCCGGGGACCGACCCCCCCCCCTGCAGCCTGGTACTACCAGGAACGGACACAGAGCCCTGGACACCCACCGCCGCTGTAGCCCGCGCTTTCTTCCTTATATAGAAAGACCTGACCTGGACGCCTGGCCTTGATATAAAACCTCTCCCCACCTCTCCTTCCTCGTAGACTCCCTTTGTCTCCTCACTCATCCGCTCCTCCCCGGGAGTTCTGCCCGAGAGCGACCACCCAATAAAGGCCTTCACCACCGGTCCTTAGAGGTGGCTCTTTCTTCCCGCGGCGTTGTCTAACATCTGGCGCCCAACGTGGGGCTCGAGGTGAGAGCCCTCCGGCACTCGCCGTTGAGGCCCCCTCGAGCTCCACCGCCGCGGTAGCCCCAGACCCAGGCAACAGACCAACCCCCGGGACGGCAGGATACGGGGTAAGTCCCTTCGGCTTTGGGGCCTGCCCTCCCTGGCGACCACCTCCTAGGGCCCCGTAACGGGTGCGCACTTACTGGGCCCTCCCGGTCACCAGCTGGTGGGGAGACGTCCTCAGCGGCTGAGTAGACCTCCGGCTCCGGCCTCCGGCTTCTGCCTTCCGGTCACCAGTTCGTGAGGGAGACGTCCTAAACAACTGAGTAGACCTCCGGCTTCGGCCTTTCCGGGCCCCTGCAGTCGTGAAGAAGACGTTCTCTGCGACTCCACAGACCTCCGGCTCCCCTTGACTCGTCTGAAGACGTTCGGACAGCGGGGGTTGCCTCAACTCCCCGTGGTCGCCATGGGATCGACAGCCTCCAAACCCAATCCCCAATACTCCACCCCCTTAGAGTGCCTGCTGGCTAACCTGCGGACCCTAAGACTAAAGGGATATATCCGCCCCAAGCAGCTCACCTTTCTGTGTTCACAGGCCTGGCCTCAGTATTCCCTAGATAATGGCTCACAATGGCCAGCCGCAGGGACCTTAGACTTTGACGTCCTCCGTGATTTAGATAATTACTGCCGGAGAACGGGAAAATGGCCTGAGGTCCCCTATGTCCAGGCCTTTTGGACGTTGCGCTCTCGCCCCACCCTGTGCACCACCTGCGCTCCTAGCCAGATCCTACTCACCATGGCCCCCCCCCCCGACTCCACCGTCCCGGGCCAACTCAACTCCCCCCGCCTCTGAGTCCTCTGCTTTCTCCGTTCCCCCGGAAGATCTGGCGGCCCCTCCTCCCTATGCCTCTTCGGCTGTCCCCACCCCTTCCTCTCCGGCTGTCCCCACCCCTTCCTCTCCGGCTCCCGCCCCCTCCCCCTCCACTCTGGCCCCGTTTGTTCCTGCTCCCGCCCCCGAGATTCCACCGCCGGCCTCAGACCCTCCGGCCCCTTACCCTATCTTGTACCCTCCCCTTTCCCCCGTCACTCCCTCCGCTTCTCCGGTTAGCTCCCACACTCGCTCCAAAGGCTCCCATAGCAACCCTCCAGGAGCCTTCCCTACCCCTCCCCCAGTCCCTCTACTCCCTCTGCGGCAAGTAGCCGGAGCTGACGGCCTGGCCCAGGTTCACGTCCCCTTCTCTCTCCAAGACTTAGCACAGATTGAGGCCAAGCTGGGATCCTTTTCCTCCAACCCCACTCAGTACATTAAGCAGTTTACTAGTCTGACCCGCACCTACGCCTTAACATGGCAGGACGTATATGTCATCCTGGGGTCTACCACCACCCCCGAAGAAAGGCAGGCCATTTGGACGGCAGCCAGGGCGCAGGCTGATCAGCGTCACTGTGCCAGCCCCTCCCCCGAGCGTCCCCCGGGAGCTCAGGCAGTTCCTGACACCGACCCTGATTGGAACTACCAGGAAGGGGGTGGCGGCCAGCTGCGGGTACGCTATATGATAGAGTGCATTCTCGATGGGATGGAAACGTCCTCTCATAAGGTTGTAAACCTCCTCAGACTAGATGAGGTGACTCAGGGGCCCGATGAAAACCCAGCCATGTTTCTTAATCGGCTGACTGAGGCCCTTGTTCAACACACTAGACTGTCCCCTGAGTCCACCATTGGGGCAGCTACCTTGGCCAATCGTTTTATCTCCCAATCCGCACCTGACATCCGAAAAAAGCTGGCCAAGGCTGAGGACGGCCCTCAGACCCCTATTTGAGACCTGGTAAAAATGGCCTTTAAGGTTTACAATGCTCGTGAAGAAACTGCTGAGGCCAGTCGAAAGGCAAGTCTCAAGCAAAAGGCCGAATTTCAGGCGAGCCTCCTAAACCAGCAAACCCAGGCCTTGGTAGCAGCCCTGCGGCCGGCGGCGGGCTCGGGGCCCCGAAACCCCCCTCCGGGGGCCTGCTTCAAGTGCGGCCAAGAAGGACACTGGGCCAAGATGTGCCCCAATCCGCGGCCTCCTTCCAAGCCGTGCCCGTTGTGCAAACAGCAAGGACACTGGGCTAACGACTGTCCCCAGGCCTCTCGGGCCCCGACCTCTAGGGGCCGGAGACCAGAGCGCCCCAGGGAGACCTCCTGCCCTCCTCCGGCCTTAGAGCTGCTGAGCTTCGACGATGACTGACGCCGCCCAGACTCGGGAACCCCGATGACCCAAGCCAAGCCCAGGGTAACGCTCCAGGTAGTGGGTAAGTCTATCAACTTTTTAGTTGATACGGGGGCTACCTATTCTGTCCTTCCCTCTTTCGGGGGCACTTTACGTCCTTCCCAGGTTTCGGTTATGGGCATTGACGGCCAACCCTCGTGTCCGCTCAAAACCCAACCACTATCCTGTCAATTAGATTCCTGCCTATTTACCCACTCCTTTCTGGTCATCCCCTCCTGCCCTACTCCTCTCTTGGGAAGAGATATTCTCACTAAGCTAAAGGCCACTCTTCACCTAACTCCAGAATTGGCTCCCACGTCAGGGGCCTTCCTGATGCTACTTGTTGACCCTCCAACCTCTTCTGTTAATCCTGAGGTCTGGGACACCCGAGTCCCGGTGGTGGCCCGGCACCACCCTCCAGTCCTCATCCGGCTAAGGGACCCCACCTGTTTCCCAGCCCGGCCCCAGTTTCCTCTGTCTACCCGTAACCTCAGGGGGCTAAAACCCATCATCGACCGCCTCATGGGACAGGGTCTCCTGATCCCCACAACTTCCCCCTGTAACACGCCCATCCTCCCTGTTCGAAAGGCTTCAGGAGACTACCTGCTAGTGCAGGATCTCCGCCTGATCAATGCGGCGGTGGTCCCTGCCCATCCACTTGTTCCTAACCCCTACATCCTCCTTTCTTCCATACCTCTTGAAACCTCTCACTTCACCGTTATTGACCTCAAAGATGCCTTTTTTACCATCCCACTCCACCCCGACACCCAATTCTTCTTTGCTTTCACCTGGACTGACCCCGACACCCAGTTGACCACACAACTCACATGGACCGTACTCCCTCAGGGGTTCAGAGACAGTCCCCATTACTTCGGGCAGGCTCTGTCCCGGGACCTGGCCAGATGCTCGCTCCGTCCTAGCACCCTCCTCCAATATGTAGACGACTTGCTCCTCTGCAGTCCCTCAGAAGAGACCTCCCGACGATATTCTGCGACTCTTCTTAATTTCCTCGGTTCTCAGGGCTACAGAGCCTCACAATCCAAAGCTCAACTGACTCAGACTTCTGTTGTCTATCTAGGCCTCCAAATCACCCCTACCACTAAGGCCCTGACAGCAGATCGGTGTAGCCTCCTCAGGTCCCTCTGCCCTCTGGCCAACGGAGACCAGATATTGTCCTTCTTGGGACTGACGGGATTCTTCCGACACTGGGTCCAAATTACGCCACTCTGGTCAAACCCCTATAAGCCGCCGCTAAAGAGACTCCCACGGGACCGCTGTCTTCCCCCACTGAAGTGGCTCAGGCCTTCCACGCTTTATGCTCAACCCTATTGGCTGCACCCCCTCTCTTTCTTCCCAATCCCAACTATCCATACCATTTATACACTGATGAAAAGGGAGGGATAGCCTTTGGAGCCTTGGTGCAGCCGATTGGCTCCGAACTGCTGCCTATTGCTTACATATCCAAACAACTTGACCCCACAGCCAGGGGATGGTTCCCCTGCCTGCGGGCACTAGCAGCAGCGACAACATTGTACGCTGATGCTAAAAAACTGATTCATGGTCAGCCCCTGACCATCTTCTCACCTCATCGCCTTGGTGATCTTCTAGCCTCTACATTTCTATCTGACCTCAGCGAATCCAGGCTCCAGCAGTTTCACCTGGTATTTTTGGACAATCCGCAAGTTTCCGTGGGTCGTTCTCCACAATTAAACCCGCTTTCCTCATTGCCCTCCCTCCCCCTTTCCTCAAAACCCCCAGCCCACTCATGCCCAGAGGTCCTTGAGCCCCTTATGCAACCACCTCACAACCTGTTTTCTACCAGATCCAGAGCTAACTTTGTTCGTCGATGGGAGCTCAAAGCGAGATCCCAACGGGAACCGAAGGGCGGCTTATGCTGTGGTAACCACCCAAGAAGTCCTGGAGGCTCAGCCCCTGCCAGCTGGGACGACCTCTCAGAAGGCTGAACTAACAGCCCTAACTAGAGCCTTACATCTAGCAAAAGGAAAAAGGGCCAATATTTACACAGACTCCAAATATGCCTTCTTGATTGCCCATTCTCACGCGACAATCTGGAAAGAGCGGGGCTTCCTGACCACTAAAGGATCCCCCATCTGTAATGCCCCCCACATTACTCGACTGTTAGATGGCTTATCCCTGCCCAAAGAGGTCGCTATCATACACTGCAAGGGACACCGGAATACTCAAGACGCTGTCGCTCTGGGTAATAATATGGCAGACCAAGTGGCTCGACAAATCACCTTACAACAAGCCCCCGAGCCCTTGCTGACTTTGAGATCCACCCTCAACCCAGATTATTCCAGCAAAGAAGCCAGAGCCTTGCTGGCACAGGAAGGGTCTCAGAGGCACCCGTCGGGATGGATATTACTCCATAATAAACCAGTGCTTCCCGAGCGCCAGGCTAAGGCCATAATATCCCAAATCCATAATACCCTCCACATCGGACCAAGGGCTCTCTTTTCCTTTCTCAGCCCTGTCTTTTCTCCCCTACATCTCAGACAGACCATATATGCTGTCCACCGCTCCTGCCTAACATGTGCTTCCACCTCTCCTCAAGGAGGACTCCGACCCCCACAAGAGACTCACCAGCTAAGGGGACATATGCCCGGGCAGGATTGGCAGATAGACTTCACCCACATGCCCAGACATCGAACCTACCGCTATCTGCTGGTCTTAGTAGACACCTTTTCAGGATGGGTCGAGGCCTTCCCCACGGCCCGAGAGACGGCAGCGGCGGTGGCAGAGGTCTTGACGACCCATCTCATTCCCAGATTTGGGTTGCCAAACTCTCTCCAGTCTGACAATGGGCCTGCATTCATCTCACAAATCTCCCAGCAGGTGGCTACGGCCCTGGGCATCGACTGGCATCTCCACATTCCCTATCGGCCCCAATCGTCAGGCAAGGTAGAGCGGGTGAATGGCATCATCAAGACGCACCTGACCAAGCTCACCTCAGAACTGCGGCTGTCTTGGGTCGACCTACTCCCTCTGGCGCTCACTCGCATTCGCACCACACCACACTCCAAAACAGGTTTGACCCCTTTTGAACTGCTCTACGGCAGGCCCTACCTCCTGACTCACCTCCCAGAGGGAGAGGCTCCCCCACTCGCGGCGTACCTCCCCCTCTTCTCCCTCTTACGATCCTTGCTGAGAGAACACGCAGACCGGGTCCTGCCACAACCGACGGACGACGAAGGGCCAGCTCAGCCTCTGGCCCCGGGAGATCAGGTACTGCTAAAAGCCTTAAATCCCCGCCCGCTACAACCTCGCTGGACGGGGCCCCATACTGTAATCCTCACCACCCCCACGGCAGCCAAACTTCTGGGACACGAGCCCTGGTATCACCTAACCCGGTTCAAACGAGCTCCCCTGGGTCTTCCGGAGACAGGGGTGGCCGCAGCCCAGGCCCCTCCTCCCAATTACTCCTACCGCTCCACCCTCACGGGGCCGACCAAACTGACCATCACCCGAACCCCTCTGTCGTTGATCCCAAAATAATTGAGAGACCACCTCTCGATATCCGATGCTGACCTGGCATCACCCGCTGTGGCTGCTAACAGTCACAGCTCTGGCCTAAATTTTTGCCATTGGATTAGCGGCCGCAGCCCCCCGCGATTGGTCCTCCACTCTTCGACTGTCCCTGGCCCTCACATATCTAGCCATCTGCTTCCTACTCCTGGGGTGCTATTCCCTTGGGACACCCTGACCTGGTTACCAACTCCATCCATACGAGACTCACGAGGCTGGTTGTCCGCCATACCCCTTCACCCCTACCTCAAAACAATGTGGGGCTCTCTGCTCTAGGTTACTCTGGGGGTATTGGGGGTCCTGGAAAAAGGGGGGCACACCAACCAAAACCCCCACCAGCCTTTTCAAGTCACCTGGATCTTAAAAAATGGAGAGACCTATGAAGAGCTAAACCAGACCACAGCCACCCAACCAAAAGATAAGTGGTGGCCGGACCTATACTTTAACCTTACAAAGTTAATCGAACAATCAGGATACTCCAAGTGTAGGGTCAGGTCCCTCGGGTTTTATGCCTGCCCGGGACACCAGCGGGGAGACATAAAGACCTGTGGGGGAATGGTGAGCCGCTACTATAAATCCTGGGGCTGTGTCACTTCCAACGATGGGTACTGGAAGTGGTCGGTGACCAAGCCAGATCTGATCAATATGTCCTTCACGGGCCCTCTCCCGAAATCAGGTTGGCAGGGGCAACCCTCCAACCAAGGGCAATGTAGCGACCAGGTCCAACTATCATTTACACAGCAGGGACGGACTGAAAATAGATGGATTTCCGGGCTGTCCTGGGGGGTAGTGATATATGATACCTATGGCACAGGAAGCAATAGCGCAACGTTGTATGTCCAGCAAGTCCTGCAACACGCCCAGACCCCTGCTGTGAGGCCCAACCAGGTTATTTCACCCCCCAGCCCCTCACCACAAGGGACAGATGCCACGAAGGTTGTGACCTCGCCTGCCCCTACCCCCTCTCTTCAGCTAACCCGGACAGACCCACTGGAAACCAAAGAACCCCTGTGGGACTTGATCAAAGAAACCTACGGGGCCCTCAACCACTCCAATCCTAATGCAACCCAATCCTTCTGACTTTGCTACACCTCACACCCACCTTACTACGAGGCCGTGGGCTTAAATGCCACCTACAACTTATCCACTCTCTCCAACCCACCGCAGTGTTCTTGGGGAGATCACAAGGTGGGCCTTACCATAAAAGAAGTATGGGGTTCGGGGACCTGCTTGGGCACGATTCCTACGGATAAACAAACCCTGTGCGCCCAGACTGACAATGACACCAGTTTCACCAATAAGACATATGTCATACCCGAAATCGGGGGGTGGTGGGTATGCTCACAGACTGGGCTGACGCCCTGTCTCCATTTGGCTGTCTTCGACCAGAGCAGGGAATTCTGTGTCATGGTAGTGGTAGTACCCAAAATTACATACCACCCAGAAGAGGTCCTCTACAACTTTTGGGACCGAGACACCCCAGCTCCTAGGCGTAAGAGGGAGCCCGTTACAGCTATTACTCTAGCAACGCTGTTCGCCCTGAGGGCAGCCGGAACGGGTACGGGCATTGCTTCCCTCACCACGCAACAGGTGATCAGGGCCTGATCACCCTGAGAGTCGCCATTGATGAAGACATTGCACGAATAGAAAAGTCTATGATGGCCTTAGAAAAATCCCTAACCTCTTTGTCAAAAGTGGTGTTACAAAAGAGACGAGGCCTAGACCTGATCTTTTTACAACAAGGGGGCCTCTGTGCAGCCCTCAAGGAAGAGTGTTGCTTTTACGCAGACCATACAGGGGTAGTAAGAGAATCCATGGCCAAGGTAAGAGAAGGACTAGAGCGCAGAAGGAGGGAACGGGAAGCCCAGCAAGGTTGGTTCGGATCATGGTTCCAAAACTCCCCCTGGCTGTCCACCCTGCTCTCGACCTTAACGGGACCACTTATAATCCTCTTGTTGCTCTTAACTTTCGGGCCCTGTCTCTTAAATAGGCTCTTGGCCTTTATCAAACAACGGCTCAACACGCTCCAGCTGATGGTGTTGCGACAGCAGTACCAAGGGCTTCCAACAAACACTCCGTGACAAAATTAGCGGCAGACGCTCCCTGCCATCCCGGCCACACCCTACCCCTCGCCGCCCCCGTTCAGCAGGAAGAAGCCAGAGAGAACCGGCGCCCCTTGTCCTATAGCAAAAAGGCCGGGATGAAAGGTCGGGTGTGTTGAGGCCTGCCCTAAAAAAGTGCCGCAGACAAGTTCCGAAGGCTGGCTAAACTTCCGGGGACCGACCCCCTGCAGCCTGGTCTGATCAGGAGCCGACACGGAGCCCTTGGACACCCACCGCCGCTGTAGCCCGCGCTTTCTTCCTTACATGGAAAGACCTGGCCTGGATGCCGGCCCTGGCTATAAAACCTCTCCCCACCTCTCATACCTCGCAGACTCCCTTTGTCTCCTCGCTCACCCACCCCTCCCTGGGAGATCTGCCCGAGAGCGCCCGCCCAATAAAGGCCTTCACCACCGGTCCTTAGAGGTGGCTCTTTCTTCCCGTGGCGTTTTCTAACAGTGGGGTAGGCTTCAGCCCATCCCAAGTGGGTGCAGATACCACAAGTAAATGCTTATAGCCCCTATAGAGCTTGACTTCAGTAAAGTCCACTTCTAGATCTTCAAAGGGCAGTGTCCCAACTGTCTGCACCCCTGGGTTGGGTCTTGGTCCTTGGCTGGCATTGTTTTGCCCACAAGTCACACATCTAGCACTGATCTGGGCACATGGGGTTGGGAGCTTAGGAAAGAAACAGTAGCAGCTCAGTAAGCTCTTCAGCGCAGTTTTTCCTAAATGAGTTGTTTCATGATGTTGCTTTACCAGCCAGATTGCTAAATTACTGGGGACAGAGTCTTTGGTCTGGGAGCTTCCACCAGCCCTCCTTTTCTTTTATTCCTCCCTCATTGATCTTCTCCCTTGGTATATCTCGGGGATGGAGGCAATTCTTGTGCCAAGAGGACCTTAAAAATTGACTCGGGGCCCACTGTGGGGCTTGGTTGGGTCGCCACCTCCTTGGCTGCCTGGTCAGCCAACCGATTTCCTTTGCTGATTGGATCAGTTCCGACGGATTTCTTTTTTGTTCTTAATCTCCTTCCCCCCTACCCCCCCACTACCAATAGTCCCCTTTCTTTATAAATGGCTCCATGTACATGTAAAGTAGCAAAGGCGTGCCTTGAATCAGTATAGATGTTGACTCGTCTCCCTTTGGCATGCCTTAGCACCTTGGCGAGTGCCCATAGCTCAGCCCGTTGTTCTGACCACCCTTGTGGCAAGGCCTCAGCCTTCATTGTCTCATCAGTTGTTGTTAAGTTATAGCCTGCTTTGCACTGCCCATCTTGAATGAAACTGCTTCTATCAGTGAACAGTGCACAGTTCTGGGTTCTGGAGGGAAATGTCCATCAGGTCCAGCCTGCTCAAGTAAATTTCATCTATTGCTACCTCACAGTTATGATCAGAGGTTCAGTATGTAAAAGGTGGTGGGGTTTAGCGTCCATACAGTCTCGAGTTGGACCCATGGGTTTTCACAAAGCAATCCTTGATAGTGAGTCATCCTAGAGTTGATCAGCCATTTATGCCCCTGGTTATTCATCAGGGCAGTAACAGCATTATTTTGTCCTAGAGTAAGCTTATCTGCTTCTCTGACCAAAACCACAGTGGCAGCTAAGGCCCAGAGGCATGGCAGCCATCCCGCGGCCACTGGATCCAGTTATTTGGATAGGTATGCAACTGGGCACTGCCATGGCCCAACTGTTTGTGTGAAGAGCCCTGGTGCAGTGTGATTTTTCTCATGTACAAAGAGGTTAAAGCCCTATATCACATCTGGCAGCCCTAATGCTGGAGTGCTGGTCAAGAGTTTCTTTATCTCCTCGAAGGCCTTTTCCTGTTCAGGTCCCCACTCTACAGAGTCCTTATCAGACCCTGCTGTGGCTTTAAACAAAAGCTTGGCAATTTCAGAGAAACCCAGTATCCAGGTCTGGAAGAATCCAGCAGCCCCAAGGAACTCACGGACTTCTTGCTTGGTGTTCAGCCAAGGTATTGAACAGATGGCTTGCTTCCGCTCATGTCTGAGTGCCTGATGCCCTTTTGAGAGGACAAACCCCAGGTACTTGACCTCCTGTCCGCAGATCTGAGCCTTTTTCCACGACACCTTGTGCCCTATGGGGGAGAGTAGAGCCAATAGGGCTTTGGTACCTCTCCAGCAGTCCCCTTGGGTGGGACTGGCTAGCAACAGGTTATCCATGTACTGGAGTAGGGTGCAGTTTAAAGTTTCTCTGGGAAACGCAGCAAGGTCTGCAGCCAGGGCTTCACCAAACAGGGTAGGTGAGTTTTTGAAGCCTTGTGGCAGTCGAGTCCAAGCCAGCTGTGTCTTTCTACCAGTGTGTGGGTCTTCCCATTCAAAGACAAACAAGAGCTGGCTGGTTGGTGACAGCCAGAGGCAGAAGAATGAATCCTTGAGATTGAGGCAGGTGAACCAGCTTGCCTGAGCAGGTAAAAAACCCAAGACTGTAAGGATTTGGGACCACTGGATGGATGGTGATCACTGCACTGTTGATGGCGCAGAGGTCCTGGATGGCACAGTAGTCGTTCCCTCCAGGTTTTCTGACCGGTAAGAGTGGAGTGTTCCAGGGAGACTGACATTCGATTAGGATCTTGGCATCTTGTATGCACTGGATGCAGTCCTGAATTCCCAGGCATGCCTCCCGTGGTACTGGATATTATTTTTGTCTAAAAGGAGTGACTCCTGGTCTCAGGTCCACTATAATGGGGGCATGGTTTTTGGCCAAACCTGGGGGACCCTTCTCTGCCCAGACATCAGGGAATTCTTTTAGCAGTCTGGGGGAGATTTATTTGTCCCTTCCCTGAGGAACAGAGATGCCATTCATCTTCCCTGGGCACAGTCACAGCCACCATCAGAGCCGATTGGCTCCCCAAGGTGAGGCTCACAGGCTTTCTGGGGGCAAGGGTGATTCGTGTCCCCAGTTTTGTCAGTAAGTCTCTACCCAGCAGGGGAATGGGACATTCTGGTAGGTACAGAAATCCATGAGTCATCAGATGGCTCCCTACCCGCTAGCTGACATGAACGGGTCTTGCAAAATGAGCAGGCTGCCATGTCCCCTGTGGCCCCAACAATAGTTGTTGTTTGGCCTGTGAGGGGAAGCACAGGTGTGGCTACCACAGAGTGTTCAGCTCCAGGATCCACCATAAAAATCATTGATTGGCCTACCACTTTCATTGTGACCATGGCCTCCTGGGAGCCCAGGATCAGGAAGACTGGTCTTCTGTATTCTGATTCTGCTCTGGCAGTCCAATAAGATTTTGAAGATGGCTCAGGCTGGTACCTTTCTTTGTTGGGTTGACTGAACTTCTTTGATCCTTTAGATGCCCCTCTGTGATGGGAGCATTCATTCCCACAGGGTCTGGTCTCTTTGCAAAGGGCACACTGGTCGTAGCGTAGTGGTGGTCTCTTCTTGGTTTCCCCTTTCCATGAGCAAACAGTCTGTTTCACTGGATCTGAGCTCCTCAATGCTGCTGCTAACAGGGCTGCTTTCTGATTCATTTTTTTCTCTGCTTCTCATTGGGCTTCATAGTCTCGGTTCACAAAGACTTTATTCGCTACCTCCAGGAGCTGTGCGGCATTTATCCCAGTGAAGCCTTCCAGCTTTTGGAGCTTTCATTGGATGTCTGCACAGGATTAAGGCACAAAGGTAGCATTAATCATCCGTTGATTCTCAGAGGTCTCAGGGTCAAATGAGCTGTATGTCCGGAACGCTTCACACAGTCTTTCATAGAAATCTGTGAGGGTCTCATCTGCTTTTAGGATTATCACTGCAATTTTGGACATATTGGTGGGCTTTTTGGCTCCTACTCAAAGTCCATGTAGAAGGGCATCATGGTAGTGACCCAGGGTTTCTTGTCCTTCTCTGGTATTAAAATCCCAATTATGGCTCATCTCTGGCATCACTTCTCATGCCCATCCTTCAACATCTAAGACCTCTGGGGGGTTTGTCTTCAGAGCCATTTTTGGGCTTCTGTCAAGATGCATCACATTCCCTCAGTGGTGAAGAGCTGGCGACAGTCATCCCATGTAGGCTGATAGGTGTGAAAAATGGACTCTAGGAGGTCAATCATAGCCTGTGGTTTATCAGAGTATGCTGGGCTATGGTGTTTCCAGTGTAGGCGATCAGTAGTGCTGAATGGCTGGTAATAGAGGATGGAGCAGCCAGGCTGGACTGAGTCCTATTTGTTCACTTGTTGAGGACCTTGAATTTCTTGCAGTGGCGTCTGAAGACCACAGTCAGCTGGTTAGATTGTTTGGCCGAACAGAGCCACTTCCCTACTGGCTCAGGGATGGAATCTTACTCATGAGGTGGTGCAGGTGACCCGGAGGGAGGTGGGGTGTCTGGCAAAGGGTCTGGTGCTGGCTGTGCCAAGGCTTGTGGAGTCAGGGGAACGTATGGTGGGGGCAGTAGTGGGTCTTCCCCTGGATCTCCCTGGAATATAGTTTTTTTCTTCCTCCTTATTTCTTTTTTTTGAGTGGTTACGCCACAAATACCCTACTCTGTCCCTGTCCATTCATGCAAAATTTTGCCCATGGGGGCAGGAGCTGTGAGACGGCGCGGGTGCTATTGGAAGCCAGGAGCCTATGTATGGAGACTGATGTGGGTGTCCTGGAGTCCCAGTGACTAGCTGGTGTAGTGCTTGGACAGTGGGCAGGCTGAGGGTGCTCTCTGGCAGCCATCCAACATCAAAGGATGGCCAATCGAGCTCACAGAAGTTACAAAGCGTCCTGAGGGTTCATCTTGACTCTGTAATCTCCTACAAAGCCCTTCTTAAAGTTCGTTATCATGCAGCCTAAAACTGTTGGCTTAGAGGAACTTCCCCCTATGTTGGCAAATGTAATCTACCTGGCAGGGTTTTGAGGAACACCTAATCTCCTAGACGTCAGCTCAAGGAATCAATCGACAGAAGAATAACTGGTAACCAGTAATTCCTACCTCCATGTGTATCCCGCCCTGCGTAGGTAACAAAGACAAACAAGGGCGGGTGCCCCCCTCAAAAGAAGAGACCCATTCAGATGCCTGCTTGGCTGCGTCCCCAGAGGGAACTTAGGTGACTCTTAGCATTGGCAGATCAGTATAAACCCCTGATCCGGATCTGCCTTGGAGGGAGGGACTGGTTCCCCTAGAGGCAGACACCACCTTGAGCCATATGAGGTCACCACGTAAGCACAAGCTAGGGCCCACTCGGACTCCACAGCCACGAAGGCCGTGAAGCCACACCATTGAGCCTGAAGCGCAAGCGAATCAGGCTGCACACTCGTTCACATTCATTCTTTGTCCGCACGGCTGCTCTCCCGAGGGAGGTTTAAGATGCCTCTTAGGATTGGCAGGTTAGTATAAACCCCCGACCCCGACGAGCCTCACAGGGAGGGGGCAAATCCCCCAGAGACTGGCACCGCCTTTCAGCCTTATGAGTTCATCACAGAACCACAGGTTTGGGACCCTCTCAGGCTCTGTGGTCGGAGGACTGTTGAGCTAACTTTTACTTCCTTCAGTCAGCAAACATGCATACACAATCACGCAGAGGTTATCACAATACCTCCCTTTTCCTGAGTCCCCAGGTCTCTCTATCTGATGCTCCCTTCCTGGGAGCTCCAAGGAAGTGATCAATCTCCTCTTCTACCCATGGGGTAGGATTTCCTGACTGGGGACCGGCTCCAGCACCTTGCATTATCCTGTGTCCGTTCCTGGTGAGTTGGTCCATCCCTCCGGTGAGTCTGGTCAGGGCTTGGCCATCCAGAGTTGGAACACCGGTCCAAAAGAGAACCAAGAGTACTGTCAGGTGGCATGCCTCCTCGTTCATCTTGGGGCTCCTCCACTCTGACCTGGCTGAGCCACCGGTTCTGCAGCTCAAGGGGCCAGTGTGTTTGGAATCTCACTAGGGCCTCCAGAAATGTTGCAAAAACCAGTACTCAAGAAACCAAGCACCACACTCGGAGAGTTGGAGAACTCAGGTTCATTACACTGGTGGGCCCAGAGGAGTTAACACTCCAAGCTCTGTGCCCCAAACAAAGGGGTTACAGAGATTTTATACATGGACAGGCATGATTGAGCAGGTTTGTGGGTTTGCAGGGACTAGGGCAATTGCAAAGAGCAGGACAAGGGTGAGTGAGATAAGCTCTAGTTCCTAGTATTGTGAGTCCCCACTTTCTGAGACCTACACGATCTAGACTTTGCAAGGAACAAGTTGAGTTACAGAGGCAAAGGGAGAAGGAGGTGAAATTTTAATTTTTCCTCTTCAAGACAAGGTGCTTAACTTCTGTATGAGCCTTATTGTTCTCTTCTGTAAAATTAAGATGATACATTGACTTTCAGGATTACTATGTGCATTGGAATAATGTATCTAAAATGTTTAGAATGTGGTAGATGCCCAATTAATGGTGCTTATTATTAACATGTCTATTGGTAACCCTATAAATGCTCTGGAGGATAAAAGATCAAACTGAGAACTTGCAGGCTGTTTTTATCAGTATCATCCACCATCCTCCCAGTTCAGTTCAAACGTGTTTCTAGAAATTAACCTTTCTTCATTTTAGCCCATAAGCATTATAAGCCTAGTTCTTCTGATAGTAATCAGTATCCAGTAGTTATAATAGGAGACATTTGCTATAGATGTTCCTTGTGTTCACAATGCAAGGTGCCTGAAATTTGAGTTTTAATGCCTAAGAGAATTTAGTCTCGGAGAATCAGAAATTGGCTGGGCCTAAAAAGCACTGCTGCATTCAAACAGACTCACTGCTATGCACCACCTTGTCTTCCAGTAAAAGGAATCTTTTAAAACAACTCATTGTATACAGGCGATTAGCCACACTCTGAAATCACCTTCAAGTTAGGTACATACAATACCTTTACTTTCTGATATCAATTGATCATAAAATCCCAGAATATGTAAAACAATCGTGGATACTATGCTGATCAGTTATCAAGTCTCCTGAATATACACCATACAGTATTATTCTCTGGTTGAAAGTTAATTTGGAGCAGCTTGTATGGTAGAGCAGAAGGGATTTCAGATTAGAAGTTAGGAGAAAAAGGACTTAATCCCAGAAGAGCTCTTAACTCATACTATGTTAGTAGACACATCTTTTTATGGTCCCAAATTCCCAGCCCAGAGCCTCAGTTTCTAATTCTATCAAATAAAGGGATCAGACAGCAGAGATGAAAAATGGGTCTCACCAACACTAATCAATTACCATTATTACTACAGTAACTGCATTAAGAGAAGACTATGGACTTTTCCAAGTTGGAGAATCATGCTTTCATTCAGTCTTTAAAAAAAAAAAAAAATAGCATCCCACATTTTTCATTAGATATGATTTTTACAATTCCATATATGTTGGTCCTTTAATGGCCCAGAACCTGGTGGCCCAGGGAGTAAGAGAGAGAAAGAGGCTGATATCCCCTGGTTTACGCGGAAAGACAATAGAGTCCTGTTCTTTGGGCTCGCGCTGCTGCACGTAGGCACCAGGCACCCTCTCGAGTGGGTGAAGGCGCAGTGCGCCTTCTCAAGAGGGTCTTAGAAGCCTGGGCAAGAAAGTGAGCTCAGCGGGCCTCCGCACTCCAAGGAATTAGCCAGAAATAGAGAGAGAAAGAAGGAATAGAAAGAAAAAAAAGAAAGACACAGGAACCAAAGCTCTGATGGAGCAAAGGTGTTTTAATCAACATGGCGTGGGCATATATACTGTCTTACAAGGTGGCTATTCTCAGCAAAGACAAAGATTAAAATTCCAGACTTACAAAACATAAGATGATCCCTACCAAAGAGAGAGTTGCAAACAATCACCTTTTACCATATGGCTCACAAAAAGGAAGAGGGTACTTATCACCGCAATGAGAAATGCCTGAATTCCTCAGCCCTGGGAAAGTCGTGCCTCTCCTCTTAATTCCGGAGAATATTCAGGAGAATCAATTAGGGCCACAGGGTTCCTGACAGATTCAAAACAGCACACAGGAAGCCTCTTGTTAAATGCTTTCTGTCACATATACACACCAAAAACAGTCAGAGAGACAGCAAGTTCAGTTTGACTAACTGTAGTTAATCCTTCAAAATACGTATCTCTCCCTCTAAGAAGTTTTTGTTTCTTTCTTTTTTTTTTTTTTTTCCTTCACCCCTTCCTCTTCCTGCCTACTAATGTTTTTCATCTCTCAGAGAAAGTTGGTCTCTTCTAGTTCTCTCCTAGCACGTTCACTCAGATTCATCAAAGCATGTGCTCTGTCATTTATTAATCTGTGGCACACATTCAGATGAGGATTCTTTAAGAGCATGTTCTACATAACAATAATCTTGCTACCTGTCCCAGGATACAACAGAGTATGAGAAAGAGGATTAAGAGAAGGAACAGATGGGTGAATATGTTACATAAATGAACAGATGAGTAAACACCTTCAGGGCCCTCATAGGTGGGAGATCATTATATTGGGTCCATTATATTGAACAGAAGGCTCTTTTCTGTCTCCTAGAATGCAAGTTGTACAAGTAAGTAAAACATTCAGAAAAATTGAAAACACGAGTCTCTTTAAAAAAGGTAAAAATACACAATCCAGTTTCTTCACTTCTTCAAATTTACCAAAAGATATATGTACCTTTTGTTTCTGACATCTGGACCATATAAGTTGAATTTTTCAATAGTAAAGAGGATTGGATGGCAGTGATGGATGGCAAAGCATATGATAACAACGCATTTTCTATCTAAACACCAAGTCTCATTTAATTAAATTTTATTTCCAATATTCTTTCTTTTCTTCCACTTAATGTTCAGCAATTTCGATTTTCCCAAGTATTACTGCTTTTCCCAGCATACAATAGGCACTATTAATCAATGATGACGTAGTCACTTAGAACGTTTAAATAACCTTAAACACCCTCTAGGTGGCACGCATCCTAACTCTAGAGAACTAGTCCTGTGGTAGATGATCTTGTGTATCCGGCTCCTATGAACATGCTGGTTGGTTTTTAAACTGCCCAAATTTGTATTTTCTTTTCCCTAGTCAAAATCGCATCAAAGAAGGAGTAGTCAGGGGCCAAAACAGGTCAAGTTCCTTCCACATTTTCTCATGCAAGGTTTTTTTAATGTTTCACTTGCTGAAATGAAGTGGCTTCACTATTGGCCTTTTTTTTGGGGTGGGGGGGATATGATTTCTGAAGCTTCAGTACAGCTTTAAACAAAAGGGTCATAGATGTGTATGTAAAAGACCCCAAATTTCCACTGAAGCCTACCAGAGCTAGATTAAACTGAAGGCCAGCCAGGCAGCTGACTGGGGCACCAATCAATAAAAGGTATTAGAACATCGCTGAAATGTGATTAAATGCAGAAGCTTGCATTTACCAGAAGCCCTCTCAGGAAGACCATAAGAGTTATTAGGAAAGTGTTTCTGATAAGTCACATGGGATGGGACTTGAAACCTCCAGGTAGCACACCTCAGACACCTAAGGAATCAGCATTACCACTGAATGTTGCTGTGTTCGGTCAGCTGTACAGTTTTGCTTCGCTAAGTGTGATGTGAATGTCTGAGACCAGACCTGGCCGCAGAGGAGAGAATAAGTGTCACTACCAGAGAATCTTCTTCTCCCCTTTCTGTCACATTCTCTACCTTCCTTCTAAATAAATAATGAATGACTTTTTGAAGAATATTATTTCCAAGGGGCAACACATTATTGACATACCTGTGGGACTCATGTCCTGTCCAGGGGAACATTCATGGGCAAATAATTCTAAGTCTCAAAGCATTAGCAAAGTTTAAAAGGGTAGACCAGAAAACAGTATGCTTCAGGGTCTCAGGAAGTGATAAGAATGCTTCCCAGTGGCAGGTGTCAACTCCCAGGAATTTGGCTATTCAGGGGGTCAGAATTGATGCAACAGTGGATTCTAGACAGGGAAACATGTTGACAACCTCAGAACCTTTGTTTCTAAATTGTTTTCATGCTGTGATCTGGGATATAGCAAAGACAGAGATGCCCCAAGTGGGGCTGCCTTCTGGTCTTTGCAGCTGAAAAGGTTGAAGATATTCTTCCAACAGCATATAGAGGTTAAGCAACTTGCACTCGGTTTAATCCATGGTATTCCTGGTTGTTTGGTCCATGGCCTAAATGAGCAATGCTCTACTTTGCTCATAGTAAAAAGATTACGCAATATAACACAATAATTTTAAATAAAAGCATCTTCAACTGGGTGCTTTATTCCTACCCAAGGAAAATCACTAAAGTCCAAGGAATATATGATCCTTTCATTCTTCTAGGAATTCTTAATTTTACCCCTGGACCCAGTTAACCCATAAGGAAGCAATGTATTCTGATCGCATTAGCTAAACCCTCAAAAAAAAAATAACTTTGCTGTATAAAGCTTTAATGTTCTAACTTCATAATGTACTATTCTATCCCCCAATTTTTTCCCCCTTAGCTGCCAGGAATACCTGCACCAATTTAATTTTCAATTGCTGTAACAACATTAACCTACATTGTGACACATATATTTCTCCCCATCTATATAGTTTGTTAGTGTTAGTAATTGTTTTCTTTCTGATTAAGAGTGTTACTATAAATGTGTCTTTTATTTGTAAACTTCTCAAATTCTTTATGGAAACAAGAACTATATCATAAATTATAAATAGAATAAGATCATATTTTGTCATTCATCACTATTAATATTTAATGTACACTCCCTTCTGAATTTCTCATTAAGAAATGATATTACTGATAAGCCAGATCAGAAATTTAGACTATCCAGAGAGCCTTTTTAAAATTTTTTATTTATTTATTTTAATTGGAGGATAATTACTTTACAATGCTGTGTTGGTTTTTGTCATATATCAACATGAATCAGTCATGGGTACAAATGTATCCCCCTATCCTGAACTCCCACCTACCTTCCTCCCCACCCCATCCCTATCCAGAGAGCTTTTTTAACCCTTTGTTTTATTGATATAATGAGGGATCCACATTTGACACTCCTTTAACAGTGGAGATTCCTAAAATGTTCAAATGAGGCACAATTTCAAGTCTGAGACAGGTAAATCATTAGACACTCAGTTGTGTCTGACTCTGTGTGACTCTATGTATTGTAGCCCACCAGGCTCCTTTGTCCATGGAATTCTCCAGGCAGGAATATTGAATGTGTAGCCATTCCCTTCTCTAGGGGATCTTCCCAAGCAAGGAATCAAATCTGTTTCTCCTGCATTACAGGCAGATTCTTAACTGTTTGAGCCCACCAGGGAAGCCCTTGAGATAGGTCTCCTTGAGGACAAATAAGGAGTACCATATATTATAAAACAGTACATGTCTTTAGTTATATTACTAAGATATGATATTCAAAATTAAAAATCTAATAGATTTAAGAAAGATTTCTATTGCTGTGATTTATGTCAGAGAGTGTTCTACCTACATTTTCCTCTAGGGGTTTTATAGTGTCTGGTCTCACATTTAGGTCTTTATTCCATTTTGAGTTTATTTTTGTGTATAATGTCAAGGAATGATCTAATTTCATGTTTTTTAAGCTATGTAACTAAAAAAAAAAAAATTAAGCTATGTAACTATCCAGTTTTCCCAGCACTATTTGTTGCAGACTCTCCAATGTGTACTCTTGCCTGCTTTGTCATAAATTAATTGACCACAGGTGTATGAGCTTATTTCTGGGTTTTCTATTCTATTCCATTGATTTATATTTCTATTTTCATGTCAGTACCATACTGTTTTAAGATTGCATCTTTGTAGTATAGTCTGAAGTCAGGAAGCCTGATTCTTCCAGCTCTGTTTTTCTTTTTAAAGATAGCTTCAGCTATTCTGGGTCTTTTGTGTCTCTATACAAATTTTAAATTTTTTGTTCAAGTTCTTTTGTAACTAGAAATCTTTTTCAATCTGTCTCCCTGAATAATGGAAATAAAAACAAAAATATACAAATGGGACCAATTTAAACTCAAAACTTTTACACAGCAAAAGAAACAATAAACAAAATGAAAAGACAACCCTTAGATTGGGAGAAAATATTTGCAAACAATGTGACCAATAAGGGATTATTCTCCAAAATTTACAAACAGCTTTCGATGCTTAACATCAACAAAACAAACAATCCAATTGAAAAATGGAAAGAAAACCTGGACATTTTTCCAAAGAAGACATACAGTGGTCAAGAAGCACATGAAAAGTCATTCAACATCACTAATCGTTAGAGAAATGCAAATCAAAACTACAAAGAGATACCACCTCTCACCAGCTAGAATAGCCATCACCAAAAAATCCACAAATAATAAATGCTGGAGAGGGTGTGGAAAGAAGGGAATCCTCCTACACTGTTGGTGGGAATGCAAATTCGTATAGCCATTATGAAGAATAGTATGAAGTTTGTTAAAAAACCAAAAACAGAGCTACCCTATGACCCTAAAATCTCATTCCTGGGCATACATTTGGAGAAAAATATTATCCAAAAAGATACACACACACCACTGTTCACTGCAACAGCCAAGACATGGAAGCAACCTAAATGTCCATTGAAGAGGCATGGATACACATATACAAAGGAATATTATTCAGCCATTAAAAAGAATGAAATAATGTCATTTGCAGCAACATAGATGAACCTAGAGAGTGTCATACTTAGTGAAGTAAGTCAGACCGAGAAGAAATATTGTATGGCATAAATATTGTATGGCATCCCTTTATGTGGAATCTTAAAAGAAATGATACAAATGAATTTAACTTACCAAACAGAAATGGACTGAGAGACTTAGAGAACAAATTTATGGTTGCCAGGGAGAACAATGGGGGAAAGTGATAGTTAGAGGGTTTGGGATGGACACGTACACACTGCTATATTTAAAATGAATAACCAACAAGGACCTACTGTATAGCATGTGGAATTCTGCTCAGTGTTATGTGGCAGCATGGATGGGAGAGGAGTTTCAAGAAGAATGGATACATGTGTATGTACGACTGAGTCCCTTCACTGTTCACCTGGAACTATCATGACATTGTTAATTGGCTTCACCTCAATAAAAAAATTAAAAGTTAAAAAAGAAAGATTTATAGAAATTTCAGAATGGGATAACAGAGTTATAATAGACTAATATAAAAAACCTGGGATCTTTCCCTAAGGCATCACAAACATTTGGAAATGAATATCCCCCAGGACAAACACAATTTTTACCAAGCACCATTCTCTGTTGTCATTTCCAGAGGAAAAAATTGAATTGTTAAGATTCAAGGATGAAACTGATAATTTGGGATTCATGTCCTGACACTGAACGAAGTCTTGACCAAGCATTAAGTCAGTTCCCAAGCTTTGTTCTGTGAAGCATTGTGCTTCAAAAAGATAGCAATAGAGGTAGTTACCCAGAAAAGGAATTCCGTGATCGAATAAGTTTGGGAAATGCTCTATACCATGCTTTCATTCTTTGAGATGCAAAATATTAACATATGAAAGTCTCTGAGATATCTTGCAGTCAAAAAGTTGTCACACTTTGCTTAACCTAGCTTTTCATGCTTTTGAGGATAAGATAAACTGGTTTCCTGGAATCCCCATAAACATTCTGCACTCAAATCTGTGAAACTACTGTATCAAGCAGCCCGCCCCATTTCCTGATTAAACAGTACAGAACACAAAACACTCTTTGTGGTCTTACTTCTCAGGTTGCGCTGGTGGTAAAGAACCCAGCTGCCAATAAAAGAGACATAAGAGACAATCTCTGGGTTGGGAAGATCCCGGGGAGGAGGGCATGGCAACCCACTCCAGTATTCTTACCTGGAAAATCCCTATGGACAGAGGAGCCTGGCAGGCTACAGTGCATAGGACTGCACAGAGTCAGACGTGACTGAAGTGACTTAACATGCACATACCCTGTAGAGTCCTGCAAAGCAGGAGTCCTGTCAGCCCAAGAGAGAAGAAATGCCTGGAGAGTCCATGACTATACTAACTTATCTTTCTGAACTAGTGAAATAGCAGGGAAACTACTATTATTCCAAATCACAGATGAGGAATTTGAGACTCAGAAGAGTCAAGGTCACACACCTAGAATATAAGAGAGCTGTGTTTTAAATCCAGGTCTGCTGGACCCTAAAAACCATTCTATCAACCTCTAGAAAAGAAAATACAGGGGAGTTTTAGAAAACTATCTCAATGAGGGGGATGTACACATATACCCTTATTTCTCAATGGGAATAAGAAGCTGCTACAAGTGCTATAAGTAGTAGGCACTATATATCCATCTAATTCTGAGGGAAGGAAAATCATACAAAAGCCAGGTGATCTTCCCCCTCAGATCCTGGCTAACTAATCTACTTACAATTGATTGACTACACTCTTCTCTTTCAAAATTCACTTGCCTTTCTTTACAGGTGCCAATCTCTTTATAAGGGTGGTTCTCCCCACACTTTAGTTCTCAAGAAATTCATTCTTTTAAAAGCAACTGATGTCACTTTTTCTTTGAAGCCTTGCCTAATTGCTGTCCTCCTCCTTTTATCCTCCACCCCTCCTCTGCAATCCCAAGTACACTGTCCGTACCTCAACATTGCACAGCTCAGGCTGCAGAACCCCTGATTGTTTACATACCTGTCTACCACTTTATACCACAGATGTGTCACACTTATTTCTGTGTCCCAGCAGGGAAAATGGGGCTTGACAAGCTGGAAAGCACTTTATAGATAGTCCTTGAACAAATGCAAGTTATCAATAATCAAATAGCCAACATGGCTAAGGTAAGTAACCTGGGAGAGTTTGGGGTTAAAAATGTACAAAACAGAAGCAAAATTGATCCTCCTTTGAATAAATATTACAACCCAACTGAAGGAGTCTTTGGGCCTAGAAAAGAAAACAATGGTCTCAAGAGCCCTTGCTGAATCATTTAACTTTAGAGAAAACAAAACCGAACTTTAGGTCCTGCCCTGATGCTCCGGGCCAGTTGCATTTACCTGGGGCTTATCACCCCCTGCCCAAAACCTCCCATGCCCTGTTCAACTATAAATGCCATCTCAACTAAAGAATACCCAAAACATCCCACCTGACTAACATTTCCACAAACCTCCCTTTAAATTGAAGCCTCCCTGATCCGTCTCGCACTCAGCCTGGTTGTTAGGCCGACTGTTGCCCCTCCTTGCCTGAATAAAGGTAACCAACCTCTGTTGAGTTCGTCTCTCTTTCCTTTCTGCCTCAGCCAGAACTATACCTTACACCAATGATACATTCAGTTAAAAGGAATAAACAAGTGTTACAAGCATCAACATGGGTAAATCTCAAAATGCTGAGCTAAAAAAGTACATTGTAAAATGATACATGATACTGTCCAGATGAATTTTTAAAACATAAAAAACAGTATTCTCTATTATTTTTGTGTAGTAATGATAATTGATTAATAATATGCATAGGAATGGCAATCACTAATTCAAAGTAATGGTTACTTCTGGGGCAGAAAGACGAATAGAATCAGTGAGAGCCACTCCTGATGCTTTAACTCTACCTGAATGCACTAATTCTGAAAAAAAATCTAAAGCAAATATGGCAAAATAAACAGATCTGACCTGGTGGGTAGATAGAAACTGGTAATCTGTTTCTCTATAATATTCTGCATGTTTGATGAATTTTATAATAAAATATTTGTATATCATTCCCAACGTAGGGAAGAGCATGACCCTGGGCATGTAGAACTAGGGGGAAACCTGCATGTCACAGGGACCTTGAGTGGAGTACTAAGGTCTGAAACTGTAATGAGCTTTCTTAGGGGAGAAAATGGAAGCATCCATTTCACTGTTGGGCTTGGGGCTGCCTTAAGGAAAACATCAGTGTCCCAATCCTGGACACCAGATAGGGCTTCAGGAGATGCCTCCACATGCCCCTACCGGTTGCTCTCTGTCTATCCAGTCCCCTATGTGCAGAAGTAAAGGGCCTTCCCTCTGCGCAGAAGCAGCCCAGATGGACAGGAACTGGACAAGCAAGTGGTACCTTTCTCAAAAAAAAAAAAAAAAAATTAGCTCATCCTTTCCAGGTTAGAGCCACCTGGCTCAAGAGCAGAGCTCACTCCATGAGGTCTCAGGTCCCCCCAAGCCTCATCAGTACAGCAACTTAACTATACTGAACATGAGACCCGCTTATGCTTTTCCTAGCTCTGGAACCAAAGAATCTCCAAGCCTTCCTCCCATGCCCTTTCCCTTCCAAATCCAATGGGGGAAGGATATCAAACTTAAGTCCAGGTGTGGGGTGCCCATTTTCTTGGGACTGGAGTCTTTTCCCACCAATAGTGAGGGAGCAAGGGAAGGTGGAAGGGGAGGAGGAAGGCAGGGGCTGAGGGAGGGACTGGAGTCTCTTTGCAGAGAAAGAGAGAACAAGAGGGGTGGAAGAAGAAAACAAGATAGCATCCAATTCATCCTGACACTCTGCCCTTCATTGTTCCCCTGTCCCTTCTTCCCAATTTCCCACAGGGAAGTCCCCAGAATGCCACTAAAAACAAGTACAACTTCCACCCCAATCTACCTGGTTGACCCCACAGGAAGTGAGAATAATCCTTACACTTTCCAACCTCTTTCCAGCCTAAAGCTTTCTTTTATCTTCAAAACATTTTTTTAAACATCTTTATATTGTAAATTTTGTAATAGTACTAAAAACTGAGGTTTAATATCCCCACTAAAATCACAAATTGATACTTGTTTAATCAAAGCTCTCTAATAGTCAACACTTGAACATACAACTAATTAAATCTGAAAGAAAAAAATCTTTTTAGTCGGTTCATTTTACATAAAAAAAATCAACACAATTTTTCATAGTTGCAGGTGAGATTAATTATTATTACAAATCACAACTGTGTGTGAGTATATACTGTTTATTGAGCCAAGATTTGTGGGAGTTGCTGCAGAAGAGATGAATAAGACACAGTCTATGCTTTCAAGAATTTGTTATCCATACTTATGAATGACTATTGTCTTTTAAATGTATTTGACAGACCACATAAACAGCATCATTGGAACTTACAATGGAAATTAGCTATTTGCTTATTTGACTGGATTGGATGGTACCATAATTATGTCTTTTACATTTCTGTTGTGATTACTTTCCTGACCTATACTGAACAGACCCCACAGTCAGTAGATTACCAGTAAATTCAGAATACACTTCAAATTGATTAAAGAAATGTAATTGTCACTTATAGGAAGGCAGAGGCCTTTGCAGCTACAAATATCGGTAAGTGTGCAGTCACCAACCATTAATTACGTTTACCTAAATTACGAAGGTTATCGACAAAGAAATGTACAAACATGGCCGAAACACTCGACCTGCTATAAATTCGGTAAAACAGAAGTCAATCTAAATGTATCCATGAATGTAAGTATAGAGTATTTCCCCCCATTCAGAATTTTGTAGTCCTAGAGTGAATAGCATATTAAGGATAAACACTGTCCTACAAACCAGTAACTGAACATTAATGACCTGTACCTCTTATTTTAAAAGTCATGTACAGATATAATTTATATAAAATACAGAATGCCTCCAGATATGATAGCCAGAGACATGCATTATATCACTGAAAACAATATGAGATATTCAAAATGACAACACAGTACTTTCTTATAATAGGAATGTTTACCTCTTCTTTGGAAAGACCACCAAACTCAACAGTTAAACTTTTTCAGGAGAATCTTTTATGTTCCTTCCCATTTGACTTAAGAATCCTGTCTACAATATCCCTACTAGATGATTATCCAATGTCTGCTTAATAAACCATACTGGTGAGCTCAGCACTTCAGAAGTAGCCTCTTATGTAACCTAGACTGAAACCTTTCATTGCTCTTCTTCACATCGCAGTGCAAGATCATGGTGAATATTTGGACTTTAGAGCCAAAAAACCTCGATCTGACCCTTGCACTAGCAGTGCAATCTTTCTTTGGCATGATTCTATGTGTCAGTTTCCCAATCTGTAAATAAGGACAATAATAACAATATTTCATAGAATTGCTGTGAGAATTAAGTGGAGAATGTGTATAAAGTACTAAACAATGAAAGAACTCTAGTAAGTGCTTGATAGAAATCCTTTTTGATGGCAATTCTGGTATTTTGTTTTTTTCACATTATGTGACTACTCTGGGGCATTATTCCTATTGATCACACCTTCCTTCTTAAAACTCCCTGGCCTTGTTTTCCACTATGCTGCTGCAGGGGAGGAAACATTTTCCTACTGACCTTCTTACATTCTTGGCTAGGGTTCTGTAACAAAAAGATAAATCAACAAGAAAAAAAGCACACAAATATATTTATGATAAGTTTAGGAGCTTATTTATGATAAGCATAGGAGCTCTCATACGTAAATAAAGACCAAAGTGCAAAACCTAAGTATTTATATCTTAGGTTAAAAAAGAGAGGCAATTGTGAGATACAAAATATCACTAGTTACCAGAGAAATGCAAATCAAAACCACAATGAGATATTATCTCACACCTGTTAGAATGACAACTATCAAAAAGACAACAAAGAAGAAGTATTGGTGAGGATGTTGAAGAAAAGGAGTGCATGTGCCCTGTTGGTGAGAATGTAAATTGGTGCAGCCACTGGGAAACTATGTGGAGCTTCCTCAAAATATTAAAAATAGAACTACTGGGGGTAGGGTGGGAGGGGAGTTCAGGAGGGAGGGGATGTGTGTATACTTAGAGCTGAGTTACAATGTTGTAGAGCAGAAACCAACAAAATATTTTAAAGCAATTATCCTTCAATTAAAAATTTTTTTAAAAAGAACAAGAGTGAGGGAGGGGGAGAAGAACTACCATATGATCCAGCAATTCCACTCCTGGGTATTTTTCCAATGAAAATAAAAACACTAATTCTAAAAGATACATGCACCCCTGTGCTCATTGCAGCAGTATTTACAACAGTCAAGACATGTAAACATATCTTACTGCTTACTCATCCATCTGATATGTAAAAATAATACCCATATAATTATTTTCCAGACTCCACTTCATCCGCAATGTGCCATCTAAGCAAAATGACTGTTACTCCCAGTTTTGCTCTGTGCTCTAGTCCTGGAATATGCTTCTCTAAGTCCACTGACTGATTCCATAATTTAGTAATTTTTAATGCACGATTTTCAAATACTGGCTCCTCAGTCCCAGCTGAACAAATTACATAGCATCTGTAAGCATCAATTTCTTCATCTGTAAAATAGGGATTATAATAATAGTATCTACACTGTGAGGTTATTATAAGGAATTTTTAAAATAGCAACAAGGAGTAAAACAGTAAGTTCTGAATAAAATTTAGCCGTAACTATTAATATTGTAGTTATTATCACCACTATTCAATGCCCTCTTCAGAAAAGCCAGTACACACAAATCATAACATTGAAAATACTGGCAACTCATATTAACACACTTTTGTTGTTAAAATCCTGGTTTACTTTGCTTCTGCAATCTACCTAAGCCACTTTTCCACTATCTAAGTTTGCTCTGATCTGAGAATTATTGGGTTAATCTTTGACTAAGCTGCCTCTCCTAACATTATACATGTTGTTCTCCAGGTGTGATCGTATTTTAGGATGTCTCCTCTGTCTCAGGATTTAAAATTTTTTAAATTACCAGTTCTGCCAAATATATGTATCATCTACCTTCCATATTTTGGAGTTGTACCTGTATACCCTCCCAGGAAATACATAAAGTAGGGTTTTAGATTATAGTTAAGCAACCAATATGGAAATAAGACAATAAGCCCTTATTGCCAATTTCAGACTTAGATTGAAGAAAGTAGGGAAAGCCAATAGATCTTTCAGGTATGACCTAAATCAAATCCCTTACAATTATACAGTGGAAGTGACAAATAGATTCAAGGAATTAGATCTGATAGACAGAGTGCCTGAAGACCTATGGATAAAGGTTCATGACATTGTACAGGAGACAGGGATCAAGACCATCCCCAAGGAAAAGAAATGCAAAAAGGCAAAATGGTTCTCTGAGGAGGATTTACAAATAGCTGAGAAAAGAAGAGAAGTGAAGGCAAAGAAGGAAAGGAAAGACATACCCATTTTAACACAGACTTCAAAAGAATAGCAAGGAGAGATAAGAAAGTTTTCCTCAGTGATCAGTGCAAAGAAAGAGAGGAAAACAATAGAATGGGAAAGACTAGAAATCTCTTCAAGAAAACTAGAGTTACCAAGAGAATATTTCATGCAAAGATGGGCTCAATAAAGGACAAAAATGTTATGGACCTAACAGAAGCAGAAGATATTAAGAAGAGGCGGCAAGAATACACAGAACTATACAAAAAAGATCTTTATGATCCAAATAATCATGATGATATGATCACTCACCTAGAGTCAGACATCCTGGAATGGGAAGTCAAGTGGGCCTTAGGAAGCTTCACTATGAACAAAGCTAGAGGAGGTGATGGAATTTCAGTTGAGCTATTTCAAATTCTAAAAGATGATGCTGTCAAAGTGCTCCACTCAATATGTCAGCAAACTTGGAAAACTCAGCAGTGGCCACAGGACTGGAAAAGGTCCATTTTCATCCCAATCCCAAAGAAAGGCAATGCCAAGGAATATTCAAAATACCGCACAATTGTACTCATCTCACACGCTAGTAATGTTCAAAATTCTTCAGGCCAGGCTTCAACAGTACATGAACCATGAACTTCCAGATATTCAAGCTGGATTTAGAAAGGGCAAAGGAACCAGAGATCAAAGTGCCAACATCTGCTGGAAAATGGGAGAAGCAAGAGAGTCCCAGAAAAACATCTACTTCTGCTTTATTGACTATGCCAAAGCCTTTGACTGTGTGGGTCACAACAAACTGTAGAAGATTCTTCAAGAGACCACCTGACCTGCCTCTTGAGAAATCCGTATGCAGGTCAGGAAACAACAGTTAGAACTGGACATGGAACAACAGACTGGTTCCAAATTGGGAAAGGAGTGCATCAAGGCTATATATTGTCATCCCGCTTATTTAACTTATAAGCAGAGTACATTATGAGAAACGCTGATTTGGATGAAGCACAAGCTGGAATCAAGATTGCTGGGAGAAATATCAATAACCTAAGATATGCAGATGACACCACCCTTATGGCAGAAAGCGAAGAACTAAAGAGCCTCTTGATGAAAGTGAAAAGAGGAGGGTGAAAAAGATGGCTTAAAGCTCAACAAAACTAACACCATGGTATCCTGTCCCATCACTTCATGGCAAATAGATGGGGAAACAGTGGAAACAGTGACAGACTTTATTTATTTATTTATTTATTTTGGCTCTAAAATCACTGCAGATTTGACTGCAGCCATGAAATTAAAAGACGCTTACTCCCTGGAAGAAAAATTATGACCAACCTAAATAGAATATTAAAAAGCAGATACATTACTTTGCCAACAAAGGTCCATCTAGTCAAGGCTATGGTTTTTCCAGTAGTCATGTATAGAAGTGAGAGTTGGATTATAAAGAAATCTGAGCATGGAAGAATTTATGTTTTTGAAGAAGACTCCTATGTTGGAGAAGACTCTTGAGAGGCCCTTGGACTGCAAGGAGATCCAATTAGTTCATCCTAAAGGAAATCAGTCCTGAATATTCATTGGGAGGACTGATGTTGAAGCTGAAACTCCCAATACCTTGGCCAAGTGATGCGAAGAACTGACTCATTGGAAAAGACCCTGATGCTGGGAAAGATTGAAGGCAGGAGGAGAAGGGGACAAGAGAGGATGAGATGGTTGGATGGCATCACTGACTCAATGGACATGAGTTTGAGGAAACTCTGGGATTTGGTGATGGACAGGGAGGCCTGGTATGCTGCAGTCCATGGGGTCATAGAGTCGGACACAACTCAGTGACTGAACTGAGCTGAACTAAGCAACCAAGCCAAATTAAACTAGACAGTGCAAATTCTGGACTATTCTTGTCCTGTATGGATTATCTGTTCATATCAAGAAAATAGAATAAGTGAAATGGATGCAACCTGGCCACTCTAATATTGTCTCTACATGTTTTTAAGAGAACAATTCAACACACTTTTAGGAACACTCAAATCACGTTAAATTTTCTATTGGATTTAAATTCTGCCAAGACACTACAGAGGTACTTTTTCAAGTGATTTAAACATTCTTATGTCCAGAACTTTTCTATAAATTTAATAAATCTCACACAATTGTTTATTTCCCAGATTGGTGAATGGTTATAGGGACACAGATCATTACGAAACATAGATCTTTACACCATTGTGTCTATTTCAGCTGTCAGAACATACTACCATCATGTTTAGCAGCCAAATATCTAAAAGTAACATCTGGTAGAGTTTTCGGTACCAAACAACTTATAGACTTGGTTAATGAACCCAAAATATTTGAATATAAATAGCTATTTTAAATTTATACATTTACTCCTCCAAGGCTCAGTCATTCTCAAAGATAAAGAATAAATTAAATAACTTTGGAATACTATAATATTCATCAACTATTTGACCAAAGTCAGTATGAACTACCTAGGTAAATGAATTACTTAAAGGCAATAGAAATTAGGCAACCTACAAATAGATCACTTTCCACTGAGTCACTGGCTCTAACATTATAGGAGGAAAGTAGTAATAATATTTTTATTTATAACTGAAATTAAGGAATGAATTATTTAGCAGTCAAGACTTCCATAACCTTTAAAACTTGGTTTCTAGAATGTAGGATGCCTAGTCTTGTAGGATTCTCGGTACCTCTGTAGCATACCACACAGGAAATTCCTTAGAAAAACCCACTGTGCTGACATATTTGAATAGTAAGGCTTTTATTACCATTTTAGATATAAAAAGTTTCAAAAATTAAAGAAGTAAAAACTGCTGTACCCTGTTCAAAGAAGAGTGGGAGATGGGAGTGGGGTGGAAGGAATAACCCCTGTAAGAAGCTTAGATGGAGCTGATCTGCAGTCTAATGCGTCTCTCCATTAATATTTCAGATGCTACATTAAGCCTTGCTAAGTACCAGAAACCCAGTTTTGCTTTTTTTCTATGATAGATCCCTATCTAAAGGCCAGTTACTAAGATGACTCTTCTCTGACCATTGACACTGAGTCTCTCTATCCTGCTCAGGAAATGTTTTGTCTTGCTTTGGGCTATTATTTAGGGCAAGTTGAGGTTCTCTTCTGAGATTTTTAAGGTCATTATATTAATAATTCTATTATAGTTCCTGACTGCTCTCACAGTCCACCCTATTCAGAGAAACAGCAGCCCAAATTTCAGGCAAAATGTTTCCAAATAAAATAAGCAGACTTTATGAAGCATTCCTTGAAAATGCAATGTATTTCAAAGACAGCAAATGCTACAACCTGTTTAGCTCTTGGTGGAAAAAGAATGGTATAACTTGATAAATAGCCAGCACTTATATTTATACCAATTGTACCCTTCTGAATAATACTGCACTGTTGATGCCTAGGATAGGATTTATGTTGGAAATTCAATTTAGTGACTCAACTGAGGCAAGTATTCACAATGTTTCACTGAAAAGCTCTCTGTCCAAACCTCCCCTGTTATCAGGTTTGTAGAAGGTACTAAAGATCGATGAGGCCAGACATAAACCTGACTCAATCATTGATAGCCAACCGAAAGCTATTCTGTGAATGTTAAACTGAGACTGAGCTATTGAACAATACTTATTTGTTCATTCATTCATTGCTTGCCTCAGTTCAGTTCAGTTCAGTTCAGTCGCTCAGTCATGTCTGACTCTTTGCGACTCCATGAATTGCAGCACACCAGGCCTCCCTGTCCATCGCCAACTCCCGGAGTTTACTCAAACTCACGTCCATCGAGTCAGTGATGCCATCCAGCCATCTCATCCTCTGTCGTCCCCTTCTCCTCCTGCCCCCAATCCCTCCCAGCATCAGAGTCTTTTCCAATGAGTCAACTCTTCGCATGAAGTGGCCAGAGTACTGGAGTTTCAGCTTCAGCATCAGTCCTTTCAATGAACACCCAGGACTGATCTCCTTTAGGATGGACTGGTTGGATCTCCTCACAGTCCCAGGGACTCTCAAGAGTCTTCTCTAACACCACAGTTCAAAATCATCAATTCTTCGGTGCTCAGCTTTTTTCACAGTCCAACTCTCACATCCATACATGACCACTGGAAAAACCATAGCCTTGACTAGACGGACTTTTGTTGGCAAAATAATGTCTCTGCTTTTTAATATGCCATCTGGGTTGGTCATAACTTTCCTTCCAAGGAGTAAGTGTCTTTTAATTTCATGGCTGCAATCACCATCTGCAGTGATTTTGCCTCCCCAATCAATATTTATGAAATGCCTGTTTATTATTATGAGGGTCACTTCAAACAAATATTAAGAAATGAAAAAGGATAAATGAATAATTAAAATTTCTGGACCATAATACCTAATTTAATTCCCTACCAAAACACTTTACTTACTGTTTCATCAACATGGTCAAAATGTTAAAAGAAATACATGATCAATTAAATCAGATTATAGGCAAGAACTACATGAAATTATTTCATTATATCACCAAAGAATTTATATGCATCATTCTATGAAAACAAACAGGCACATAGAAGCCGTCCCCGCTGGTATTTTGGACGTGTTCATGTCTATATGATTCTATCAAAGCTAAAGAGGTTCATAAGTCCCAATATGAAGAAAAGGAGACTGTGGAGAAATCCACTTCTAGTAGTATAGTGGCTCAGACCCCAACAAACTGCCTGAAAAAAACAACTAAAAAGACTAGAGAAATTATTAAAACTTATTTTAAGATGTTTCAATGGATAACAAAACTGCTAAGAAATATTCAAAAGCCAACAGTTAAGCAGAAACAGGATTTCAGAATGATGAGCAAATCACCAGTGTCAGATTTAGTTTTGAAGTCAAAACTGATGAACTTGACCACTCATCAGGACCTCCCAGGATATCAGGAACAGAAGGTAAAGCCAAAGACCCTCTGTGAGGCTGCCAGGGTTAATTCCATGACAGGCAGCCTAGACCTAAGTTTTAGCTTTCCCCGAAATGGTAAGATTCCCTACCCCCATCAGGTAACCTGAAGCCAGCCAATCAGTATGCACCCAGTAAGGGACAAAGGGAAAGCTGAAAAGCCCGCGAAAGCCCAGGTTTGAGAAAGCCCGCGAAAGCCCAGGTTTGAGAAAGCCCGCGAAAGTCTGTACCAATAGAATTGCTTTGTAAACATGTAACCAATCCGCTTAAGCCAGCTACTAATTGATTATGCATGTCTTATAAATTTGTGTAACAGCTTGGGCTCAGGGCTTTTCTGACCCTGCACCACTGTGATGGCAGAGGCAGAAGGCCCTGGCTCGAGTCAGTAATAAACTTCCCTTTTTTTGCGAGTTGCATTGCCTTGGAAGCCTTCTCTCTTCCCGCTCGGGGATTCGGACATCGGGCATAACATTTGGGGGCTCGTCCGGGATCCCTTGACCGGGAGAAGAGAACGCTTCCAGGACAAAGGGGAAGGATAAATAATAACACCGGTGCTCAGGAAAGACCACAGTAAATTCAGGGCTCTGTTGGGGAGCAGGAGGGTGCATATCTGGCACAGAAGGAAGGCTTTCTGTAAAGGGGGACTAGCCGGCGTAAGGCCAAGGCCAGCGGACGCGCTGGAAGGCAGCCGACTCCGCGGGGAAGAAAGTTCCTCTCCCGACCCCGAGTCTGGTGAACAGCGGACGCCATTCGGTAAGGTGAAATTTAGGGGGCCCGAAAATCCAGCGCTGTGTCATCGGCCGACGTTTGTTTGTCCGTGTGTTTGTCTTCGGCTCTCCGTGTTTTTGTGTGTGCCGGCATTGTCTCTATTCTCGTTCTCTTCTGGGGCATCGTTCTTTTCTCTTCTGACTTATTCTCCTTCTCTTCTTCTCCGATCTCCCCTCCACTCCTTTTCTTTTCGGGAGTTTCAGTGAACAGGCGAACGGTTGTGGGGCAATTGATGAATCCTGGCCAGGGCTACACTCTGGCGAACTCTGAAGGCCCTACAATAAGTGAGCCTCAGTAACTAGAGCCCGACCGGGTGAAACTCTCCTTTAACATCCCTAACTGAGGACGTGGCCTAAAATTCTTCTTGTGGGCACGGGTCAGGCACTTAAAGGCCATTAGGGCGCCTGCCACTTGAAGACTCCCGTGAGAGGATAAGGGGGTCACGGAACGGGCTAGAAACCCCTAGGGTGCCCGCCCCCAGCAAGAAAACTTCCGTGCAACGACGTAGGCACATAAACAGTTCCAAAAGCATACCATAAGCCCAACCTCTTGGCCGCCACCACTCCCGGTAGGATTTTTGGTGGTCGTTCTCAGTGACTTTCTCTCTCTTTCTTCCTTACCATTTATTTTAACCATGGGTCAGAGAGAATCTACCCCCACTTTCTCTCATGACTGACCATTTTTCGGATGTCAGGGCCAGGGCCCATAACTTGTCTTTGCTAGTCAAAAGTAAATTAATAACTTTTTGTTCTGCAGAGTGGCCCGCCTTTCAGGTAGGATGGCCTCCGGAAGGCACCTTTCAACCGTCCATCATACAGGCTGTGAAGGAGAAGATTATGGCTCCTGATCCCTGGGGCCATCCGAATCAGGTCCCCTATGTCATGGTCTGGCAGGATTTAGTGGAAAATCCACCTAAATGGTTAAAACCTTTTGTTTATACACTTCCTAGTTCCTCCAATTCACAGGTCCTGGTGATGGAGATCCCCCCGGAGGAAACCAAAAAGAAAGAAGACCCAAAACCAGTCCTTCAGGAATCATCTTATCCAAACCTGATAGATCTAGAAACGGAGATAAGGCCTCCGCCATATGTGCCCTCCTCGCAACCCTCTCCGAGGAGAGAAGCTCCCACGGGTGAACCGAGAGGTTTAAAAGGGCCAACGGGAACTGACCATGAGGGGGGACCGGCACTGGGGACTAGGGGGAGAACCAGGGGAGATAGGGGTGGGCAAGACCCTGGGGACCCAGAGTTACCTTCATCCACTGTTCAGGCGCTCCCCGTCCGAGTGGGACCAGCTAACCCGGACGGAGAGCGAACCTATCAGTACTGGCCCTTTTCCACGAGTGACCTGTACAATTGGAGAACCCAGAACCCTCCTTTCTCAGAGAAACCCCAAGGCCTCATTGACCTCTTAGATTCCATTTTGTTCACTCATAACCCCACCTGGGACGATTGTCAGCAGCTGTTGCAGGTGCTCTTCACCACGGAAGAACGGGAGCGAATCCTGGCAGAGGCACGGAAACGGGTCCCGGGGGCCGACGGGAGACCAACCGCCCAGCCTCATCTCGTGGACGAGGGGTTTCCTCTGTTGCGGCCTAACTGGGATTTTGAGCGGGTGGAGGGTAGGGAGCATCTCCGAGTGTACCGCCAGACTCTAATGGCTGGCCTGCGGGCTGCAGCAAGAAAGCCGACGAATCTGGCAAAGGTAAATCTAGTAAGGCAAGAGCCCACTGAGAGCCCAGCAGCCTTCCTAGAGAGGCTGATGGAAGCTTTCAGGCAATATACACCTATGGACCCCCAGGCTGAGGAGTCACGCGCTGCAGTTATGTTAGCGTTTGTAAATCAGGCAGCCCCAGATATTAGGAAGAAATTACAAAAGGTAGAGGGATTGGGAGAACAGACAATACAGGATTTACTGAAAGTAGCTGAAAACGTATTTAATAATAGGGAGACCCCAGAAGAAAGGGAAGAACGAATTCGACGGGAGGAAAGGGAATTAGCTGAGAAGATCAGGAAAGAAGATAGGGAACATAGGGCGAGGGAAAACCGGAAGAACCAGAGGGAGCTAGCCCAGATCCTTTTTGCTGGGATAAAGGCCGGAACAGAATTGAGGGAACCTCGAGACCCCCGGATGGGAGAAAAAGAAAAACCAAAAAGGCAGGCCCTAAAGAAGGATCAGTGCGCCTACTGCAAAGAACAGGGGCACTGGAAAAACGAGTGCCCTAAGAGGGACTCAAAGAGAGGAATGACCCAGAGAGAGAAAATTTCCCCTGGAACTCGAGTTCTATATGCGGGGGAAGACAGTGACTAGGGGAGTCAAGACTCGGTGCCCCTCCCCGAGTCCTGGGTAACCATACATGTGGAGGGGAAACCCGTTGGCTTCATGGTAGATACTGGCGCCCAACACTCTGTTTTAAATAAAAAACTGGGACCAATGTCTAAAAAAACCAGCTTAGTGCAAGGAGCCACGGGGACAAAAAGATATTGTTGGACCACAGAACGGAAAGTAAATCTGGGGACCCACCAGGTGTCCCATTTGTTTTTGGTGATACCAGAATGCCCAGCCCCTCTACTTGGACGGGACTTGTTGGTTGACTAAAGTTAATGCTCAGATCCATTTTGACCCTGGGGGAATGTCAGTCACGGATGGACTTGGACAACCGATACATGTCTTGTCCCTAGCCTTAAGAGATGAATACAGACTTTTTGTGCCTAAGCCCTCAGAGACCATAGCACTAGATGTACAACCGTGGGTCCATAAATACCCATTGACCTGGGCAGAAACGGCAGGGATGGGACTAGCCAAACAGAGACATCTGGTCGTCATCGAGCTAAAGGCAGAGGCAGTTCCTGTGAGGGTGAAACAGTACCCCATGAGCCAGGAAGCTCGGCGGGGGATCACTCCCCACATTCGACGTCTCATGGATGCCGGAATTCTCAGGCGATGCCAATCCCCTTGGAACACCCCCTTACTGCCGGTGAAGAAGCCAGGGGGGACAGATTACAGACCTGTCCAAGACCTGCGAGAAGTCAACAAGCGGGTGAGTGACATACACCCCACTGTCCCTAACCCATATACCCTCCTGAGCAGTTTACTGCCTGAGTACACTTGGTATACTGTGTTGGACTTGAAGGATGCCTTTTTCAGCCTACCCCTGGCAGCCCAGAGCCAGGAGATATTTGCCTTTGAGTGGACTGAGGGGGAGGGCCAACCGGTAGTACAATTAACTTGGACCCGTCTCCCACAGGGGTTCAAGAACTCCCCTACCGTGTTTAATGAGGCTCTGAGTGAGGACCTCTGCGAATATCGGGCTTGCCACCCAGAGGTCATTCTGCTACAATATGTAGATGACCTCATGTTGGCTGGAACCACAGAGGAGGCATGCAGCCATGCCACCGGGGACCTCTTACAGACCCTAGGCATCTTGGGGTATCGTGCTAGTGCAAAGAAGGCACAAATAGCCCGGCAAGAGGTCACCTATTTGGGGTATAACATCAGGCAGGGACAAAGGTGGCTAACTCAGGCCATGAAAGAAACAATATTGCAGATACCAGAGCCCAAAACCCCTCGCCAGGTGAGAGAGTTTCTGGGGACTGTTGGATATTGCAGACTGTGGATTATGGGGTTTACTGAGAAGGCCCGGCCCTTGTATGAGGGAAGTAAAGAGACCCCAAACTGGACTTGGACTGAGCCAATGAAAAAGGCTTTCCAGACGCTTAGACAGGCCCTACTAGAAGCCCCAGCCCTTGCCCTGCCTAACCCAAATAAGCCATTCCAGCTGTTTGTAGATGAGAAGCAAGGAATAGGAAAGGGGGTCTTGACACAACAATGGGGACCATGGAAGCGGCCGGTAGCATACCTTTCGAAGCGATTAGACCCGGTGGCCGCTGGGTGGCCCCCTTGCCTTCGCATCATTGCAGCTACAGCCCTCCTCGTCCGCGACGCTGACAAGTTGACGTATGGACAGCAACTCTTGGTGTACACCCCCTACGCCATCGAAGGGGTTTTAAAGCAGCCGCCGGGTAAGTGGATCTCCAATGCCCGCTTGACACACTACCAGGCCTTGCTGCTCGATGCCCCACGGGTGCGTTTTCAGACCCCTTGCTTCTTAAATCCGGCCACGCTCCTACCTAACCCAGAGAAGGACCGCCCTCTCCATGACTGCAATGAGATACTGGCTGAGGCCCTGGCGGCACGAAAAGACTTAACTGATGTTCCCTTAAGCAACAGTGAGCTAGTATGGTTCACCGATGGGAGCAGCTATGTAAAAGATGGGCAAAGGAAGGCAGGAGCCGCCATAGTTGATGATTCAGGGCAGACGATATGGGCTGAGACACTTCCCCCAAACACTTCTGCGCAAAAAGCAGAACTGATTGCCCTAATACAGGCTCTAGAGCAAGCCAAAGGGAAGAGAGTCACCATTTATACTGACAGCCGATATGCTTTCAGCACTGCCCATATTCAAGGTCCCATATACCAAGAAAGGGGATTTCGGACAGCTGAGGGAAAAGAGGTCAAAAATCTGCCGGAGATTCGCAGGCTCCTGGAGGCTGTCCAACTGTCCCGGGCAGTAGCAATAGTACATGTCCCCGGTCACCAGAAAGGAGCAGACCTTAAGGCGCGGGGCAATCGTGCCGCTGATTCGGCCACTCGAGAAGCGGCTAGCCGGGACTACGCCGCCCCCATATTAGCCGTGGGACTTCCACCTCCTGGTATGGGGACTCTGCCACCAGTCCCCGACTATTCCCTCCCTGATCTCGCTTGGATCAACAAGGATGCCACCCTCCAGAAGGATGACCAAGATGGATGGTACCGGGACCAAAACAACAACCTGATATTGCCTGCCACCCTGGGTCGTCACCTGTGTGAACACCTGCACACAACTACACACTTGGGAGAAAAAAAGACCCTAACACTTCTCCAGACGGCCTGCCTGAGGTTCCCTCGACAAAATGCAGCTGTACGAGAGATAATTCAAGCCTGCGAAGCGTGCCAGCTGATGAGGGCAGAGAAGAAGCAGCACTCGGGAATGAGGTACCGGGGGGAGGAGCCAGGGCAACACTGGGAGATAGATTTCACTGAGGTAAGGCCAGGCAAGTACGGGTATCGCTATCTGTTGGTTCTGGTAGATACCTTCTCGGGGTGGGTAGAAGCTTTCCCCACTAAGGGAGAGACAGCAATAGTGGTTGCTAAGAAGATCTTAGAGGAGATAGTGCCTAGGTATGGGCTGCCAGTGACTATGGGCTCTGATAACGGACCTGCCTTTGTGAGCCAGATTGTACAAGGGCTGGCCCAAGCTCTGGGGACGAAATGGAAGTTACATTGCGAATATAATCCCCAGAGCTCAGGACAGGTTGAGAGAATGAATCGGACCCTAAAAGAAACTTTGACAAAGTTGGCAATAGAGACTGGCGGGGACTGGGTGACCCTCCTTCCCTTTGCACTCTTTCGGGCGCGTAACACCCCTTATAAGCTGAATCTTACTCCTTTTGAGATTTTATATGGAAGACCCCCTCCTGTGTATCCTATTTTCAAAGGAAAATGCCTGCCACCCCCTACTTTGGGACAATTCCAGCAAACTCTGATGGCATTAAGTAAGGTGCATAACCATGTTTGGAAATTGATTTGAGAGATACACGAGGGCCAAAACAAGAGGGCCCTTCCCTCACATAATATTGGCCCAGGTGATTGGGTTTGGGTAAAACGACACCAATCCAGAGTATTAGAACCTAGATGGAAAGGCCCTTATGTTGTTCTCCTTACCACTCCTACTGCTGTCAAGGTCGACGGAATTGGACCCTGGGTTCACTGCAATCACGTGCGGCAAGCCACGCCGGAAGAACAGGAAAAAGCACGAGCAGAATGGAAGGCGAGTCCTCACCCGTCAAATCCTTTGAAACTGAAACTCGCCCGCCGGGAGGCCTCCTAATTCTCCTGCTGATGGCAGCTCTCATCGACCCAGGAGGGACCAGTCATAACCCCCATCAACCTGCTAAGATCACCTGGAAACTCAACGACGGGCAAACTCATGAGCTGCTCAATGAGACATCAGGAATCCACCCTCCGAACACCTGGTGGCCGGACCTGAACTTTGACCTCTCAAGCTTCTTCGCAAAGCAGGACGGTCTCTATGATAAGTACTATAGGGATGGGATAAAAAACCATAGGTTGGGGTTCTGGGCTTGCCCGGGCTATGTAAGAAATAACTGGAAAACCTGTGGTGGCATAGAAAGCTATTATTGCAGGAGCTGGAGTTGTGTGACCTCTTGTGATGGACCCCAGAGGTGGGATGTTGGAAACAGAAATCTAGTTAGCTTCACCTTCAAGGACCGTAGACACCATGGCCCTCAGGTACGAGTACAATTTAACCAGGAACGGGCGAAAAAAGAAAACCGCTGGACCTCAGGACTGACTTGGGGTTTTCAGCTTCATGTAAATTGGCCCGGCCCCTACCCAGGCGAGCTTTTGATCATTAAACAGGTTATTGAGCCAGTACAGGTACATAGTTTAGGTCCCAATCTGATCAAAACGTTACAGGGGCACAAGGCGACCCCCAAGCCAACTACCTTCAGACCAAGCTCGCCGGGAACATTTAACATCTCCTCTACTCCGAGCCTTAGAGGCAAATTGACGGAGACCCCTGGCCCTCTGGCTGTTACCATTAGCTCAACAATTCAGGACCCCCTATGGGCCTTAGTGAATGCAGCCTTTACGGTCTTAAACCATACCAACCCTAACGCGACCCAGTCCTGTTGGCTTTGTTATAATCTTCACCCACCCTTTTATGAGGCTATAGGCCTCAATGTCTCTTACCACTTGTCTTCAGGCCAGAACCCGCCCCAATGCCGATGGGAAGAACGCAGGGTTGGCCTCACAATGAATGAAGTTTGGGGACAGGGACTCTGTTTGGGCACAGTGCCACGTGATAAAACTCCCCTCTGTGCCCGGACTATCAGTAACCTACGCTTACATGGCAAAAATTGGATTGTGCCAGAGGCTGGGGGTTGGTGGATTTGTTCACATACTAGGCTAACCCCATGTTTAAATGTGAAGGTTTTTAACCAGAATCAAGAATTCTGTGTCCTGGTTGCTGTAATGCCAAAAATCTTATACCACTCTGAAGAGGTTATGTACTCACATTGGGACCGGGAATTGCTAAGACAAAAGAGAGAGCCAATCAGTGCGATTACCATGGCAGCCTTGTTCAGTCTTGGGCTGGCAGGAGCAGGGACAGGAATAGCTTCACTGTCTCTGCAAGGCCAAGGGTTTTCCTCCCTACGAGCCGCCATAGATGAAGATATAGCTCGCATAGAAAAATCAATCAGCCACTTAGAGAAGTCTCTGACTTCATTGTCTGAAGTGGTCTTGCAGAATAGGAGAGGATTAGACTTAATTTTTCTCCAACAGGGTGGGGTCTGCGCGGCTCTGGGAGAAGAATGTTGTTTCTATGCAGACCATACAGGAGTGGTAAGAGAATCTATGGCAAAAGTGAGAGAAGGGCTGGCGCAACGTAAGAGGGAACGAGAGGCCCAACAGGGATGGTTTGAGTCTTGGTTTCAACGCTCCCCCTGGCTGACCACCTTAGTTTCCACCCTCCTGGGGCCACTTATAGTGCTATTATTAACACTTACATTTGGCCCTTGTATTTTAAACCGGCTAATGTCATTTATTAAAGAACGTCTCAATACAATTCAGATTATGGTATTAAGGCAGCAATATCAGATGGTAGCCCAGGATGAAGAGAAAGATTCCTCTACAGGAACAAGAAGACAGGGGGGAATGTGAGGCTGCCAGGGTTAATTCCATGACAGGCAGCCTGGACCTAAGTTTTAGCTTTCCCCGAAATGGTAAGATTCCCTACCCCCATCAGGTAACCTGAAGCCAGCCAATCAGTATGCGCCCAGTAAGGGACAAAGGGAAAGCTGAAAAGCCCGCGAAAGCCCAGGTTTGAGAAAGCCCGCGAAAGCCCAGGTTTGAGAAAGCCCGCGAAAGTCTGTACCAATAGAATTGCTTTGTAAACAAGTAACCAATCCGCTTAAGCCAGCTACTAATTGATTATGCATGTCTTATAAATTTGTGTAACAGCTTGGGCTCAGGGCTTTTCTGACCCTGCACCACTGTGATGGCAGAGGCAGAAGGCCCTGGCTCGAGTCAGTAATAAACTTCCCTTTTTTTGCGAGTTGCATTGCCTTGGAAGCCTTCTCTCTTCCCGCTCGGGGATTCGGACGTCGGGCATAACACCTCCAAGTCAGGGAATGCCATAGAAGACTCCATCTATGAAAATGCTGTCCAACAGCTGTGGCCTCAGAGAAAGAAGTTGAAACAGACCCACATCCTCCTCATCCCAAAGATAGCAAGAAAACATTACCTGTTGAATTTCAGCTCTGAGTGGCAGGAGAGAAATGTTTCCTTCAAAGTTCTTAACTGTAAGTCAGTCTCCATGAGTTTTACAGTCCAGATTCACATTGTCAGCCCTGAATAGTCTAAAAAACCTCAGTAGAGAATTCAAGGTAAAGTGCTTGGAAGTTGGCAGCTGGAAGTTAGACTGTTGACTGTTCCCAAAAGTGCCTGGAAAAAGGCAAAGAATTGCCTCAGACAAAGTGGCAAGAAAACTGAATTCATAGTTAAGACTACAAAACATACAAGGAAACAGCAAATAGAAAAATCAGATCAAAAGAAATCAGACATTGTTAGGTATAGAAATGGTATTATCACCATCTAGGAGAAGTTTCCTTTTGTTAGGAATGCATACTGAAATATTTAAGAGTTAAGTATCATATCTGTAACTTATTTTTAAATCATTCATCAACAATATAAAATACATGTAGATAGATCATTGGAGAGTGATGAAATAAATATGGTAAAATGATAAAAACTGTTGATTTAGATGGAAAGCATAAAGATACTGATTGTAATTTTCTTTAAATTTTTCTCCATGTTTGAATTTGTGTATATCACTGATCCTGTTCACGATGCCAACTGTCTTGCTGTTCATACAGTCTGCACTGTTCATTGACCCCAGGGCAGGTAAGGCTTGAGCTAAGAGGCTGGAAGAAGATGCGAGGAGCCATGGGAAATGCAGACGTGTTTACTCTCTCCTGGCTGGCAGAGCAGCCATAGCACAGCCTCTCTCCTGGCTGATGCAGCAGCTGTAGCAGCCACAACATAACCCTATCAGAGCCATAACAAAATGCAGCCCCAGTGTTGCCCCAGTGAAGTAGCAGCCAGGGCTTCCATGGTGAAGCTCATACAGGCATACTGCACACAGTAGCCCACAACCAAGCAAGTACCTTGTGACGTGCATGCACAGTGCTGTAAGTGAGCACAGCTGTTACACAACCATGCAAAGTCACTCTTCACAGGACATGGGGCAAGAGGGTGGGAGAGCAGGGGGCCAGAGAGCCTGACTGGTGTCATCTTGCTAATTTCCCCACAATGTTATGGAAAGAAAAAGGTTGGGGAGATTTAAAAAAGAGATCAGATGTTGGAAGTATTGAACACACAAAAATACTAAACATAAGCTACTTTTACTATTGATAATGAAATAAAAGAAAAGTAAACAGTAAATATTTTTAAGTGGTCAAGAGATTTTAAAAAGGGCAAAACAAACTTGTGTCTTATTGCTAATAATGGTAATGGTAAGTGTAGAAGGAGTGAGATGATTAAAACATAATTGATTACAAATCATAGTATTGATTTGGGCAAGATTACCAATGGATGGTAGAACTGTTAGACACAAGTTTGATAAGGCACATAATATTTACCTAACTTAAAAATTTCTTTCCACTGACTGCCTATTAACTGCTTAAAAGAAAAATTAAAACTTTATAGTGGAATAATCCGGTTGATACCACCTAACCAGCTAATCAAAATTAATAGTCTCAATAATGAGAGAAATTGACATTACTTTATAAGGCAATGATATAAGAATCCTTCACCAGGAAAGCAAAAGGAAAAGGAGAAAAGATAAGACAGTGAAGTGAAAGGTAAAGGAGAAAAGGAAAGATATACCCATTTGAATGCAGAGTTCCAAAGAATAGCAAAGAGAGATAAGAAAGCCTTCCTCAGTGCAAAGAAATAGAGGAAGACAATAGAATGGGAAAGATTTGAGATCTCTTCAAGAAAATTAGAGATACCAAGGGAACATTTCATGCAAAGATGGGCTCAATAAAGGACAGATAACGGTATGAACCTAACAGAAACAGAAGATATTAATAAGAGGTGGCAAGAATACACAGAAGAACTATACAAAAAAAAGATCTTTATGACCCAGATAACCACGATGGTGTGATCACTAACCTAGAGTCAGACATCCTGGAATGTGAAGTCAAGTGGGCCTTAGGAAGCTTCACTATGAACAAAACTAGAGGAGGTGATGGAATTCCAGTTGAGCTATTTCAAATCCTAAAAGATGATGCTGTGAAAGTGCTCCACTCAATATGTCAGCAAATTTGGAAAACTCAGCAGTGGCCACAGGACTGGAAAAGGTCCATTTTCATTCCAATCCCAAAGAAAGGTAATGCCAAAGAATGTTCAAACTACCACACAATTGTACTCATCTCACACACTAGCAAAGTAATGTTCAAAATTCTCCAAGCCAGGCTTCAGCAGTATGTGAACCATGAACTTCCAGATGTTTAAGATGGATTTAGAAATGGCAAAGGAACCAGAGATCAAAGTGCCAACATTTGTTGGACCATGTAAGAAGCAAGAGAGTTCCAAAAAAAATCTACTTCTGCTTTATTGACTATGCCAAAGCCTTTGACTGTGTGGGTCACAACAAACTGTGGAAAACTCTTCAAGAGATGGGAATACCAGACCACCTGACCTACCTCCTGAGAAATCTGTATGCAGGTCAAGAAGTAACAGTTAGAACTGGACATGGAACAATAGACTGGTTCCAAATCAGGAAAGGAGTACGCCAACAATGTATATTGTCACCCTGTTTATTTAACTTATATGCATCATGAGAAATACTGAAATGGATGAAGCACAAGCTGGAATCAAGATTGCTGGGAGAAATATCAATAACCTCAGATATGCAGATGATACCACTCTAATGGCAGAAAGCAAACTAAAGAGCCTCTTGATGAAGATGAAAGAGGAGAGTGAAAAAGTTGGCTTAAAACTCAACATTTCAGAGAACTAAGATCATGGCATCCGGTTCCATCACTTCACGGCAAAGGGATGAGGAAAAAATGGAAATGGTGAGAGACTTTACTTTCTTGGGCTCCAAAATCACCACAGATGGTGATTGCAGCCATGAAATTAAAAGACGCTTGCTCTTTGGAAGAAAAGCTATGACCAACCTAGACAGAATATTAAAAAGCAGAGACATTATTTTGCCAACAAAGGTCCATCTAGTCAAAACTATGGTTTTTCCAGTAGTCATGTATGGATGTGAGAGTTGGACTATAAAGAAAGCTGAGCGCCGAAGAATTGATGCTTTTGAACTGTGGTATTAGAGAAGACTCTTGAGAGTCCCTTGGATTGCAAGGAATTCAAACCAGTCCTTCCTGAAGGAAATCAGTCCTGAATATTCATTGGAAGGACTGATGCTGAAGCTGAAACTCCAATACTTTGGCCACCTGAGGCGAAGAACTGACTCACTGGAAAAGACCCTGATACTGGGAAAGATTGAAGGCAAGAGGAGAAGAGGGCAGCAGAGGATGAGATGGTTGGATGGCATCACTGACTCGATGGACATGAGTTTGAGCAAGCTCCAGGATTTGGTGATGGACAGGGAGGCCTTTCATGCTGCAGTCCATGGGCTCACAATGAGTCAGACATGACTGAGATATAGAATGAAGGGCCCCAATAAAAGATCCTCACATATATGAAATATAGATGTCTGACAAAAATGACATTGTCAGTCAGTATGAAAAGGACACCATTTTATTAAATGGCTCTGAAATAACTGGTATCCATATGAAGGAAAGGAAATTGGACCCTCACATTATGAAAAGTCAACTCCAGAGTATTAAAAACCTAACTGTGGCAGTGCAGGGACAAGAAAGCAAAACTGTAAATTTTTATGAAAAGAATAAAATAATGCCTATTTGGATTAAGGAAGGATTTCTTACACAAGGCAAAAAAGTTCAAACTATAAAGGATGGCTATATTTGAGTACAATACAGTTATACTATTCTATTCATTAAAATGTTCTGACAGAAGAAAATGACCGTCATGAAAAAGTGAAGATTTATTCAATATATAAGCCAAAAATCAATGAGAAAAAGACAAAAATTCAATAGAAAATGGTCCCAAGACTTAAATGGATAATTCTCCAAAGAGAAATCTTGAAGAAATATAAGTTATAAATAAACTCAAGTTGATTAGTAATCAAATAATACAAAATAAAACATAATAAAATACTATCCCAAACTTACACAAGGCTAACAAAAATGTACTCTAAACATCAAGAGTTACTAGGATGTAGAGCAACAGGAACTCTAATACATGAACACTATTAGTTGTCAATGTCATTTCAGAAAGTAATCTGGCATATTTATGACTTTCCAGTTACATTCAATCTAAGAAACATGGACAAGAATAGTCCTACCACTGTTTAAAACAGAAACTGGAAACATAAAATACTCATCAACAGTAGAATGATAAATTGTGTTATATTCATACAATACTACCCATATATATGATGGAATAACAACAACTTAAAATGAACAAACTACAGTAAAAGCTATAACATGAATAAATCTCAAAAATATAATGTTAAAAAATTAAAGCACATAGAAGAGAAGCAAAAGCTCAGTTGAATTTCTCTTAAAGTTAAAAAACATGGAAAACTAAAAAAATTATTACATAAGAAGGAAGAACTGCTTCCCTGGTGGCTCAGCAATAAAGAATCTGCCTGCAGTGCAGGGGCCCCAAGAGTCATGGGTTCCATCCCTGGGTCAGGAAGATCCCCTGGAGGAGGAGGGCATGGTAACCCACTAAAGTATTCTTGCCTAGAGGATCCCATGGACAGAGGAGCCTGGTGGGCTACAGTCCATTGGGTCACAAAGAGTCAGACACAACTGAAGTGATTTAGGAAGTCAAGGCAAGAAGGAAGAGAGGGGTATAGAATTTGGGAAGAGAAAAAAGAAACCTTCAAAATTACTGGTAATTTTCCATTTGTCAAATTACGTGGTGGGAACACTGTGTTATATTAAACACATATTTTTAAATACTCTTCTATCTACTTAATAATAAAAGGGAAAGAGATAAGCGGGCTTGTATTTCTTATGATCTGAGCAAATTCCAGGAGACAGTGGAGGACAAAAGAGCCTGCATGCTGCAGTCCATGGGGTCGCAAAGAGTTGGACACTACTTAGAGACTAAACAACAACAACAGATTTTCCCATGAACAATCTAAATTAGAGAAAGCAAGTTATGCTTCCTGTACTGAGATTCTTGACCAGGAAGCCTATGCTCTTCCAGAGTGTTATGCATTTTCCTTTGTGATCTTTCTCTAGGAGATCTTCAAACCTAGCAACAATAACAACAGAAAGTTTAAACGCAAGCTAAAACACATGTAAAATAAGATTAGAATTTTATTCAAACCGTTAGGAGAACAAGAAAATAAGATGCATGATCTTGAGCAAGTCACTAACATTTGGCACTTATCTAGAAGCTCTGATTGAATCTGGAGATAAACAGACCTATGTAAATGTAGAGAGTCCATGTTGTTGTGGATTATTCATTATAAAGACATATATTACATCTTCAAATGCGTAGTATATTTCATGTGAATGAGTGTCATGGCACTCTAATAAGAAATTCAGCTGAGTGCTGAAGGTTTTAGAGGTTTCCTCTTCTAGAATACTTTTGTTCTTGCTTAGTTTGTATCCTATCTGTGTGATTTTCACTTAGGATCATTCCTCCTCAAGATTATGATCTCCCTCAACTACTATATGGACTATTTTTACACCCAAGATCGCTGAACTCATATACTTTTATTCTTTCAAAAGGTTCTAAAGTACCACAGATTTTCCAACCTTACACCCAAGTAATATACGTATGGGGTCACAAAGAGTCGGACACGGCTGAGCACCATACACGTATGTGGGATTCCCAGGTGGCACAGTGGTAAAGAATCTGCCAATTCAGGAGATGCAAGGGACTGCCTGCCAGTGCAGATGACACAAGAGACTCAGGTTCGATCCCTGGGCTGGGAATATCTCCTGGAGTAGGAAATAACAATCCACTCCAGTATTCTTGCCTGGAAAATTTCATGGACAGTGGAGCCTGCTGAACTAGAGTCCATGAGGTCGCAAAGAGTTAAACACGACTGAGCACCATACATGTTTGTATTCCCATTGGTTCCCTCTAGTGAATGTATCACAGCTTCATTCATTGCCTCTGGCACAGTATTCCACACATTACTACAAATGTGTTTAAAGCAATAAAATTTTTAATTTATATTTTCAGTTCAGCCCTGACATTCATAGTATGTTCAATACACAATTTCAGCAAAACTATGACAGTGTTTCCCATGATCAGGTTGAAGACAGATTGAATAAATAGGATCCAAAAATAACTGTTGCTTATTGATTAATATGGGACCTTACATATCTCTTCCCAGCAAAAGACTATGATCATTCTGAAGATTGTAACCATGCTAATTTATCACAGGTACCTTAAAATCCCAGCCACTCAACAAATTTTGTAGGATAGAAGAATGAATAGATATTCAATTTTAAAATCTTTAGGTTAGATAATGTCTGTTTTTGCTGCCAAGGACACATTTCTCCTCTTGGTAATGGCATTCTAGTGGCAAAACCACTTCTTGTACACTTCTGTGCCTGCGGTTTGGGCTTCAGCTATCTCAAAGCTCCCAGCTTCTGATAAAGGCATATAAAATGACCTGGTCTCAGCTCTGACCATAGAAATTTATTTAGGGATGAGCACAAGACACAATACAAGCCAATGAGACTCAAATTCAAGATGGATGTAACTGTTGGGAAAGAGAAGCTTTATACTTTATGCTCTTTATACTGAGAATTATAGCTCTGTGAATATCATCAGTCTGAAGCTACCAGAGGGCCACCAAATTGAGAGTCTTCCTGAGAATACAACCAGCACAAAATTGAGTCAAAATAGCAGGACAATCACAGACAAAATTCTGCTGCCATTTGTTGAGCCCCATATCTAAGAAAGAATTATGCTGATGCACACTGCAAATTCTCAGTAAGTTGAGCTAATATATTCTTTTTAATACTGATTGATATAAATTTCTATTTAGGAGTTCTATAAAGCCTGTGACAGGAGGCAGTATAGTTAGGCAGCCTGGGCTCACTGAGCTATAACCAGGGCTTAGCAACCCGAACGAAAGGCCTGTGATCAGGGGCTGAGGACCGAGATGGAGACAGAAAGGGAGAAGAGCTTAGAAGTCGTGACTGGAGGAAAATAAACCAGGTTGTCAGTAGAACAAGTCTTGTGGCAGAAGATGAAAACATTACTCTAAGGCAGAAGCAATGGAAAGCAAGAAGTGAACACAATACAGTCCCTTTCAAAGGAGGACTTGGCAGGTGGCCAGTAGAATAACGCTCTTGGCTCCTTCTTCAGATTTATTTCCCACCACTGCTCCTCTCTAGCTCCCTATTTCAAGTCATTTCCAACCTTTATCTGGTGACCCACACAGACCTGGTGGAATCTATCCCCAGTGCCTTTGCATATACACCTTTGCAGCCCTATGCCTAAATGTCCTCTTCTTTTACTCAGACTTCAAGACCCAGCCTAAAATTTTCCTCTGAGAAGCCTTGAGAGGTCCCCTCTCTACTTAGTGACCCAGCTCCATAGGAAGGCCTGGACTTCTGGATGGCACTTCCTTGTTTTCACTCACCTATAATACAAGCTCTTTTAATAAAGAGAAATTGTCTATTTCTCTTTAACATCCCCATACAATATCTTATCCATAATGCATACCTCAAAAATATGAATTGATAAAATATAAATCACATGACAAAACATTAAAGATGACCAGCAACAAAATAGTACTATAGGTTCTACACTTTCATCAACCCCAAATAAAAGGCTAAAACATTATCATACCAGAAGGTCAAATAAATATATTCAGCATTTACTATAGCCATAGCACTGGAAAAGAAATTTCTCTACATTCTAGTCCAACCTCTACTCATTCTCAAATGCAAACCAGATCTTCCTCCAATTTCCTTATTACTCTGCACCCCATAAAGTTGCCTCTACGCCAGATCAAGGCATTCTCTGTAAGTCAAGTTCATCTTAAAAATGCAGCATGTGCTCAGCTGTCAGAATGCTTTTGCTTTCTGTCAGCCTCATTATTTTCCTTCTCTGTATAATAAACAACTATAGAATGATGACCAAATATTTGTATGTGTCATTTTGTTATTATATGTAGTTGAATTTTTATTGAATAGTTTTAGTGATCACAATTTGACATAAGAAAATGAAAGTTCCTTCAGATTCTTTACATTTTTCATAAATAAAAAAGCAAATTTTATTTTAGGCTGAATACAGATTTTTTAAAACCTTAGAGAGGAACTAAGGAGCTTATTTCAAATACTTAAAGTGCTAACATGTAGTAGAGGAATTAAAGATAGCATGGTTTCAGAGGATAAAACTATAATAAATGCACAAAAATTAGCAGAAGACAGATTTTTAGCTTAAAATAAGAACTGTCCTGCAATTAAAGCTGCCCAGTAATGGAGGAGCTGAATTACAAAGCAGAGAATTTAGCAAGAGTGATAAAAAGAAATATTCTCACAAATTCTATGTCTTACAGATATTACTTCATTAATGTTCATAGCATTTTGAAATATGTAACAAAGCCATCAGTCTCCCTTTGTAGACAAAGAAATCAACAGACAAATGGTTTGCTCAAGGTCACATATTGACTGATACAAGTTTGATGTTCTCTTTCTTATATAACATTTGCTTACTGTCTTAGAAAACAATAAGCTTCTTGCAATTACAGGTGATGTTATTTATTGCTATTTAACTCTTGATCTAAGCAAGACTTGGAATTTTATATCTAAGAGTTGACCCTCTTGGAGTTTTTTAATGATAAGACTTTTATAGTTCTGCAAGGTCTTAAGTGTCACACTTTAATTAGTTTTAACCAATTTTGAATCAAAAAAAGTTAGATCCTAATGATCAGCATACAAATTGCTAGATCATCTATAATGAGTGTTAAAACCATTAAATGTCAGCATGTCATTATAAATCCAGTGGCAGTTGGGAGAATAAATGTCAAATTTTTCATTATTTTTCTTCAAAGTTTAAAAAGCAACTGCCGATGTCAGCCACAGTTAATAGTCCAATCTTTTAGCTAAGAAATAAGCACTTGCATGAACCCCAGAGAAAAATGAGATACAAATTTCCCTCAAATGCTAATATTTACAAAGAACTATTGCTTCCATAGAAGGGTCAAATTTCAAATTAAATTAGCATTAAAAACCTATTGGAGGGTAGACAACTAAGATACACAAAGGGAAAAAATGGGGGGAAATAAATAAACAATTTAAATAATAAAATTAAAGACACCAAAAATCAATAAATGAAATTCTTCTTCATTAGTAAGAAAAGAATTTTTAAATAAAATTACAGTGAAATATTATTATTTTTACTTATCAAACGGAAAAGGTTTTAAAACATAAAAACACAGTGCTGGTGATGATGCAGTGAAACTAGTGATCTAAGATAGGTGGCTTCAAAAATGGCTGCCATGATTCCTGCTTCCTTGTACTAATGCCCTGATCCCATGATGGCTTGGATGGTAAAGAATCTCCTTTAGTGCAAGAGAATTGGGTTCTATCACCTGGGGAAGAAAATGCCAACCCACTCCAGTATTCTTGCCTAGAAAACTCCATGGATAGAGAAGCCTGGCAGCTACAGTCTATGGGATCACAAAGAGTTGGACATGACTGAGCAACTAATATTGTCATTAGGTACTGTAGATCCTTTACCTCATGTGTGGGCTTGACTTAGTAACTTGTTTTTAACAGAGTACAGCAAAAGTGTGAAATGTCATTTCCAAAGTTAACTTACAGAAAAATTGTGCCTTCCATATTGCTTGCTCCCTTTCATTCACTACTCTGCTCACTCACAGAATCCAGCTGCCAAGTTGTGAGCTGCCATATGAAGAAGACAATGTGGCAAGTAACAGATACCTCTGGCCAAGATTCAACAAGGACTTGAGGTCTGTCTAAGGCCATATGAGTAAACTTGAAAGCAAATGCTTCCACATTTGAGCCTTGACTGTAGTTCTAGCCAACATCTTGACTGCTTTAACCAAGTAGAACAATGCTGGTGTATCTGACCCTTAGAAACTGGGAGATAATAAATATTGATTTCAGTTGCAAACTTTGGGGTAATTTTTTATAATAGACAACTAATACATCCTCTCACATGCTTTTAGATTCTGGAAAACTAGTATGACAACATATGTTAATAGCCTTGTATAAAGTTTATTCATTTTTATCCAACAATTTCACAGCTAGTATTCTTTATAAAGAAATAAATTGAAGAGTGGTAAAAGATTATTTATAAGAAAATCAAAACATTATTTGTGATAGTATTACTAAATAAAACCATCACCTTTAATGGTTAAAGTTTTTAAATAAACCAAATGTCCCTCAATATGTAAATACATAAAAATACCAACAAGATTTTGTAAAGGAGACAATTCTGGAAGAAGAAAGTAATGAAGGAGTACTAGTCCTACCCTATATTAACACATATTTTAAAGTTACAATAACTAAATCAGCAGATTTGATACATGAATAAATGGATCAGAATAGACACTCCAGATATAAATACAAATAAATACAGAAATTTAATGTGCTTAAAATGATATGAACAACAGACTGGTTCAAAATTGGGAAAGGAATACACCAAGGTTATATACTGTCACTCTGCTTATTTAACTTATATGCAGAGTACACCATGCAAAATGCCATGCTAGATGAATCACAAGCTGGAGTCAAGACTGCTGTAAGAAATATCAATAACCTCAGATATGCAGATGAGACCTCCCTAATAGCAGAAAGTGAAGAGGAACTAAAGAGCCTCTTGATGAAGGTGAAAGAGGAGAGCAAAAAAACTGGCTTAAAACTCAATATTCAAAAAAACTTAAGATCATGGCATCTGGTTCCATCACTTTATGGCAAATAAATGGGAAAAAGTAGAAACAGTGATGGACTTTGTTTTTCTTGGGCTCTAAAAAATCACTGGGGATGGTGACTATAGCCACAAAATTAAAAGACACTAAGTCCTTGGAAGAAAAGCCATGATAAACCTAGACAGAGTATTACAAAGCAGAGACATCACTTTTTGCCAACAAGGTCCATGTAGTCAAAGCTACGGTTCCTCCAGTAGTCGTGTATGGATGTGAGAGTTGGACCATAAAGAAGCTGAGTGTCTAAGAACTGATGCTTTTAAACTGTGGTGCTGGAGAGGACTCTTGAGATTCCCTTGGACTGCAAGGAGATCAAACCAGTTAATCCTAAAGGAAATCAACCCTGATTATTCATTGGAAGGGCTGATGCTGAAGCTGTAACTCCAATTCTTTGGCCACCTGATACAAAGAGCTAATTCACTGGAAAAGACCCTGATGCCAGGAAAGATTAAGGGCAAGAGGAGAAGGGAGCAACAGAGGATGAGATGGTTGGATGGCATCATTGACTCAATGGACATGAGGTTGAGCAAAAACTCTGGGAGGTAATGAAGGATAGGAAAGCCTGGCATGCTGTACTTCTTGGGGTCAGAAAGAGTAGGACTTGACTTAATGACAGAACAACAATCAATTCAGTTCAGTTCAGTTCAGTCGCTCAGTTGTGTCTGACTCTGCGACCCCATGAACCGCAGCATACCAGGCCAACAATGATCACATCAAAATGGAAAAAAAAAATGCAAGAAAGCAATTAAGAGTCAAAGGGCTAACTTTACTATTCAAAGGGCTCCTAAAAATAAATTTTAAAGAGACAATAAAAAGTATAGAAAAATGGCTAAGTAATATGAAGAGTGAATATAGATAAAAGGAAATTAAAATAACTCTTGAACATGGTAAAAAAAATGCTCAAACTCTTTCATAATGAGATAATGAATGTCCCCATCTGAATGACAAGGTCCAAAGTTTTTAATAATATGAGTGTGTGGAACAGTGGGCACCATCAAACGCAGCTGATGGAAGTGTTCACTGATGCAACCTCTCTGGAGAGCAATTTCGCTGAAACTACCACACTTCCTTTAAAAAAATTTATTTATTTATTATAATTGGAGGCAAAATTACTTTACAATAATGTGGTGGTTTTTGCCTACATTGACATGAATCAGCCACGGGTGTACATGTGTCCCCTCCCACCTCTGGGTTGTCCCAGTGCACCAGTTTTGAGTGCCCTGTTTCATGCATTGAACTTGGACTGGTCATTTCTTTCACATATGGTAATATAAATGTTTCAATGCTGTTCTCTCAAATAATCCTACCCTTGCCTTCTCCCAGAGTCCAAAAGTCTGTTCTTTATATCTGTGCCTGTTTTGTTGTCTCACATATAGGGTCGTCATTACTATCTTTCTAAATTCCATATATATGTGTTAATATACTATATTGGTGTTTTTCTTTCTGACTTACATCACTCTGTATTAATAGGCTCCAATTCCATCCACCTCATTATAACTGACCCAAATGTGTTCAATAGCTGAGTAATATTCCATTGTGTATATGTACCACAACCTTCTTGTCCATTCGTCTGCCAAAGGACATCTATGTTGCTTTCATGTCCTAGCTATTGTAAACAGTGCTGCGATGAACACTGGGGTACACGTGTCTCTTTCAATTCTGGAAACCATCAGACTTCTGATCCTGCTAGAATTGTACCCTGCAGAATCAGTCACATTTGGATAAAATCATACAGGTTTGGAGATATTCAGTACCACATTTTTAATAACTAAACATGTGGGACAATTTAAACAGGCATCAACAGGAAGCTAATTAAATAAATGAACAGACTTCATTAAATGTAATACTGTGCAGCCTCAAAACTGAACCAAGTAGCTCTATATACACTGATATGCAGCAACTGTAAGACACACTGGAAAATTTAAATAAATGTAGAATTGTATGAATATGCTCTCATTTGTATCTTTAAAAAAAGAGATTATATTCTACGAACATAATCCATAATTTCTCATTCATTGCAAAAATGTATATGTATTAATAATGATTTTCTCTGAAGGATGATGTTGCAAATGGTTTTTATTTTCTTAATAAATTTCTTTTCCCACATTTTCTAAAACAACTACATACAATATTCAAAGAAAAAATACTTTCAAAATACACATGTACATATTAGAAAACATTAGCAAACATTATGCCCAACATTGATTTAAGGGATAGGAGGAAAGTATGTTGTTGTTTTTTTAAGGATTCCCATAGCTGAGCATTTTCTTCATGCAGTCACAAAAAGTGAACATTATATTGACTTTCACATATGTCACATAAAATTGATAAGGAAAGAGAAATGGAAGAAAGGGTATAATCAATCTTTAGGCACAATAGTTTGCTTTTCTTTTAAGTGTCTTTTCCAAACGCAATTACTAAGGAAGAAATGAAACCTGAATCAAAAGAAAAACAAACAGGTTAATACAAGCCTTTAAAACACTTTTGTAAGTTAAAGTAAGTTAGACTTGGCAAGTAACTGTCTCTTTCAGTGGAGACAGAGTATATTATAGAACCAGTATATTTGATGGTCTGGGGAAGGTCCACACAAACAGCAAAAAATCTTTATTCACTAATTTCAACATGCCAGTAATGTAAACCACCTATTCGCCAAACTGTAAAATGGAGAGGAAAACTATTCCGCAGATTTACAAAGCCATTGAAATAAATATAGTAGTATAGAAACATCTTCCAATTTGACATTATTCATTGGTAAGTACTATGATCTGAGTATTTTTGTTCCCCCAAAATGCTTATGTTGAAACCCTAACCTCCAAAAGTGACAGTATTAAAAGTCAGCGCATTGGGGAGGTGATTAGGTCATGTGGGTGGAGCCCTTATTAATAAGATTAATGTTTAAAACAGGGACCTCACAGAGTTCCCTAACCTACCATCACATGAGATAATATGGAAATCTGTGACACAGAAGATGTCACCTGACGGTGTTGGCACCTTGATCTTAGGCTTCCAGCCTCTAGAATCATAACCAATAAATCCCTGCTGTTTATAAGCCACCTGCGCACATGCATGCTACGTCACTTCAGTCGTGTCTGACTCTTTGTGACCCTATAGGGTGTAGCCTGCCAGGCTCCTCTGTCCATGGGATTCTCCAGACAAGAATACTGGAGTGGGTTTCCACACCCTCCTCCAGGGGATCTTCCTGATCCAGAGATTGAACCTGAATCTCTTAGGTCTCCTGCACTGGCAGGTGGGTTCTTTACCACTAGGACCACCTATGAGCCACCTAGTCTGTAATATTTTGTTACAATAGCCCCAAGACAAAGAACAGAAAGCTAATTTTTCTTTTCAGGATCCCATCTGTCATCTGATGGGTTACTCACGAGGGTAAGTTCAGGAAGGAAACTATGGCATGAAGGAACTTCTTTCCTTTAGTGACTGTTTTTCTAGATTTTACTGATGTGCAGGGAGAAGGGCACAGGCATCAGGGGAAACAGGGTGTGAGATGCATAGGGCTCGGCCCAGTGAGGGAGAGGTATTAGAGAAACTGACAGGACTGGAGGGTGATGGCAGAGCATGGCTGTCCAAAACCATGTTTGGGACTGTGAGAAAGAGTTACTTCACACGATTAAACACAACCCACATGCACGCTCACAGATATTGGCAAGTGTGGGAGTGTTCAGCTTCCCTTATGCAGGTAGAAAGCTAGAGTCCAGCTTCTGAAAGGATGAGAAGATCCCATGGTCATAAACCAGATCTACTAATCAGAATTTTTCAGGTGAGGTCTCGTACCCTGTGTTTTTTAAACTTAATCTGACATATGAATTTAGAGTTAGCCTAAACAAAAGGACAGCATCAACGCACTAGACTATCACAGGATGGGCTTCCTTGAAAATGCTGTCCTCATACTCATGCACTATAAAATTCACAGATCGCAAACAGCTCCAAGGTTGCCACTGAGATAATAGGCCACATTCTTATTGCACTACAGATCTCTTTATAAAAGATAGAGAGGTGAGTCAGAGGAGAGTCTAGACTGGCTGTGACAGCAATTTAGCTGGTTAAACTAAGCCTGACTCTCCTCTTGTTCACAGCACTCATCTGGCCCTTTTATGAAGTACCTAGTACTGCTTAGAGTCTTCATGGGTGACTCTATCTTTCCAACAAGGTATTTACTACACAAGTTAAGGCACCTTCCATTGGGACTACATTTTCCAAGCAAAATACAGGGTGCCCAGCTAAATTTGAATTTCAGATAAACAACACTTTTTAGCATAAACATGTCCCATGCAATATTCCAAGTTGATTTAGGGTAGAGGATGTCACCTGCAATTGTGTCACTTAACATCCAGACAATTTCTATGCAATCTAGAAAAAAACTTTCCATGCAATATTTGAAACTTATGCTAAAAAAAAATTGTTTATTTGAAATTCAAATTAACTAGGTGTCATGTATTTTTATTTCCTAAAGCCAGCAACCTTATCTGGGACACCTATATATGTCTAAAAGGCCAGCTCAGGACTCCAGGATAGCAAGTATTTGACAACCTATGCTGATTAGTTGAACTAATGTAATTTGATCCAGACAACCTGAGGATGGCTGTTACAGAACACATCTCTAGCACTTGGCCCTTGGTTCCTCCCTATTCCAAGAGACCAACAGTTTATCAAACCCAACATGTCCTCTGGGTTAGTGAGATAACCAAGAATTTGACCTGGGTTATTTCCAAGCAATTGTTATGGGGCATGGAAGTTGGAAGGACTAGTCCAAGTAGTCCTGAAACCCTAGGGAACAAGTCCCAAGCTCTCTAAGCCCCAGGCAAGGTAGGTTCCACAGTGGGCTACCCAACGGTCAAATGTAGATCAGAAGATAAAGATCTGTGACAGGAGGGTGACAGAGAATCTCAAAGAGCAGCTGCAGCCAAATCAAAAACAGGGATCAGGTGTCCAAGCATGGAAACCATTTGGACAAAATCCTTCCCTCAGTTCACAAAAAGCAATCTTGGATATGCTGACCATGATTTTTCTCTGTGTGGTTCCTTATACTGTTCCATTAGCCTTCTCCCAAGAAACAAATACAGCTGTGTCTTTCCAAATCCATGCCCCACCAGAGACAGTGGTAGGAAAAGAGATCCATGATCCTTAAAAGAATAACGTCATATTCCCCAGGCAGCACTGCACTGAACAAGCCAAAAGTCTCCTGTAGCAGACCCAGGGAGCCAAGCAGAGTCAGAAAGTGTTACATTGTGGGGGGATGGTAAAAGGAAGACCACAAAGGGAGGAGAAGCACACAGGTGATTCTTAGGTATGCCTTTTAGTAGTTCCCTTACCCTGTGAAATTTCTGAAATCCCTCCCAGAGCACCCTCTGGTTGCTCTATCCTCAGTGGTGTCCTGACTACTTTCCTCACTGGATGCTTTCTCTCTGTTTTCACCAGGTACGCCAAAACCCTCAGCCCAGAACCAACAGGCCACAAAGTTGTGTTGTTGTCTGCCTGTGGGGTCCTAGGGGGGCCCTGGAGGGATACTACCTAGTTGGTGGGTGCCCTAGATACTGCCTGAACCATGAAGCCAGAAAGGTCTGTATTTAAATCCCAGCCCAGCTACTTTTTCACATTTTGCCAATAATAAGGTTACTTAATTTCTCTGTACCTCAGCTTAATCCCCTACCTTCTACAACAATTTATGGAGATAGGAGGAGTCCAACTTTGACTCTATATGTGGACAATTAATAAACAGAAAGAATTCTATCAAAAGAATTTCTTGCGGAATACTAGAAGTGAATGAAGAGTTAGAAAATCTAAGGAGCATGTATAAATTAGCAGATCTAGGTGACATTAAGGTAAAATATTAATAGAACTGACAAACACACCTACAGCATCCTTTCTCATTTCACCTCAAAGGCTTTTGTGAAACTAAAATGATTAGTGAGGAACTGAGGAATTAGTGTTAAATCTTTATATCTTAATGAAGATCCAGGAAAGAGTCTCAGCAAATTAGTGAGATTTTCCTGATATTATTCTAAGATAAGCAAATATCAGTGAGCAAAGATAAAATAATACAAAAATAAATAAGTAAACTTGGAAACACAGGCAAGATGTAGCTGTGTAAAACTCAATGTGAAAAATGCTAACTCATTTAACTGAGAAGCTTGCTGTGCCCAGGGGACTTGAGGAAGCAGGGAACTAATAATGAAAAAAGACACCAAGGGGCAAACAAGAATAGCAAATTAGAAAGAAGTTTATATTATGAGCTTTGCCAGGGAGAAGAAGGAACACCATTGTTAGAGTATATGTACAAAATCCTATTATTCCACTGTGGGAAGAAAATATGTATGCAGCAAAACTCTACTGAGATTGCTCTGAGGATGACATATCAAGTTTGGCAATTCAGAAGGTCACAGTTATATCTAAGTGAGGGGAATGAGAGGAATAAAAGTATTATAATAAAGGAAATGATAGTTCTTAGAGTGGGAAACAATGACAGCTGAGTTGTTCATAAAAAATGGGCAGCACATGAATTTAGCCCATAAATATGGGAAAACGATGTGTAATGGGAGATGGCGTTTTGTCTGAACAGAAGTTAAGAAAGAGGGGGGATTTTAGAAGGAGAAATGAAGTGTAATAACCTGGTAAAACCACGAAGAATGAAGCCATGAATCTAATACTGCCTAGGGAGCAAGGGAAAGTCCATGTCTCCAGGCCTTTAAACGAATTGAGATCAGATGCTAGAGGGTGTCTGTGGTCCTGCAAATGGCCTTGTTGATGCAATAGACCAAATGACCTAGAGGGCTCTTCCTGGGAAAAGGTTTATGGTATGAAGAAACATATGTCCTTCTCTAAAGGGAACAGCTCAAATAATAATGAAGCAGAAATCCTTGCTCCCTACAGTTATTACAAGTCCCAAGGCCTGGTTTCAGCAGTGACCTAAATCCCAAGGCAAATTCAACTTAATATGCCATACTTTCATTAGTAGAGAGGACATGTGGTTTCAACACATTTCTTCTACTTAGAAAGTTTCTGACAAAGGTCAAATGATGTAGGAGAATTAGTGGTGTGTTCCAGTAGTCCAGAATAAGAAAGAGTTACAGTATTAAAAAAAAAAAATGAATTAAGTCCTAACTATTATAATGTCAAGAGTGACAGAATTATAAAAGTTATATCCAGGACTCTTGGGATGTAGGGAGAAAAGGGCAGGGATTGCATTAAGTTTGAGAAATAAGAAGGAGACAGGGTCTTTCTGTAGACTGGCAGGAGAGACTGAGATAGAGAGAGTTCAATAAATATATAAAGGAAAGTAGAAAGGCAAAGGGAAAGGCAGGAAGGATGAAGGAAAAAGACCCACACTAGAATTCTCTCTATGGCACTAACTGGGAGCTTCCAGAGACTGCAATGAGTGGGATTCAGGGGCCCCTAGAGTTCTGACCCGAACTATCTAGTGATGCAAAAACTGTCTACAGCAGAATAGCACACTGTGTGGAGCCTATAAATGTGTATGCACTCAGTCTTTCAGTTGTGTCTGACTTTTTGTGACCCCATGGACTGTAGCCCACTAGACTCATCTGTCCACAGATTCTCCAGGCAAGAATACTAGAGTGGAGTGCTATTCCCACTCCAGAAGATCTTCCCAATCCAGAGATCAAACCCATGTTGCTCATGTCTCCTGCATTGGCAGGTGTCTTTACCGCTAACACCACCTGGGAAGCCCATAACTATAACAACCTCCAACGGAGAAAGCACCCTCAAAGATTTTGTACTAAAATCAAGCACTTTCTATTAGATAACTATTCTCATTTTGAGAAACCACCCTTGGCCTTCTACTGGTAGAAACCAAATGTCTTATAATGCAAAACCAGAAGACATGGAAGTAGATGCTATTTGATTTTAACAATCCTCAAATATAAGTATGCCCTGAGTGTGTGTGTGTTAGTTCTTCATTCATGTCCAACTCTTTGTGACCCCATGGACTGCAGCCCACCGGGCCCCTCTGTCCATGGGATTCTCCAGGCAAGAAAACTGGAGTGGGTTGCCATTTCCTCCTCCAAAGTATGACTTGTGGCATATGGTTACCAAAAGAACAAGGTATTTATGAGATCAGTTTAGTTCAGTAGCTCACTCATGTTCAACTCTTTGCAACCCCATGAATCACAGCACGCCAGGCCTCCCTGTCCATCACCAACTCCCAGAGTCCACTCAAACCCATGTCCATTGAGTCAGTGATGCCATCCTACTATCTCATCCTCTGTTTTCCCCTTCTCCTCCTGCCCTCAATCTTTCCCAGCATCAGGGTCTTCTCCAGTGAGTCAATTCTTCACATCAGGTGGCCAAAGTATTGCAGTTTCAGCTTCAACATCAATCCTTCCAATGAACACCCAAGGACTGATCTCCTTTAGGATGGACTGGTTGGATCTCCTTGCAGTCCAAGGGACTCTCAAGAGTCTTCTCCAACACACACAGTTCAAAAGCAACTGTGGAGTTCCACAGTTCAAAAGCATCAATTCTTCTGCGCTCAGCTTTTTTTATAGTCCAACTCTCACATCCATACATGACCACTGGAAAAACCATAGTCTTGACCAGACGGACCTTTGTTGGAAAAGTAATGTCTCTGCTTTTTAATATGCTGTCTAGGTTGGTCATAACTTTTCTTCCAGGGAGTAAGTGTCTTTTAATTTCATGGCTGCAATCACCATCTGCAGCGATTTTGGAGCCCCCCCAAAAAATAAATAAATAAAGTCAGCCAGTGTTTCCCCTGTTTCCCCATCTATTTGCCATGAAGTGATGGGGCCGGACGCCATGATCTTAGTTTTCTGAATGTTGAGCTTTAAGCCATCTTTTTCACTCTCCTCTTTCACTTTCATCAAGAGGCTCTTTAGTTCTTCTTTTATGAGATCAGGCTTGAGTAAATCTTGAAGGCATAAATAGGTGGCTCCCTTTCCTGGTGTGGCTGCTCCTAAAGTCTCAGTTCCAAAAACTATATAACCACCTTTCTGTCAACCTACTTTTAAAGTCTAGAGAGAAGTTCTCTCTAGGTCGGCCTGACTAAAAGGACATTTTAAGACTGACTTACAGATGCTTTTATCCAATCTGTTGGTACCAGAAATGAACTGCTGCAGTGAGTGGACCTCTCAGCAGTTCTTCCTACGGATGACTTCACCCAGAAGCAAAGAAGATCTAAGGTAAGAGTTTATATCAAGTCATGGACAGTGGTTAATGGTTTCTACAGATTATCAGGAACTTGGAAGGATCACATTCCTTGGGAGATTCAAGAAAAGAAGATTCAAGAAAGAGCTATGTGAATGGACTCACAGTGCAAGAGTATATTTGTCCCATAGGAATGATGACCAAAGGGCCTCTACCAGGGAGGAGGGTTTCTATAAACAGTTATTTGTTGAGTCTCTTTCCCATATCAACCCATGCTTGCTCATTGGGTTCATGAATAAGGTAACCATGGAGATAACAATGGAAGTTATACATGGGTTTATATGTGAAAATGTGAAGTTTCTCTATCCTATAGGACAGGGAAAGAAAGCAGAATCAAACAGGATGTGAAATGAGTTGGGGGAGTTAGTAGGGATAGATCATAGCAGACCTTGAAGCACAAAAATGTTGGTCTTTATCTAAGAGAATTAGGAACCATGGTAGTATTTGGAGAGAGGGAAGTATATAACATGAGCTTGGTGCAAAATATTTTGGAGAGGAGGAGGTTCCAGTAGCTCAGGCAAGAGGTGGCGCAGTCTAGACTCAGGTACTGCAGTACACAGATAAGTAAGATGATGGATTGGAGCAATATTTGGAAGTTAACATTTATCAGGATTTGTGATTGATCAAGGGTGCAAGGTGAAGAAGACAGGAAGGATGTAGGAATCCCTCGCCAAGACAGGAAAACACTGGAAAGGGACCCAAAAGGAAGGAAATGCTCTTTCATATAGAAACCTATATTCCCAAATAATATACCCAACTTCCTAAATCAACCACTTCAAAAGATTAAATCAACTTTAAGTGTTCAAAGAGCAGAGTCAGGCTTTGCCCTCAAAAATATGTTCCCACTGTTCACTGATGCCTAATCTTTTTTTTAAAATAAAAATATCAAAGTCACCACACTTCACAGTTAGAAGTAAAGACATTATACTGGTTTCCTAGGGCCACCACAACAAATTACCAGAAACTAAGAGGCTCAAAACAAGAGAAATTTCTTCTATCACAGTTTTGGAGGCTAGAAGTCCAAAATCATTATCAGCAGAACCATGAGCCCCTTCAAAGGCTCTAAGGAAGAATCTTCCCTTGCCTCTTCCAGGTTCTATTGGTTCTGTGGCTATGAAAGCATAACTTCAATCTCTGCTTCCTTCTTTAGATGGCCTTCTTCTCCCTGTGTATCTGTGTCATCTCCTTTTCTATCTCCAACAAGGACACTGTCCTTAGATGCAGGGCCTACCCCTTAACCAGAATGATCTCATTTTGAAATTCTTAATTACATTTGCAAAGACTCTATTTCCAAATAATATCACACTCACAAGTACTGGGGGTTAGGACTTGTCCACATCTTTTGGAAACTCCTATTCAACAGGTAAAAAATATAAAAAGACTGCTTTGATACACTTTGCTTAGGCATACTTACATGAGTTTCAGCTAAAACAGCATTCTCCAGAGTGTGTCAGACAAACATAAATTCCTGGAGAGGCTCAAAATAAATTTTTACAATGCTAAAATAAGTTTGGGGAACACTGAATACTATAAACCTCTCTTATGATTCATCATTTCCACATACACATTTCAGTTTCTGAGAAGTCTTACAGTAATAAAACCCATTCAAGTTGTTCAATCCTGAATTTTCCAAACTTATTTGACTCTTCAACTTTTCCTTCTGGTTACATGACACACACTGACATCCAAAAAATTATGCTCCATGGAACATACAAACTTCCCTCATATCATAGCTCAGTTGGCAAAGAATCCACCTGCTGTGCTGGAGACCCCAGTTCGATTCCTGTGTCAGGAAGATCCGCTGGAGAAGGGATAGGCTACCCATGCCAGTATTCCTGGGTTTCCCTTGTGGCTCAGCTGGTAAAGAATCCACCTGCAATGCGGGAGACCTGGGTTTGATCCCTGGGTTGGGAAGATCCCCTGGAGAAGGGAAAGGTTACCCACTCCAGTATTCTGGCCTGGAGAATTCCATGGACTATATAGTATAGTCCATGGGGTCGCAAAGAGTCAGACACGACTGAGCGACTTTCACTTCACTTCACTTCCCTTCATGGAACATACTCACAGATATGTTAACATATAATCAGTTAATAACCAGTAAGTAAAAATGATCTGGGTTTCTGGATGCCTCTCAGTTTTGATGGAGAAGAAGAAGACATGAAAGAAGGTCTTAAACCCTAAGGAGAGAGGATGAAGTGACCACTGAATTCAGGAGTGGGGTATGCTGGAATATGCAGTCAGTATGCTGGGGAAGGTACAGAAAGAAGAGACTGGAGGCTCAAAAGAACATTTCTCAAAGAATTTGTTCACTTCAAACTGTGAGAATCAGCACAAGCTGTGAAACAGGTTTTTGGTTGATTATTTAGATTTTTCATTTGTTGTGGGTTTTTTGGTTTGGTTTTTTGTCAGTCAAGTAAAAGCATGTATAGCAACTTGTTGATTTATAGTCATTTTTGCTTTATATTTTCTCAAACATGATTTCCTTGTAAAAGGGCATGTTTCCCACAGGTTTTATTAATCAAAGTGCCAGTGTAACTGCTTTTCTATCATTCTGACTTCTCCCTATGGTTGCTGCTAAGAGAAGTAGTCTTTCTTCTTAGTTCCTCAACTACCAAACACATGTAACAGAGTGCTGTCTTGGTTAATGTGAATCCTATTTGTTCATCTGAATGAGATACAAACCTGTATGTCCAAGGTAAGTAAGTAAGCACCATTTATCTGGAGATCTGGTCATTCCCAATAGCCAAATTTAGATTGGAAGGCAAGGTTCCATAGAATACCCAAGTCTCGCATCTACTGGGAGCTCCTCTCAGATTATTGCACCACTTGCAGTGCTGCCACCCTGCCTCCTATGCCATTCTCTGCCCATGTGAAAGAGATACAGAAGATCTCTCAGACTCTGGAATCATTTCTTCAAAGACCATATCAAAGCTGAGGCTTAACTTCCTCTTTCTAGCAAGAAAGATGATGTGTAATCTGGGCTCCTCATTCACTGAAACCTTCATACTTCCCTCTCAATAGACCATCAGATTGGACAGCAGTCAGAGGGTTGAGGTTCTGGATCTCTTCACTATTCTTTTCCCACCTCAGGATTTTTGCTCCTCTCAAAGGTTTGTGTCACAGCAAGCTCAGAAGCAGTATCCAAGAGTTTCCCAACATGGAAGTCCTGTATCATTAGGGAGATGAAACATCATTTCATTTGATGTTTACATCAAGCAAAGAAGTACAAGAATAAAAAGATTACAAGAATTAAAAAAAATTTACAAAAATAAACATAGTTAATTGGTTATGAGTTTACCTTAGCATGCATTAACAGAAAAAGAAAAGCAGCACATAAAATCTGATTCCATGAAGGTGATTGCTTAGAGTTGGCCTAATGTTTTAAAATGCATTTGGCTTAATTTGAAGTATACTCATACAGATGGAACATGGATGTGAGAAGTCTTATCAAATGGTTGACTTACAATTACTAATAAAAGCATCAACAAATTCCTCAAGAAAACCTAGGCACTGGGTCACAATTCTTTATGTCTCCTTATATACCTGCATATTCTAAATACAAATGAGACAAGGAAACCCCAATGCACTCCTCCTTCCGATCTAAATAAGGCTTTATTTTAATTGCATAGTGAGGATTATAAAGAATAAGTTCTGTTTGTTGCTTTTCAGATTCAAGGAATTTGGTATGAGTAAATCAGTTTAGACAAAATTCCACAAGGTCTCTGTATCTGTTACATCTGTCCTTCACAACTTCCTTCTACAAGGCATTTTCCTGTAGCTATTAAAAAAAAAAAAAAAAAAAAAAAAAGACTGGATGAACTTCAAGGGATCTTAAGTAAATGCAGGGTAGTAAATTCAGCAACAAGGTCCTCATCATTTCCTCCCTCGGGGAATTTGGCATCCATCCTTAAACAGAAGTGCCTTTGTAGGAGCTGCGGGATCCAGCACTGTACTCCTAGGAAACCGGGAGGAGTCTCACCCACCTATATATGGGATAGTACGCATACCTAGACCTGGACTCCAGCTGCAGACCCTTCAGTGGCCTGTGAACTGGCTCCAGACCCTCTAGACTGTGGTCTGGGAGCCCCAGGAAGACGCTGTCTTAGATAATCATCCAAGGAAGAGAGAACCTTTGTGGAAGTCTAGATTTCTAGTGGAGATGTTCCAGTTTACTGCTGAAGCAAAAAAACATACAAGTTTAGAGAGAAAGAGAATATTTTGAAATATTTTGACTACCCATGTCGTACCTCCAAGGGAGTATAACCCAGTACCAAGTGATACCTTCTCAGACCATGATTTTCCCCAGGAAAAGAAAGGACATGTGAGTGAGCACCCAGATCCCCTAGTTGTCTGGGACACTGCCAGAAAGGTCCGTTACTAGTTCCATTCCATAGGAGGCTCCTGAATCCCCCTCTTCCCACTGAGACACTGAATGTACAGCTACACAAGGAGCAATCCTCCTGAAAGAAATCCAAAAACTAGCTGAGCAACTCCTATACATGGTACAAACAAGAAAATACCCACATCGTAAATAGGTGGGAAAGACTAAGATAAACTCTTGTCATGAATCCGGGGCACAAAACCATTCAATTGGGAGGGAACTCTCAACTCCCGGCTTTTCCCTGAGAAGCCAAGTGTTTGGACCCAATATTTAGAACTCCAACTTTTAAGACTCCCACCTAAGGATGTGAGGGCGATCTGGTTGCGACATCTGTCACCCCATTGATCGCCAGGGTTGATTCGGCTGATCTGGCTGGCTAGGCGGGTGTCCCCTTCCTCCCTCACCGCTCCATGTGCGTCCCTCCCGAAGCTGCGCGCTCGGTCGAAGAGGACGACCATCCCCGATAGAGGAGGACCGGTCTTCGGTCAAGGGTATACGAGTAGCTGCGCTCCCCTGCTAGAACCTCCAAACAAGCTCTCAAGACTCCCACCTAAGTGATGCACCCAAAATGCCTAGCTCTGAAATCCAATGCAACTTGCTTCCACAAGACCCACAAGACTATACAAAACAAAGGAACAGTTCTTAACTGGCTCCAAGGATTCACTGGACTCAGCATGGAGGGAGCAGATAAAATAACTCCACTCCCCAGTGTTTCCCTGAAAAGGGACTATTTGCATGTATTAAAAGCAACTGCCTGAGGGTCAGGCTTCTAATTTCACAAACCATGAGGGACTGACCGCCACTTTCCCTGGAGACTGGGAAAGCATGTGGACACCCCCTTGCCTTTCCCCATGCCCTGGCAAGGCAGCAGGGCCCCACAACAGAGGATTCATCATGTGTAAGGGCTTCTCAGGTGGCGCTAGTGGTATAGAACCCATCTGCTAATGCAGGAGACATCAGAGAAATAGGTTCAGTCCCTGGGTCAGGAAGATCCCCTGGAAGAGGGCATGGACACCCACTCCAGTACTCTTGCCTGGAGAATCCCATGGACAGAAGAGCCTGATGAGCTACAGTCTATAGGGTCGCAAAGGGCCAGACAGGACTAAAGTGCCTTAGCATACACAATGGCAAAGAATGTGAAGACAGCACACTGGAATTAAGACTCATTTGTCCCTCTGTCTCTCAAGCAGATGAAGGACTAAACAGAGTTGAACTCTCCACCTCAGTAGGAAGTAAGGTCATATTAATAAAATAGTCAGTGATTTGGAGGACTGACTTGAAAAAGAACATAGAATGCAAAAGATAAACACTTAAAAGTGATTAGAACTAAAATGATAGACATGAAATAAAAATAATAGACATCTAGCATCCTAACTGTAGCAATGAAGAAACAAGCAGAGTAAACAGAATGGAAAAATATTAAGTGTAATACAAAACCATTTTCTAAAGTAAAAGAAGATGGAATCTGCAGATTGAAAGAATTTACACACACAAGCAAAAATTATGTGCAAGTCATTGAAATAGAAACAGAGAAGCTACTGCACTTCAAAGGGAAAAGTCTATATTGTAATTAGGCAGAAACAGAGGCAAGAGGCACTAAAGAACTTTCCAAGGGATGAAAAGTTCTAGAACTTAGCCTGTGGAGTAGCTACATGGGTGTATACAAAGGTAAAAATTCATTAGATTTAAGATGTGTGCATATCACGGTGTAAGTAATATTGTAACTTAAGAAAACAATTTTAATAAAAAAAGTAATTAATAAATTAGAAAACAACAACACAGAATTGATCAAGAAAAGCTCATCTTATAGTGGACTGGGTAAATAAATAAACTAGATAAATCACTTCACTACCAAAGATTTTTGGAAAGGGATAAAAAACAAACAAACAAACAAAACCTCACAAATTTAAGAATAAGAAAAGGAAAATTATGATAAAAGATAAAATAATTTTAAAACAACAGTTTGCACATTTTATTTTTTAAAATGTTGAAAACCTCAAAAAAAAAAAAAAGAAAATTTAAAACAAAAACATGAAAGAAATTCCGAAGTTTTCAATGAGCTAATCCCCACAAAAACACTGATTTCAGACAAGGTCACCAGTGAATTATTTCAAACTTTTAAGCTAGGATAGTTATCATTTTATTTACACTGTTTTTTAGTAAAAGTGGCAGATTAGAGTCAGATCACAGATGTTTCATCTCCCCATGCCCAAAATGAAGGGAAAAGGTAGAGAAAACTAATAAACATGCACATATAAACACACACACAAACAAGTCAAATATAGAGTCCAAAATTTTGCCACAAATGTCTAGAAAACAAGAGGCAAGGATTCTGGTGTGGTATGGCATGACACAGTATGACTTTGACCAATATCACAAGAGGTACAAGGAAAAGCTGAGGGAAAATACACTGAGAATTCTCACTAATACCCCCAATTCAAAGAGAAGCAAACTGAGAAGCCAAGAATATGTCCCTGGAAAGACTTGGACAGACAAATTCTGAAGGGGGCAAAAGACCTTGCCAACTTTCTATAGGCTTCCAGTGAAGAGAGAGGAATGACCACTACTCTCTCTACAGACAAGGAAGAAAGCAGAGAGAAGAGAAGGATCAAACAATTCTCCACTTTGCAGGACTGAAAGCAAAGAAGAAAATTAATGGCTTTGAGTCCCTCTGAAAATAAGCCAGGAAACAAAGGAATAAGAGAGGCTTCAGTTAAGTTTTTCTCAACCCAACCTATGCCCTACCAAAGAGGAGAAAATCAACAGTAACTAAGGTTGCACTTAAGCAAATAAAATTACAGGACACCCAGTTATATTTGGACACAGTTATACTAAAAAAGTACTCACTGTTTACCAGAAATTCAAATTTAACTGGATGGATTATATCTGTCTGCGCTAATAGGACCAGAATCAGGGAGGTCCCCTTATTATTTCCTTTTTGTCAGCAGGAAGAGTGGGAACAGCTTTGGGGTGATGGGTGAATAAAGACGAAAAGAATCCAAGAGCCCTGCCTCTGACAGCAACTCTATGGTATCATTTCTGTGTGTTTTGTGTTAGTCACTCAGTTGTGTCGACTCTGGGCAACCCCAGGGACTGTAGCCCACCAGGCTCCTCTGTTTGTGGAATTCTCCAGGCAAGAGTACTAGAGTGGGTTGTCATTCCCTTCTCCAGGGGATCTTCCCAACCCAGGGACCGAACCCGGGCCTCCTGCATTGAAGGCAGATTCTTTACCGTACCACTAGAAAGTAAAAATAAAATGAAATTAAATAAAAAACAGGTTGTTCTTAGACTTTTCCATAGAAGCATTGGTTCCTAGAAGACATTAACAACACATGAAAAATTCTGAGAAAATGTGAAAAAATCAAGAACCTATCCAGCCAAGAACTTGATTAATTATGTTTTCAACATAAAGGAATTCAGAAAGTAATAGCACCCACCAGACTTTCCCACAAACTACACTGACAAATGGAAACAGGCAACTGAGATGAATAAAAACAGATTGTTAAAACTAGAAACTATGAGTAAAGAACAGAAAGTAACCAAAAAAATATAATAACATAAATCTGGGCGTCTCTGTTGGTTCAGACAATAACAAATCTGCCTGCAATGCAGGAGGCATGGGTTTGATTCCTGGGTTGGGAAGAGCCCCTGGACAAGGGAATGGGAACCAACTCCAGTATTCTTGCCTGGAGAATTCCAGGGACAGAGGAGCCTGGTGGGCTACAGTCCAGAGGGTCAAAAAGAATCAGACATGACTGAGCAACTAACATAAATCTACTAAAAAATAATGACATGAGGAATTATTAAAATGCTACTAATGATTATTATCCAAAAGGTGAAGAGAGATAAGTAAAAACCAATGAATATAATAATCAAACTATCCTTTTTTTGGGGATTGTTTTCTTAAATTATAGGAGCATCTTTTATAAATTAATATTTTATGGAAAAATGTATCAAAAATTTTTAAATATTGCCTATGAGTCATTTTCAATAATTTGTTTTTAATCTGTTAAAATCAAGTAAAATTATTTTTTTAATTCTTATTTAAAATAAATACTAATAAAATTTGATAAAAACAGAATTTAGTATTTTCTTATGTTTGCAAAATTAACTTTACTTAACATTCTATTCATTCCATAAATAGGCATCATTACTGAGAACCTACTATATTCAGGCACACTATTTTTTTGTACACATACTAATATACACACACACAAACACATCAAAAAATATCTGGCATCATGTCCATCTAATATTAATGATACCTATTTTTAAATGATAGAATTTGGAGTGAGTCTTCATTTTGTTTCATTTTTCTTTTAAATACTTATAAGGAAAGGGAATCATTCTTATAAAAACAATAAAGTTCATAGAATATAAAGAAAGGGGAAAATGACAATTAATTTTAAAAAGCCAACATAACACATATCAAAATCTGACAAAAAATGCACGAAAATGGAATAGCATGCAAACTTCACTTATGAATATATAAGCAGAAATCCCAATTAAAATATAAACATATAGTTAGATAGTTCAATGAAAGAATAATATACCACAAGAATGACAAAATAGTCAAATATTAAAATATTTATCATAGTAAGTTTAAAGGAGATAAATCATTAAATCTTGTTATATACTACAAGATTTTATAAAATGCATAATTTACTCCAAATATTAATGAATAATAAGCCAGTAATAAATACATAATTTTTCAAACTAATAAAACTGTAGAAAAATCAGGAAAGTAAGATGTCCCAAAATCCAAGTGAAGACATTATTCCAGGAAGGGAGTGATCTACTCTGTTAATGTTGCTGAGATTCATGTAAAATAAGAAATGAAAATGGATCATTGGAGTTGGTGTGAAAATCACTGGTAATCCAGATAAAAGCTGTTTTCTTGTCATGGTGAGGATAAAGTTTTATTGACGTGTTCAAGCAAGAATGAATGTTGTGGTAAGTATGAACAATCTTTGAAAGAGTTCTACTACAGAGAGAAAGAGAAAACTAGAGTCATTGCTAAAAAGGGGTGTGGAGTCAAAGGGGTTTTTTGGTTGTTTGGGGTATATTCTGACACATATGATGACTCCATGGGAAGGAAAGGGAAAAACAAAACAAACTCCTATTAGCAGAGAGAAAGGGAACAGTTTCAGGTGGAATGTCTGTGAGTTGCAACAGGGTAGCTGGCCTTAAGAAAGAGCAAGAACAGCTCTTTTGTATTAAGGAACAAGGGCAGAGCATAATGGTTTTGGAAGTTTGAAAAATTTGAAGATGCAAAGAGCAGAGAGTTCTAGGGTTGTTATTTTCTCATTGAAGGAAGAATCAAAATCATCAGAGTAAGAAATGGTGAAAGATGTTGGAGAATTGAGGTAGGTAGTTAAAGATGAAAAATAGTCTTTGGGGGTCATGGAAGAGTGACAGAGGGAAGAGGGAAATAATTAGGATCAATGGACTGGGTTCAGGAACAACTTGGGATTGATGGGTCATAAATTAAAAGTAAGGCCAGTCAGTGGTTAGATGGTTTGTCTCAAGTGTATACAGCCCCAGGGGAGTGGGTGGGGGTCACAGTTGGGAAGAGGAGATGCAGAATAGGTGGAGTGGGTTCAAGCATTGCTGGGCCTTTTCTAGGTGAGGACAATGAAGATAGAGGCCCAGAAGTCAAAGGTACATGCAAAAAGTGATTGAGGTGACATATATGAAGAGCTAAGCTGACTAAGAGGGTAGAGAAGACAAGATGAAGCACTTGGATGTCACCTGAACCTCCCACCCCACTCACCTTGGGAATCTGCATATCCTCAGGAAAGACAGAAGTTGTAGTCATAACCTAAATAGACACCTTATTAACTCTTCTCATGCCTTAAGGGTCAACTAACCTGTTGCAACTCAGATGGTAAAGAATCTACCTGCAAGGTTGGAGACATGGGTTTGACCCCCGGGCCAGGAAGATCCCCTGGAAAAGGGAATGGCTAACCATTCCAGTATTCTTACCTGGAGAATTCCAGGGACAGAGGAGCCTAGTGGGCTTCAGCCTGTGGGTTCGCAAAGAGTCAGACACAACTGAGTGACTAACACTTTTACTTTTCAACCTGTTGCAACTAACCCTAAGTGATCAGAGAGATAACATTCTCCTGTGGTATAAGTGGTGTAAGCAACAGTTAATGGATTTTAAGCAACCAACGCAGACTGGATATCTTAGCCATAGAAGGTAAGCTGATCCAACTAAATCCAAAAAGGACAGAAGGCAGAGTAGCACCAGCACCAATGTCAAAAATCTCATAGTCTCTTGAAGGCAATACCACTGGAAAAACAACTTCCCTTCAACAACACGTCCCTCCATTCAAGGTGCAAATTTCCTGGAGACTAAGCTTATCCTAGCTTCTGTCGTGGAGACAGCTGTAGGCCACATGTGTGCAAAGCACTGTGAAAAAGAATCCCACCAGACCACATGGAAGAGGGAGAGATGGGTCCACATAGGAATAGGAAACTGGATAAACAAACAGCAGTCTGTCTGTTTCTTTGGTCTGAGAAAACTGACAGGATGATAGAACAGTATTAGGACCAAGACATTTTGTAGCTGGACTCTGAGCGGACTCAGCACCAACAGAAGGGATTCTCAAGCAGCACGGTGGCTGCAGGAGACCAACAGCTTGTACTGACAGGGCCCCAGGGCAGGGCAATCACATCTCACATTGCAGGTACTGTGGCAGCAACAGCAGTAACACAGACTAGTCCAGTATCAGCAGGAGGCAAAAGGGTCAGTTTGTGAGGACACAGAAGACCTCCCCTGAGAAGTCTAAGAAGCACACAAAAAGTGGGAGGATTTGAAAGTGAGGTCTACCCATAAGTTATGGAAAAGCCAACAAGTTAGTGAAATTTAGAAACTGACATTGAGGTACATTTGACTAGGAAAATTTCAAGCGACTCTTAATTCTTTTCTATTCTCTAACAGAAAGGAAAAGGAACTGGATTCGAATGCCATGTTTGTTCATTCAAACAAAGGGAACACTGATGCAAATAACAAGTAGGGAACAGTTCCTCCTTCCTGATAGATCCAGATATAGAAGAACAACTGGCACTTTGAATAAGACTGCCACACATAGGGCTCTCCTTACTTAAGTGTGAAGGAAGAAAAATCAGGTAGTTCTCAAATTCAAAATCCTTCCTCACCCACACTTCCTATGGATATAATTTTGCAAAGACATACTGAGTCCACGAGTCAACTCAGAATGAAGGGGTAGACCCTGCAACGAATTACACAGTAAGTTCACTTTGTTGCCTCCCTCCAGTTATGCCTCTACACACACACACACACATACACACACACACACACACACACTTTTTCATGCCTATAAGACTCAGTCAAATGAACATCTAGAGTAGGATTAATAGAGAAAAAGATTTTTAATTTCAAAACCTGCAAATAAAGAATGAAGGCAAGCAAGAGGTCTCACACACACACACACACACACACACACACACACACACACACACACGTACTCACAGTTTGCCTAAATCATAGGTGTGTGGATCACAGATTAGAGGATGATGAAATAAAATAACTTCAGGTCTTTTTAAAATATTAGTTAATTTAATTTCCTTCTTGCTACCTGTGACCTTCTTGAATCAGTTCTGTGGTAGTCTCCCAGTAACACAGCCCCTATTGGGCAAGCTCGGCTCATTGCAAACTCTGGGTTAGGGCTGCAGCACAGAGCTTCCTCTACTTCTTTATTCAAATTCTGTCTTATTTTTAGAAGGTACAGTAAATAAAATTTTCATATTGCAGATGAGATGTTGTTCCAAAGGAATCACTGACAAAAGAATGATCCATTGCTTCTTGTTTCCACCACAGAACAATTGGGTAGGCCTTTTAGGGAACCTACTTAATTTGGGTATTTATATAATACATCCTCTACCAAAGTCTTGTTAAACGTTAAGAGTATTTATAACCTTACGAGCACTGTTTAATTCTAGCTCCGTGTTACTAAAAGGACCACACTGATTTCTAAAAATATGCTTCTATTTGATCCTGGCATTACTTAATCAGGAAACTTTTGCATGAATGAAGACCTTAAACTCCACTTCAACTCTATACTTGCGTTTCACTGTTTACACAAACAACTTCTATGTTTGTAGCAGCTAATATTTGCCGTAAGATTATCTCTCCAGATCAGAATCTAATTTCTCCAGACTGAAGAAGACTGTGGCTTCTGTCATGAATACTTTATAGAGGTTCAGTTCTCAAGCCTTATAGAGATCAACCTTCAGAACTCTTGAGAGACCAAGAAAAGACAAGTTCAAAGATGAAAATTGGAATGTAAATCACATGTAAGCCTATGGGTTTCTTCAGTGAGAGAGAAAAAGAATGGTAAATCATCATTTCATAAATTCTGGGGAAAAAAACAGTGAAAAATATTCTACATGTTTTATATTCTTCTGCATCTTATTGCTATAGCTTTAAGTGCTAAGCAACCTTAGGATAATGTCTTCAATAAAAGCACATTTAGCCCATGAGAGCACTAATTATATATATATATATATATATATACACATACATATATAAATGTATATATATATATGCAACATTTCATAAGAAGCACAGAGTTCCATTAGAACTGCACACTCTCTCAGTCCTTTATGCTTTCCAGTAGGATTTTGAAATGTCTTTTTATTGTGGGGCTGTTATTGCTTGTCATTTTCCCAAATAAGGCTTCCCTATCTCATAATTATTACTCAGAGGTCTGATGGACCCACATGGAATTTGCTGTATTCTAACACAAAAACAAGAATCTCATTTTAAATCGCCAATAAATACAAATACAAAATTTTGCATTGTACAGTACAAAAATCCCTTCTCACAAAAGAACACAAAAGAGACAAGGGTTGCTAGGCAACCACCCAGCACAAGCTTTAGCATTCAAGGTAACAGAAAAACGACTGTACTGCTACCACCTAAAGGTTCTTGCTTAAAGCAATGAAAGAAAACTGACAGCGAGGAGTTGAGACAGAGCTCAGAAACACCGCCATTCTCCAAAAATTGTATTTGATCATGTTTTATTGAGTTTAATATGTTGATTTACAGACTAAGTGAAGAAAGTACAATAAACCTTGTTTGGATTGTACTCAACTTTTAAAATTCAGCTGCCATTTGCTAAGCGACTCTGGGTGTTACTTTCTGTGCACACTAAAGGTTATACTACACACAAGCTTTTCTTTAAACAAAATCAATGCGAAGAGCAGTGCCTGGGTGAGCAGAACAGAGCTCACCAGACCACCATCCATTATACCATCAAAAATCCAATGCTGGAGATATAAGGATTATAATCCTTGAGATCCATAGTACAGAGCAATGTGTAATGATATGTGTAGTCTAGAGCAACCTGCCTGGTTTAAGTCCTGGCTGTATACCACTTACTAGCCTTATGACCTCTGACAAGACACTTATCCCCTAACCATTAGTTTCTTCATCTGCAAAAGGAAATGAAAAGCTTACCTACACTATGATATTCAAATGATAATTGAAATAACGTATGTAAATCCCCTTGCATAGCTGCTGACATGTAACAGGTACACAATAAATGTTCATATTATTGATATTATTATTAAAGTAAATAACATACAATGTTCAATCACATTTATTTAAATACTCTCAGGGTACTTATTAAACAAATACCTAATGTGGTAATATTTTGTTCCAGCACACAATGTAATATGGGAATAAATGACATGGGAAAGAGCACAGAAGTAGCACATGGTCATTATGATAAATGACCATTAGTTGTAGACCTGTATCCTTCATCGTCCTGTGCAACTTGGGGCCCTGTTATTAAGAAATGGTGAAAAGATAAATGAACCCCAAAACAGGAGGGCCTACATTATCTTGGTCCTATCTGCGTTCCTTGCATTTATATAGGAAGCTAAAAGGAATTCTGTATACTCAGGTCATCATGGAATTTCAGGTCTTAGGGCTACTACCTAAAGGAAAATTTCATCTATGGACAATCAAGAACCACACTGGAGGGGTCTCTAAGGGCTCAGCCACAGGAGCTCAAATATCCCACCTCCAGCTGGTGACACCATTCTGTGTTTTCTGGCCTGCTTCAAACTCTTCTGTGTGTGCTCACAGATTTTTATTTTTTTCTTTTGGTTTTTCTGGCAGTGACATGTGGCATCTTAGTTCCCTGACCAGGGATCAGACCTGCAACCCCTGCATTGGAGGCACAGAGTCTTAACCACTGGACCTCCAGGGAAGTCCCTTAGAGCTTCAGTTTTATGATTAACTTCCATATACCTCACGATGGCCTTCTGATTGCTTCTTCACAATGACTTACACGCTCTTCCATGGACAATGATAATGGACACTATGTTACCTACTTTATATCCCAAAACAGAGATTCTGATTGCCAGCAAAAAGGTGAAAAGCACTGTAGTGGACAAACACTACGATGTGTCACCCAGATCTCCTTCAAAAACAAGGGATTTCTCCCTTAGCCATTGAGTGTTGCTGAGAGACAGCCCCCAGCTTTCAGGCCCCACAGAGACACACAGATTGTCTCAGCTAAAGAGAGTCGCCTAATCCAAGGCATTGTACCCTTCCTGGGCAGCTGGGACTTAGAGAGGATAAAGGCCTAGTCCTCTCGTCTTGATTCAGGACATCTCCGAAGGATCACTCCAGCTCCAGAACTCCCCAGGATGTCTGCTGAACACTGAATTGAGACTGCACCACCATTCAGCTGTTCATTCTGCCCCCTTGTGCTTCCGTTCTCCCTTCACTCCCCTCCGCTTCCTCTCCCCTTCTCCTTCTTCCTCCTCTTCCCCAGATGTAGATCTCCAGAGCACTCCTGGAGGACGACCCTATACACTAAGGATCTCTGAGTCTGCTGCATATGAAACCAATTAGTGAGGTGAACATAATTCATAAACTGCACACATCAAATCTTCAAGTCAAACTATCTAGGTTGTCAACAGCCAGTTGAAATACTGCCTGCCCCAGCTTAAGTGCCCACTGTTGATGCAATAAGCTATGACTCAGGGACCAGGAAGATAAGGTTGTGTGTCAGTCAGTCAGTCAACTCAGTCACTCAGTTGTGTCCAACTCCTTGCGACCCCATGAACCACAGCACACCAGGCCTTCCTGTCCATCACCAACTCCTGGAGTTTACCCAAACTCATGTCCATTGAGTTGGTGATGCCATCTAACCACCTCATCGTCTATCGTCCCCTTCTCCTCCTGCCTTCAATCTTTCCCAACAACAGTGTCTTTTCAAATGAGTCAGCTCTTCGCATCAGGTGGCCAAAATATTGGAGTTTCAGCTTCAACATCAGTCCTTCCAATGAACACCCAGGACGGATCTCCTTTAGTATGGATTGGTTGTAACTCCTTGCAGTCCAAGGGACTCTCAAGAGTCTTCTCCAACACCACAGTTTAAAAGCATCAATTCTTCAGCACTCAGCTTTCTTTATAGTCCAACTCTCACATCCATACATGACCACTGGAAAAGTCATAGCTTTGACTAGATGGAACTTTGTTGACAAAGTGATGTCTCTGCTTTTTAATAAGCTGTCTAGGTTGGTCATAACTTTCCTTCCAAGGAGTAAGCATCTTTTAATTTCATGGCTGCCATTACCATCTGCAGTGATTGTGGAGCCCCCCCCCCCAAAACAAAGTCAGCCACTGTTTCCACTGTTTCCCCATTCATTTGCCATGAAGCGATGGGACCAGATGCCATGATCTTAGTTTTCTGAATGTTGAGTTTTAAGCCAACTTTTTCACTCTCCTCTTTCACTTTCATCAAGAGGCTCTTTAGTTCTTCTTCACTTTCTGTCATAAGGGTGGTGTCATCTGCATATCTGAGGTTATTGATATTTCACCCAGCAATCTTGATTCCAGCTTGTGCTTCCTCCAGCCTAGAGTTTCTCATGATGTACTCTGCATATAAGTTAAATTAACACAGTGACAGTATACAGCCTTGACATACTCCTTTTCCTATTTGGAACCAGTCTGTTGTGCCATGTCCAGTTCTAACTGTTGCTTCCTGACCTGCATACAGGTTTCTCAAGAGGCAGATCAGGTGGTCTGGTATTCCCATCTCTTTCAGAATTTTCCACAGTTTATTGTGATCCACACAGTCAAAGGTTTTGGCATAGTCAATAAAGCAGAAATAGTTGTTTTCCTGGAACTCTCTTGCTTTTTTGACGATCCAGCGGATGTTGGCAATTTGATCTCTGGTTTCTCTGCTTTTTCTAAAACCAGCTTAAAAATCTGGAAGTTCACGGTTCACATATTGCTGAAGCCTGGCTTGGAGAATTTTGAGCATTACTTTACTAGCATGTGAGATGAGTGCAATTATGTGGTACTTTGAGCATTCTTTGGCATTGCTTTTCTTTGGGATTGGAATGAAAACTGACCTTTTCCAGTCCTGTGGTTACTGCTGAGTTTTCCAAATCTGCTGGCATATTGAGTGCAGCACTTTCACAGCATCATTTTTTAGGATTTGAAATAGCTCAACTGGAATTCCATCACCTCCACTAGCTTTGCTCATAGCAATACTTTCTAAGGCCCACTTGACTTCACATTCCAGGATGTCTGGCTCTAGGTGAGTGATCACACCATCGTGATTATCTCGGTCATGAAGATTTTTTTTGTACAGTTCTTCTTTGTATTCTTGCCACCTCTTCTTAAAATTCTGCTTCTGTTAGGTCCATACCATTTCTATCCTTTATTGAGCCCATCTTTGCATGAAATGTTCCCTTGGCACCTCTAATTATCTTGGAGAGATCTCTAGTCTCTCCCATTCTATTGTTTTCCTCTATTTCTTTGCATTGATCACTGAGGAAGGCTTTCTTATCTCTCTTTGCTATTCTTTGGAACTCTGCATTCAAGTGGTTATATCTTCCCTTTTCTCCTTTGCTTTTCGCTTCTCTTCTTTTCACAGCTATTTGTAAGGCCTCCGCAGACAGCCATTTTGTTTTTTTGCATTTCTTTTTCTTGGGAATGGTCTTGATCCCTGTCTCCTGTACAATGTCACAAACCTCCATCCATAGTTTATCAGGCACGCTGTCTCTCAGATCTAGTCCCTTAAATCTACTTCTCACTTCCACTGTATAATCATAAGGGATTTGATTTTATTTCACTCAAAAGCAACCTGTCTAAATATTGTAATATTAGAGCACTATTTCTTCAATATAGCGCGTTTTGCCATACTAAAAAAAATCTTGAGGGCAGCATGTTATTTTTCTTTTATTTGATGCTGGTTTCCTACTATAATTTAACACCTTAAGAATTCTCTCTTTATCCCTAAAATTCAACCTAACCAGGCTATGTCTAGATGTCAGTTGTTTTTATTACTTTTTCCTAGAATACAGTAGCTTTCCCAATTTGTTCACTCAGTTCTTCATTTCATGAAACTTTCTTCTGTTTTCAATCTCTGAATTCATTTTCAATTCCTTTTGTTAGAGTATATATTTCAGGATTTCAATCATCCTTGCATTGGATTGACTGTCTTTGCCTATCCCCTATATCTATTACTTTACATTTAATTCCTTAAATATCTTATTCTATTTCATTTACATTCGTTATGGTTCTCTTAAGCTTTTTGTCTATATCATCATTTTTATTTTCACCTATGCTAGTCTGTTCCTTGATGTTTCTAATCACTTTATTGGTTCTGTATGGTATTGGTTTGATCTTCAATTTGCATTATTTGCTCCACAGTATCCTCACTATTAAATCTATCATCCCTTCCCTGAGATAACATGACTGTCATTTCTATCAAGTTGCTAAATAACACAGAGCACTGTGGGGGATTTTCTTTTGTTCTGGGTCATAGTATCCCCCAAACTAAATTTACTGTTCATTCCTTTCTATTTTTGTTCATGCTTGCTTTTATTGCTGCTGAAATTTGTTTTCGTAGTTGCATTGCCATTTCTTCCCACACTATTCATATTCAGTCTGAGCTGGTTTGTCCCAGTAACTTTTCTCTGATACAGGGTGGGTTATAGTTTGCTTTTTCCCCTGAGCTGTAATTTGAGAGCTCATGTTTGATCCCAGACTGAGTCATAGCAGGCAGGCAGTGGGGTGAGTAAAAGATAAGAGCGAGTTCATCTGAGGCTACGAACAGTCTCTTGAAGAATACATGAGCTCCACCCTCTTTCCTGAAAGTGTTCACTCCAGCTCTTTGGAGAAGGAGATTGATGGACATGAGCTATCCCCACTCAGCAGTAGTGAGAAGTCCTCCCTCTTAGCTGCCAACAGAGGTTGAGAGAAGTTGAAATTCTCTCCACATCTAAAAGTAATGAGATAGTGTCCCCCACGAGCTGTGTTAGAGAAGTCAGCTGCAATAAAAGATTTTTTTAACAAAATTAAAATGATTTAATAGGATCCAGAGTCTTATACAATATTACCCAAAATATCTAGGTTTCAGTCAAAAATCATGCATCATACCAAGAACCAGAAAAATGTCAAAGAATTTAAAAGCACAATCATCAGATGCCAACCCCAACGTGACAGAGGACTTTAAATTATCTGACAAAGATTTTAAAGCAGCTGTCTTTACAATGCCTCAACAAACAACTACAAAACACAGTTGAAAAGGTGGGGGGGGGGGGGAGTCTCAGCAAAGAACAGGAGATATAAAAAAGAAACAAATGAAAATTTTAAACTAAAAAAATCAATAACCAAAATAAAAAATTCAGTGAGTAGGCTCAACAGCAGACCAGAGAAGAGAAAGTAAAGAATCAGTGAACTTAAAGCCAGACAATAGAAATTACCCAATCCGAAGAACAGAGAAAATATGGCTGAAATAAAATAAATGAGCAGAGGCTCAGGGATCTCTGGGACTAAAATAAAATCCAATATTTTTGTCAACAGAAGGAAAGGCAATAGAGGATGGAACTGGATGAAAAATTCCCAAATTTGACACTAAGTATATAAACCTAAATATTCAAGAGCAGCTCAGTGACTCACAAACAGGATACATCCAAAGAAATCCACACCAAGACACACGATAGTCAAGCTTTTGAAAATTTACCAAAAAAAGAAAAAGTTTGGAAACAGAAAGAAAAAAATAACACCTTACCTATCAGGGAAAAACAATTCAGAGGATACTGGATATCTTATCATGGAAACTAGAAGGGAAGACAGTTTTCAAGTGCTGGGGGGAAAAAAAAAAAAAAGCAATTGCCAGAATTTATAATCTGATATCCAGCAGAAATGCATTTTAGAAATGATGGGGAAATCAAGGTATTCTCAGATGAAGGAAAACTAAGAGAATCTGTTGGAAGCAGATCTACCATTAAAAAATGGTTAAAGTTTTCTAAATAGAAAGGAAACAACTGAGCAAGGAAACGAAATGTCAGGAAAGAAGAGAGAACATGCTAAGCAAAAAAAAAAAAAAAAAAGGTTAAAACAACCCCCTGACTCCTGAGTTTTCTAAATTATGTGCAGTGAGTGAGGTAAAAATTATAGCACTGACATGGTTCTAAAAGTATGTAGAAGAAATATTCCAGACAATTAATATAATAAATGGAGGAGAGTATATGGACATAAAGAGAAGTAGGTTATTTATGCTTCACTCAAGCTGATAATATGTTGACACCAGTAACCTGGATAAATTACAAACACACACATATATATATATAAAGTAACACTTATAGTAACTACTTAAAGAGCTATACAAATAGACACACTCAAAACACTGCAGATAAATCAAGATGTAATTCTAAAAATGTTCAAGTAACCCATAGGAATGAAGGAAAAAGAAAGCACAGAAACAAAAAACAGAACAAACAAAAAATTTAAAGTAACATAGACTTAACATATGAATAATTACATTTAAGTTACTTATATACACCAATTAAAAGAGATTAAACTATAAAAACTATAAACCACGTATATACTGTCTAGAGGGAGTTCATATGAAATATAATGACCTAGGCAAATTGAAAATAAATGTATGGAAAAATAAAACATGCAAACATTAATCAAAAGGAAGCAGAAGTGGCTATATTAACATCAGATAATGCAGACTTCAGAACAAAGAAAATTACTAAAGACAGAGGGGTACATAATTATATAGTAATAAATGGTTCAGTACTTTAAGAAAACAGCAATCCTAAGTATTTATGCACCAAACTACAGAGCTGAAAAATATTTGCAGCAAAACAGATAAAATGAACAGAGAAATCAACAGTTACATATTTATAGTTGCAGACTTCTATGCCTATCTCTCATAAATTGGTAGAATAACTATACAGAGATTCAGTAAAGATATAGAAGAACTCAAACACAGCATCAGCCAACAATATCTAATCAACATTGATAGACCACTCCACCTAACAAAAACAGAATACACATTCTTTTCAAGGAACATATACCAAGATAGACAATATTCTCATCCATAATCTCACCTCTTGCCCCAACATTCCCCTAACTCACAGAAAGGCAACCTACCTTCTCAACCAAACTCTCTTCATTTAAACTTAGAGTGACAGTATAATGCCACAGACATAAGAGATGCAGGTTTGATCCCTGGTTTGGGAATATCACCTGGAGGAGAGCACAGCAACTCACTCCAGTATTCTTGCTCGGAGAATCCCATGGACAGAGAAGCCTGACAGGCTATACAGTCCATAGGGTCGCACAGACTCGGACATAACTGAAGGGACTTAGCATAGAAATATCCATGCATGCTGTATCTAACTCACGTCTCTTTACCACTAGTGGGTTCTTAACCACTAGTGCCATCTGGGAAGCCCATAATTATATGTGCATGCATGTGTGTGTGTATATATATATCACACATATATCAGCTTTAAAGACATTCTAGTCATCAGATCCCATAGATAGGGAAAAAGAAAAGGCAAAAGAGACTCAAATATCCCCAAAAGATATAACTCCATTAACTCTAGAAATCCATGGCTTGTTCATAAGTGAAAGTGAAAGCTGCTCAGTCATGTCCGACTCTGTGCAACTCCTATGGACTGTACAGTCCATGTAATTCTCCAGGCCTTGTTCACAAAAGTAGGCTTAAATGGAATGTTGAATCCAAACCTTGCAAATGGCATAGACCACAGTCATCAGGATATTGCACCCCCTGCAGAGGAGGGCTTACTTAGGGTATCTTCCAAGGCTGGTACTGACCAAGCATTAAAAAAAGATCAAGTGACTTGTGTGACTTGTGTTTTTATCAGTAATTAGATTTAGTCATTGAATTTCATTGTAAGGCCTGAACCTTCCATTAAGGAAAGGGTAAATGATTCTCTTTCAAATATGCATTAATTTTAGGATACAATTTAGAAAATTACCTCATTCAATGTACTCAAACTGCACTCAAATTGCCCAAAAGAGTTATTATATTTCCCCAAAGTAAGACAGTTATTATTTTCTAACCAGTTGTATCAAGTCGAGTTAGAAGCATAATATAACTTCTAGATAGTTACAGCAGGACAGATAAGTATTATAAAGTCCAGTTGAGTAATTTATATGAATTTTTTAATATATTGGTAATACTGCATTAAACTGCCATTTTGAAGAGTAATTTTCATTATAGAAATACAAGATATACAAGCTATACTTTTTCTTCTTTGTCAGTCCCCAAAGGCTGTGTTTATACGTGTGTATGTGTGTGCGTATGCATGTAGTATGAGTATGTATAATTGCTGGTGTCTGATGAACAGAAATTTATTAGTCAAATCCAAACTGTTCTGATGAATTATTCTTTTTCTTATTTTTCCTCTTTCAATGCTTGTTTTGTCCCTATCATCCATATGCTATGACATGAGAGAGCAAGTACATCAATAGACTCTTTTCCTCTTACATAAATTACTGGGTAGTAAAAACATAATACACAGCTGTCTTGCAAGACAAATCTAAATTGTAAAATCAAGTTTTCTCCATGATTTTACCTAAAGTATAATATGAATTTATGGGGTGAAAAAAATGTATCCCACTGGGAGTTGGACAAGAATATAAATGGCTAAGTTTAACCATGAAGGTCCCCAGTTTGTCACCATAGAATGCGAATGTTTAGAACTGCCTTCTTTCTGCCTCATGAGGGAACTGTGCAATTTATTTTTTTTTCAGTGGGTTTTGTCATACATTGATATGAATCAGCCATAGAGTTACAATTATTCCCCATCCCGATCCCCCCTCCCACCTCCCTCTCCACCCGATTCCTCTGGGTCTTCCCAGTGCACCAGGCCCGAGCACTTGACTCATGCATCCCACCTGGGCTGGTGATCTGTTTCACCATAGATAATATACATGCTGTTCTTTCAAAACATCCCACCCTCACTTTCTTCCACAGAGTTCAAAAGTCTGTTCTGCACTTCTGTGTCTCTTTTTCTGTTTTGCATAAAGAGTTATCGTTACCATCTTTCTAAATTCCATATATATGTGTTAGTATGCTGTAATGTTTTTTACCTTTCTGGCTTACTTCACTCTGTATAATGGGCTCCAGTTTCATCCATCTCATTAGAACTGATTCAAATGAATTCTTTTTAACGGCTGAGTAATATTCCATGGTGTATATGTACCACAGCTTCCTTATCCATTCATCTGCTGATGGGCATCTAGGTTGCTTCCATGTCCTGGCTATTATAAACAGTGCTGCGATGAACATTGGAGTGCACGTGTCTCTTTCAGATCTGGTTTCTTCAGTGTGTATGCCCAGAAGTGGGATTGCTGGGTCATATGGTAGTTCTAATTCCAGTTTTTTAAGAAATCGCCACACTGTTCTCCATAGTGGCTGTACTAGTTTGCATTCCCACCAACAGTGTAAGAGGGTTCCCTTTTCTCCACACCCTCTCCAGCATTTATTGCTTGTAGACTTTTGGATAGCAGCCATCTTGACTGGCGTGTAATGGTACCTCACTGTGGTTTTGATTTGCATTTCTCTGATAATGAGTGATGTTGAGCATCTTTTCATGTGTTTGTTAGCCATCTGTATGTCTTCTTTGGAGAAATGTCTGTTTAGTTCTTTGGCCCATTTTTTGATTGGGTCATTTATTTTTCTGGAATTGAGCTTCAGGAGTTGCTTGTATATTTTTGAGATTAATCCTTTGTCTGTTTCTTCATTTGCTATTATTTTCTCCCAATCTGAGGGCTGTCTTTTCACCCTACTTATAGTTTCCTTTGTTGTGCAAAAGCTTTTAAGTTTCATTAGGTCCTATTTGTTTATTTTTGCTTTTATTTCCAATATTCTGGGAGGTGGGTCATAGAAGATCTTGCTGTGATTTATGTAGGAGAGTGTTTTGCCTATGTTCTCCTCTAGGAGTTTTATAGTTTCTGGTCTTACATTTAGATCTTTAATCCATTTTGAGTTTATTTTTGTGTATGGTGTTAGAAAGTGTTCTAGTTTCATTCTTTTACAAGTGGTTGACCAGTTTTCCCAGGACCACTTGTTAAAGAGGTTGTCTTTTTTTTCCATTGTATATCCTTGCCTCCTTTGTCGAAGATAAGGTGTCCATAGGTTCGTGGATTTATCTCTGGGCTTTCTATTCTGGAACTGTGCAATTTAAACAGACTCATATGCATGAAGCACACTGAATCCCTTGGGGTCAGGAGATGACATGGTTATATTATTTACAGTAACAATTACACTGTGTTTCACCCAAGAAGTTTTTTATAAATGTTAATTAGTTTTCTTAAACCATTGTGGATAAGTCTCTTTTGCTCATTTCATAAGTTAGAGTTTAGACACTAGAAAGTTAAGTGATTTGCTCCAACAATATAGCCCCCTGGAATTACAGCAAAGAGTACCTGGCATCCATTGCTATAAGGAAGCAAACCGAAGCAGCCATGGGTCATGTGAGCAGAATCACTGTAGAGGAACTTTAACGTACGGTTGACTCGTATGCCTCTGCTGCAAAAACATTCTTTTGAAATTTTATTTTTGACAGCTTGAGGATTTTACATTTGGAAAAGAGAAAGAGAGAGAACACTGATCAGCTGGATCAAAATCATAATCCTGGTTTTTAATGGGAATGTGAACTCAGGATATTACCTTTGCTTGCCCCTGGTTCAAGTCATGACCCAGAGGACCTCCCTTCTAAGCAGCCAGCGCAGTGTGCTTTGTTTTAAACAGCTGGGCTCAAACATGATCTCCCTAACAAAGCATTTTGTAAAAGAAACAGACATGAAGCACGCATGTTTCTTAGCAGAGTAGTTAAATGTTGGCTAGCTGAAACTGTAAGAAGAAAAAAAAGGCACAGCATTTGCCCTCTGAATTTCGGGATTGTTTACAGTCAGTGGAATTCCACAAGTTGCTACCAAGAAGTAAAACTGGATGTCGTCTTTGGTTAGTTTGCTACTCTGCCTGCACACTGCCTCTTACTTGTATGAGCTGTGGGCCATTGCACAGATGGAGAGGGTAGAAAGACAAAAGCTGACAAAAGCAATAAAACAACAGTGGCCCTTAAACCACTTCTCTCTTGCTTTATGGTGGTTTTTTGGTTGGTTGGTTTTCTAGCACTGATTTTTTTGATTTTATTTTTAGTTCCTCAGCAACACAAACTTTGTAGAACTTCAGCAGAAACTACAAAATATTCTCTTAGATAACTTTTTTTAAAAACCCAAGCACTGATAAGTAGAGGATTTGGAATTAAGACAAAGAACAGGGAAATGTAGAGAGGTTTCCCCTCACATTCCTTCTTTCAGCTGCTGTATGGAAATACGGCGCTAGTGATAAAGAATCTGCCTGCCAGAGCAGGAGATGACAGAGATGTGGGTTTGGATCCTTGGGTCAGAAAGATCCCCTAGAAGAGGAAATGGCAATCCACTCTAGTATTCTTGCCTGGGAAATTCCATGGACAGAGGAGACTGGAGGGTTACAGTCCAGGGGGTCACAAAGAGTCAGGCACAACTGAGCATGACATACTCATTATGAACATGGGAATATGTAACACTGCTGCATTCCAGGCAGTAATGGGTGTTGTTAGGGCAAAATTCTGTAAGAAGAGGACCATCTAACTGGTTATACCTACTCTGGGTCTCCTCAGAAAGAGCCCAACAAGTTAATGCAGATCCAAGAAGTTGCATAAAAACGTGATACTTCATGAAGCTTGGATTTGTGAGAAGGACAAGAAGTAATATGAAAAAGTTGTTACAAATTCAGACTGAATCATCTTAGATCTTTATCATCTTGGGTCTTCACATATTAGATCTTTTATCTCTTTATTGCATGACATCAGGCAAATTACCCTATGAAAACTCTATCTTCAAAGAAGCATTATTCATAACAGCGTTCATCAGTACAAATGTTCACAAACTGATTAACAGATAAGCAAAATGTTCTGTATCCATGCAATGGAATACTACTTATCCAATAAAAAGAATGCAACAATGATACATGCTACAAAGTGGATGAGTCTTGAAAATACTATGCTAAGTGAAAGATGTCAGTCACTTCCATTTTTATACATGATTCCATTTACATGAAAAGTCCATAATAAGTAAATCCACAGATACAAAGCAGATTCATGGTTCCCAGGAGCCAGTGAAAGAAGAGAAATGAGAGCAACTGATTTGTGGGTAATAAAAATGTTCTGAAATTAGACTGTGCACAGTCTTGTGAATATCAAAAAATCACTGAATTATACATTTTAAACAGGTGAATTTTATGGTATGTAAATTATATTACAGTTTGGGGGAACCCTCTGTTTCTCATCTGTTAAAATAGATTAATAATGGTTTCTCTTTCAAAAGACTGTTGTAACAATCAAATAAAATAATGCAAGTAATTTACATTAGCACAGTGACCAAATTAACAAGTGCCAAATGGTGGCTCACTGATAAAGAACCTGCCTGCCAACACACGAGACACACGAGACACAAGAGACAGAAGTTTGATCTCTGGGTTGGGAAGATCCCATGACGGAGAAAATGGCAAACCAATCCAGTATTCTTGCCTGGAAAATTCCACGAACAGACGAATCTAGCAGGCTGCAGTCCAAGAGGTTGCAAAGAATTGGACATGACTGAGCAACTAAATATGTACACACGACCAAATTAATGCTACTTATTGATGAGAATTTGCTTCAACTCACCATTCATAGTCAAAATATGATAAGCTATGTAAGAAACAGGCAGTGGGCTCTCATCTAACCTCAAGAATTTCCCCACAACAACATGGTGACTGACCCAAAACAGTATGGCTAGAGGAACTGTTCTGAACCAGTCTGCATCCTCTTCTGAGAATCCCAAGATTATCTTGCCCCAAAGTAGAATGATCAGATTTAATATCTAAAAATATATGAAACCCAATTAAATTTTAATTTCAGACAAACATCTAATGCTATTTTTCTTAGTATAAGTATATCCCAATGTTTTCATAGGTCACACTTATACTTCAAAATTATGTAACATTTGGGACATACTTATACTAAAAACATCATTTGTTGTTTATCAAAAATTCATATTTAACTGGGTATCTGGCAACCTATGAGGTCTGGAATAGGTTGGAAATTCTCTTTCTGGTGTCACAGAAAGCCCTTATTTATGACATCTCAGTAAATGCCCATGTTTAAAGCCACTCACAGGGTGTTGTTCAGTTACCAAGTCATGTCCTCTTTGAAAGCTCATGGACTGCATCACGCCAGGCCTCCTTGTCCTTCACTCATACCCATTGAGTCAGTGATGCCATCTATCTATGTCATCCTTTGGGGTTCCCTGGTGGCTCAGACCATAAAGCATCTGCCTGCAATGCGGAGACCCAGGTTCGATCCCTGGGTTGGGAAGACCCCCTGCAGAAGGAAATGGCAATCCACTCCAGCAACCTTGCCTGGAAAATTCCATGGCCTGAGGAGTCTGGAAGGCTACAGTCCATGGGGTCGCAAAGAGTCAGACACGACTGAGCAACTTCTCTTTCACTTTCAAGTCATCCTTTGTCATCACCTTCACCTCCTGCCTTCAATCTTTCCCATAATCAGGGTCTTTTCCAATGATTTGGCTCTTCTCATCAACCACAGGTACTTCATATTTACTAATGGATTTATACCATAACTCCAGTCCAATATGCCCTACAAAACGATGACCTCATGCCTGAAGTCCTACAGCTCTTCTATCTCTGGGTTGTCTATATCTGTGTATTTGTTTTCTAAAGAGATGCAGTTTCCCAAGGAATCAGCATTGTGCCTTGGCAATATATGAGACAGATTAAATTCTTTTAGTTAGAAAAGTTATTTCTGTTGGAAGTAGAACAACGCCATTTGTATAGATCCTTTCTGGGTAATATCTACCTCCCTTCCCCAGCAACAACTGAGGAGAATTTAATACTAATATTTGTGATTTTTACAAAAACTGCAAAAACCACAAACACATGCAAAATTCATGTGTGAGTGCAAAAAACTATATTTCAAGTGACCATTGTTTTCCCACCACCATTTATGAAGAGACTGTCCTTTCCACATTGTGTTAATATAGTCTTGGTTCCTCTGTCATAAATTAATTGACCATATATACATGGGTTAATGTCTGGGCTCTCTGTTCTCTTCCATTGATCTTTATGTCTGTTTTTAGTTCATTACCATACTGTTTTAATTACTATAGCTATGCAATATATTTTGAAATCAGAGAGCACGATGTCTCCAGCTTTGTTCTTTCTCAGGATTGGACTGGCTATTCACAGTTCTTTGTGGTTTCATTATTAACATTTTGAATAAAAAGACTGCAATATAATACAAAGTTTCTTTCACAAAGGGGGAGAAAAACTAATTCATAGAGTGTGAAAGCTGGCAAAACATTAAAGGTGATCTAATCCAATGCTTCTCAATCCCAGGCACACACAGTAAAATCAAGGAGAGACGCTGTTACATGTTAATAAAACTGCCAGGTCCCACTCCACTATGTCTAATTTACTTAATCTGTGACAGGGCCTGGGAAATGGCATTTTAAAAAACTTCCTAGAGAATTCTTCTAGGGAATCCTAGGGGAGAGGATTCTTCCAGGGAATCCTAGGGAAGAGGATTCTTCTAGAGATACCCTGGTGGCTCAAATGGTAAAGAATCTGCCTGCAATTCAGGAAACCCACCCAGGTTTGATCCCTGGGTCAGGAAAATCCTCTGAACAAACGGCAGCTTATTCCAGTATTCTTGCCTGGAGATATCCATGGACAGAGGAGCCTAGGGGGCTACAGTCCACAGGCTTTCAAAAAGTTGGACACGACCGAGCGACTAACACTTTCACTTTCAGAGGATTCTTCAGCAATGACGAAGCAGCACTGATTTAAGCCAGCTCTTTATTACCTGTAAAAAGGCTTGTCTGAGACCATTTAAGATAGGCAGGACCACAAAATAACTTTCTAGTCTCCCTTGAATCTGCACTGAACCAGAACTATGGCTTCTTTTCAAAAATACTCCAAAAATTATCTTGAAAATGCTAGCTGTAAAGCTAAAAGAAAATAAAAAACCAAACATGAATACAAAGAAGTACCCTAAGAGTTAATACACCATATCACAGTAGCTATCTTTCAAACATACCCACAGTGAGGCCAAACAATACAGAAACACAAAACATCAGTTTGGAGCAGAGAAAGGTTTATTATAGAACCATGCAAGAAGACTAGCGGTTCATGCCTTAAAAACTCCCAAACTCCCCTGAAGTCTTTCAGCAAAGCCCTTTGAAGGGCGAGGTGGGGGAGGGGTGTGGTTAGTTGTTGCAAACTTCTTGATGTAGGATCTTTTGTTCTTGCAGTCATCCACATAGTTCAGGTCACGGTTTAGTCATGATATTCCAGTCCACAGCATCTTCAACTGGCCTTCCATGCCAGCAGAGGGGCTCCCAAATTCACAGTCAGACAGTGTTCCCATCTCCACCCGACTGCCCGTGTACCGGTCAGTGCGCCTGCCCCGCTGCACTTCTCACCCAAAGCAAGAAGCTGCAGCGAGGAGAAGCTGCTCCTGATACTGCTGCAGCCTTCCCCTTCGGTCCCCCTCCTCACCAGGGCTCTACCAGGTTTAGCTCGCCAGGGTTAGTTGAGGACTGCTTCGGTGAAGGCAGTGAGAGTGCAAACTTGGGGGTGGGGTGCGGTGGGGAAGGCAGTCCCTGGGCCTGTGACCCAGAGAGAATGCCACTGCAGGGACCACTGCAATGCTAACGGTTGGCAGGACCGTACCACTAAGGGAAACACACAAACAGCCACACTCCTGTCCCACCCCTACTAACTACAGAGTCAGTATATTAAATGTAATTGCTCATTAAAGCTGTTCTATTTTCCTTGCTTCCATTATAGAGTGTGAAAATTTTCAAAGAAACCAAATGAAAAGGTGATTGCCCCGATGCAGGCTAACAGGCAATGCCTTTCACCACACAGGGATACATGCCCTGTATGATGCACTAAAAACCAGTCAGTTAATGAGCTGATCCTAATTGTACTTATTTCCCAGCAACCCCAATGGGCTTGTATCCTGGGAGACAAAATGTGTTTCTGGTCAGTTGTTCTAATCCCAGAAATCAAGGGAAATAAGAGATTGCCACAGAGGCAGATCAGCCAGGTAATACTGTGACCAAAGAAGCAATTTCTGTAAATGGCAGAGAGAAACAAAGAGAAATAAAAGAGTTTGATCATTCTTTGCCTGCGAATACCATATTTGTAAACCCCAAAACCTGAGACTGTAACTGTATGTTTCAGGCAACTAAATTATTGCAATCCACGGGGTACAGAAGATAAAATGTCAATAGTTATATCCTACATTAGCTAGCATCTTTAATCAGACATAGGAAGAGATCAATTTTATGGAAATGAATGTTTCAAACAAATCAACAATGTTAAAGACAGCAGGGTTAAAGATAATGTTTCATTTTACTTTTGAGCACACAAAATTTTAAGCCTGTTAGCTCAACCATCTACGCAAATTACTCATTAAAAATGTTATCTATATGTTTTTAAAAGGCTTTCTCATTTCCTGCATAATGTTAGAATCCAATACATTCAGCAAACATGGACTGCAGTGTTCACTAAGTGATTTATTGAGAACATGATACACAGGGTGATGAGCTGGGAAATTAATGTATGCTTTGTTTCCTACTGCCGTAGAATCATCTGAAAGGCAAGAATCAAGCATCTGCATTCCTCAAGTCAGGTCCTTCCCGCTCTCAGGAAAGGACAACAGGTTCATCTGTGGTGGATCTGAGGCCTGATGCTGTGGGCTACCTCTTATCCCCTCAAGCTCTATTGTTGAAAGAGGAGGTGGAATGAACCTTTTCTATGTTAGAAAGATTGAAAGCAGAGAGGAAGACATTGCTCCAATGGATAACACAGAACTGGGAATAAAAACAAGGCTTGCAGATTCTGCCGTAACTTCAGGGAAAGGCCTTGGACATGTCAGGTCCATAAATGATACAGGACCAGACACTGTGAGACCAACCTGGCATGTGGAATCTCTGGAGAACTGGGCAGAGACCTGGATCTGGAGACATAAAATGGCAATGCTGGGTCCACAAATGGAATCAGCCCCTTAACCATGGAATAATGTGACCGTAAGGAATAACCACTGCAGCACAACCCTGGCCTGGGACCAGGATTTGCCCTATGCAAGACTAGGGAGGCTGCAGGACTTCTTTTCAGAAAAAAAGAAGCCCAGAGTATGATAATACAACACAAGGTCAGAGACCTCTAAAAATGATTAACATTGGACTTTGCAGCAATTTGGACATGTAGGGGCTAATACAAGCCCCAATAAAATCCCTCTCAAAAATAATAACACTATTGAGTATTATGAAGAAAATTGGCATCTATTACATATGTGTAAGAAACTTTATTAACAAATAATGTGTCACTAAATTCACTAGTATGTAATACAGTTATATTTTTCAGCCATAATCTAATTCAGATTGTTCTGTGACAATGCAAAGAGAAAAATGGTTGCCTCCATGGATATTATTAAAGACTCCTTTCCACATAAATACCTACCTCTCATTGAATTAGAAAAGGATTTCCTGGGATCTTGCTAGAGACAGAGAAAAGATACTTACTTTTAATTTGACCCCTCTCACACAAAATCTCATTTATTTATTTTTTGGACAAATGTACATGTGAAATTTCCATTGCATGCCAGACAAGTGTGCATTAAACTCTCACTGGATAGCTGGCTATACCAGATGCTGCGGATACACTGGAGAAAAAGAGAAATGTGCTTCTGTCCTTATAAAGCTTTTGGTTCAGTGAAAAACCAAGAAAACTCATCAAAAATAAAAAATAAAATTCTGTAGGTAACATAATGAGAGAAGGGCATGTTCCACAGTAGCAAACAGCAGAACATAATAAACTAGGCAGGGATGGAGATCTGGAGGAAGCAGAAAACTGAGAGAATAAAGGTAGGAAGAATCAGCCAGGTGACCAATGCATATGTTACAACTCCTCACCATCTTTTCAGCCACCAAAATGAGAACACCCTCTGTTTCAACATAATAAAATCCTTCAAGTCCAGGTAAGCTCCTAAGTCTACAGCATATTTGAACCTAGAGAATCACTCAATAGACTAAATGGGGGAGAAGAAGCCTGTGCCTCATGCAGAGCCCAAGTTCTTCATTGTCTACATTGTTCTCCGCTTCACTTCCCTCATGAAAAACTCTACACTCGAACTGTGAGTCCATCCTCTCTGGCCATCCCATGGCTTCACTTCTGGAAGTATCTTATCTCCCACTGCCTTAACAATATATCCTAGTCTCTACTGGGTCATTCCATTTGACAGCACACATATCTTAATATCATACCCATCAGAGAAAAGAAGAGAGAAAACCACCCTCCTTGTCCATGTACATACAACCAGCTACCATCCTACTTTACTGCTGCCTTTCACAGCAAAAATTGTCAGGAAAGTTCTGTATACTTGCCATCCCCTCGCCTCACTCCCCATCTCTCTTCCACCCACTCCAACCAGGCTTTCCTCCCCACCACCCCCACAGAAATAGATTTGGCCAAGATCAGCAATTACCTCCTTTTTTCCAAAGCCCACTGACAACTCTCACTTTCATCTTAATTGTCATCTCAGCTTTATTTGGTATGGCTGTCCATGTTCTCCTTGAATCTCATTCTGCACTGGACTATATGCTTACCTTTCCTTGCTTTTCCATCTGCAATACCAGACACTCCTCAGACTTATGTTGGTTCTGCCTCCTCTACAAAGCTCTGAATGTTGCCCTATCCTCAGGACTCGTCTCTCAATCTAATCTTTCTCCCTAAAAAATCACATGCATTTTTGTGATTGCAAATACAATCCACACACTGGTAATTATCAAATTTCTGTCAGATTCAGTTCTCTGTCTGTAAGTTCCAGTTTTCTAAAGTGTCCTGCCTACTTGACAGCTCTTCTGTAATGTGTGTGGTCAAACAAAACTCTTGATCACCAATATCCTATAAACTTACTCCCATTTCAACCAACAAGCCTTTCTCATACCAATAATGACATCATCATTCATGCAACTGCCAAAGTAAAAAAAAAAATATATGTGTCATCTTGACTCCTTCTCCTTCCCTCATGTTGCACAACCAATTCATTGAACAGTTCTAACTTTTGTTAAGCCTACCTCAAAAATATTTATTTTTTACTTAATAATCACTTAATAGCACTTATCCTGTGCAAGTTACATTTTGAGCACTTTACAAATACTAACTCATCCAATCTTCATGACAGTCCTGTAAGGTTTGTACCATTTCTAACCCCCACTCCAAAGATGGGTGTGTGTGTGTGTGCGCACACTCTGTCACTAAGTCATGTCTGACTCTTTGAAACCCCATGAACATAGCCTGCCAGGCTCCTCTGTCCATGGTATTCTCTGGGCAAGAATACTAGAGTGGGTAGCCATTCCCCTCTCCAGGGGATCTTCCCGACCCAGGGATCAAACCCAGGTCTCCGGCATTGCAGGCAGATTCCCTACTGTCTGAGCCTTCCTGATGGGCTTCCTCTGTGGGCTTCCCCAGTGGGTTTCCCTGCTAGCTCAGACAGTAAAGAAGCTGCCTGCAATGCAGGAGACCTGGGTTCAAACCCTAGGTCAGGAAGATCCCCTGCAGAAGGGAATGGCTACCCCTCCAGTATTCTTGTCTGGAGAATTCCACAAACAGAGGAGCCTGGTGGGCTACAGTCCATGGGGTTGCAAAGAGTTGGACGCGACTCAGTGATTGACACATCTCTGCATTTATGTGTTTGTTGTCTACACACTGCAGTACTTGAATGGCATCTCCCTGAAGGCAAGGTCTATCTTATCACTTTATCTCAAGGCCCTAAAAGCCTGCTCTTCCATATTATTTATTGAGTGAATAAATCAACTAAGTCTGACTGATATTCCTAGGACCCAACCAAATAAGTCCACAACCAAAGAAGACAGCAGATCTCAATTTCACAACATAAATTACTTCGCAGGATCATTCCAATGTCATCCCTCATATACAAGCAGGGGGGGAGGGTAGACTGGGGATCAGTCAGGGGAATGGTTGCTATTTTGTAGAAAATGCAGAAATGCTATAATTTAACAAGCTAATAAGCTAATCGAGAAGTAAACACAACAATAGGTGGAACATTAGTAAACAATATATAACAGTATATAATTAAATGCTTGTGTGTATGTGTGTGTGTGAGAAACAGAGAGCAGGAGTTCAAAGGAAAGATCAATGAAGAAAAGATCAATGAGGAAAAAAGTAGCTCTTTGGCTTATGAGTTCAAATAGCAAGTTTATAAATCAGAGAAGTCTTTCAGTGAGATGAATGAGACATTAGCGGGCTTTAAAGGATGGGAAGAACCTACATATTCAGGTGAATAAAGAAAGAAACACCAGGCTGATACAAGGGAAGAAATGAATTTAGAATCATTGTGAGTCCAGAAGAGCAGCTTGCTACTTGGGGGACAAAAGGAGTGGGAGCCTCCACAGGAACAGTGTGTTTTAGGACTGAAGCAATAGGAAAAGGGGAAAAGATAATCATGATTAAATTGATGTTTAAAGAAAGATTAGAGTGGTAGCAACAATAGCTATAAAACAACACATAAGCATCTGTAAGGTAATATAACTCTTTACATAGAGGACTGGAGAGACAGATGATGGAGTGATAAGGGTTCGATAGAGCTGGTCATGGTATCTCAAAAGAGGGAACTTTTGAACCAAGCCTTAAAAGAAAAAAATGAAAGTAGGTTGAGGCATTTCCAGTAAAAGGAATGAAATACACATTACTTATTTCCTGGGAAATAACAGTCAGGTTAGGTCAGGATAGGAGAAGGTAGGCCAAGGGGTTCTCCTGGAACAGCCAGGCTCTGTTGGCAGAAAAATAGAGAAAGCTCAAGGTTGAAAGAAAGTTGATGGCATCTCAAAGTATATCCAGGAAAATGAGTGCAAGGCATGGAGATCTTACAGGGGGTGAAAAGGCTGCCCATGAGTGGAAAGTGGCAAACCAAAAAGTCACTCTGGTGGTGCGATATAAGCTCTGATTGGATGAGTAACCAGTCTCTAAGCTCAACACGTGGCATAGTAGTAGTTTAGATAATTGAAAGTCAAGCAGAAAATTTAAAATTGTGTCCATGTCTTAATCCAGGGGATAGTAGAATGTATGAAACAGTAACTAGAAAGGTAAATGGCTTTGGGGCCTAGAGTTGACACCAGTGTGTAAGCCTAGTCCAATGAATAGGAAGCTAAGGAAGGACTAGCGATGAAGTTGAGACATGAGCAATTTGAATATGTGAAATAAGCACACACTGGGATGCTGGTTACAGCTGGCAAAATTTCATACTACTTCATCTCATCTGACTTGAAAAGAGCCCTCTTTGAAATTCTGCTTCCCTGGTGGCTCAATGGTAAAGACTCTATCTGCCAGTGCAGGAGACTCAGGGATGATCCCTGGGTCAGGAAGATCCCCTGGAGAAGGAAACAGCAACCCACTCCAGTATTCTTGCCTGGGAAATCTCATGGACAGAGGAGCCTGGCAGGCTATACTCCATGGGGTTGCAAAAGAGTTGGACAGGACTCAGCAACTAAACAACAACAACAAGCTGACAATAAGCCCCCTACATACTCCTGATCTCCTTTACCTTGCTCTACCTCTTATTTTTCCATAACACTTATCACCTGCTAACATACTACATTATTTTATTTCTTTAACTTACGATTTTTTGTGTATCTGAAATAAAATTAAGTTCTACAGGGGCAGGGATCTAAATGCCTAGAACAGTGTCTTGCATGTAGTAGACTCTTAAATAAATAGTTGGATAAACTAATGACAGATAAGTGGCTGGCCTAAAACAGCATGCACTGCTTTAATTTTAAGAGTATGTCCAGGAATTTCTCTCACGAAGATGTAGACCATCACAAATTGAGCACTCTTAGGTCCTAGGGAAAGGTAGAGCTATAAGAAAGGTCACCCCTATCTGCTGACCACACTGTTCTTATATGAATAAAAAATAAAGCTCTATTTGGATAAGCCTCTGACATTTTGGAGTTTGCCACAGAAACTAGCTAATACACATTCTGAAATTTTGCAGCATGAAATGAATTCATGTGCTTTAAGGAAATTTGCATTATTCATTTGACAAACATACTGAGCTCTTACTGTGGGCCAGGAACTCTGATGGGCATAAGCAGCTCGAAGATGAGTAATAGAAAATAATCTCCCTCCAGGAAACCAAAAATTTACAATATCATGTTGGAAGTTCTGTTTTAGATGAAAGGAGAAGGGGCTATTTGGGTCCAGAGAAGAAAGCCTAATTCTGCCAGGCAGAGAAAGGAAAAAAGGAATTGGCACATGGGATATGACATTTGGGCTCAGTTTTGAATTATGATTCTGATGAAGGATGAAAAAATATATATTATTTTTGTAAAATATCACTTGACAAATTTGGCTCCAAATTATTTGGTCTTTTCAAAACTCTGGACAATTGCTCCTAAAGTTTCATTAGATATAATTCATATTTACTCCAGAGGTGTGAATTCACCTCAGAGGGGCAGGAAGGGGGTAATTTTGGTTCTGGGTATTGTTTGAAGCAAAAATTTTCTCTGCTGAGTGTGCTTCAGTTGCATGACTTGCAGTTTTGTTCTGCTGTCCCTGAAAAGCAACTCAGTATCTTATTGGAAGTGGAATAGGGCCAGTTTGGGGCTGATTCTGCTGTTACTTATGCATATATAACTTCAATAAAGACTGAATAAAAACACTATTTTTAAGTTAAAAACCCAACAGGCTGAAGATGGAGGAAGGATGTGTACGAGAAAGAGAGAGAGAGATCTGTATTTATTTAAACTCAGATTTTCACATTTAAGTGACTGGGAAGATGCAGAAGTCAAAAGGAACACTTGGATTCAGAGAATAGCACTTATGTTTTTTCAAAAAAAGCATATAGCATTTATGGAAACAAACTACCTAGTGACAAAAAAACCATAAAAAGTCGCTCTCTTTGTGATGGACCTTTAAGGCTACAAGATCATCTTGCTTCTGTTTCTTGAATTCAGTTCAGTTCAGTTCAGTTCAGTCACTCAGTTGTGTCCGACTCTTTGCGACCCCATGAATCGCAGCACGCTAGGCTTCCCTGTCCATCACCAACTCCCAGAGTTTACTCAAACTCATGTCCACTGAGTCGGTGATGTCATCCAACCATCTCATCCTCTGTCGTCCCCTTCTCCTCCTGCCCTCATCTCATTTTGCAAAAGCTATCCATGGTCTCTCTGAACACCTACAAGACTGAGCATTCACCACATTCTGGGGCATTCCACTTCTACCTTGCACTTCTCTAATCGTTGACAGGAAATTCCTTTAATAAGATCAAATCTGCATATACACATTGGCTCCACTTCTACCCTGTGGTTTTTTACTCTCTTTCCTAATGCTTGAAGATACTGCAGATCTGCCCTAAGTATACTCAGCGCCTTTGATAATGACCCAAATACTTTCCTGTCTCTTTTCTGGACTGTTACTTGAATAAGAAGACCAAACATTTTAGTAAAGAATCTAAATATTTAAATATAACTAAGAGTGAATTTTTATTATTGATGTCCATTTACTCCTGGCTAGTGACAAAGACTTAAATAAATGACTTTCAAAGATTCCTTCCACTCTTCTCCAACAAACACAATAAGTGCTTCCTGGACAGGGCCACCTTATAAGGTACAGTTACAGGGATGAAGCAGGCAAAGTCAAAAGCAAGTGAAAAGAAGGCTCTTCCCTCTATGCCTTGCCCTACACAGGCCCTTCTGAAGTCAGCAGTTGTTATGAGGCTAGATGTTAAACCTATTTCTAAGAGCTGGAGTTCAAATTAAAGCCAAGTACAGCAGTGTTGTTTCCAGAATAATTTGAATCTTCAAGCTGTGCTAAGTGCCTTTTTGCCTCTACACTTGAAAATTACTACATTTTTCAGTTTGTTTCTGTTTGAAAGAAAATGGTTTAGGTGATTACAGAGGAGTAGCAGCTTGTCAATTCTGCACAAATTCCACATGTGATTTTTTATGCTAAAATTCCAAAAGTCTCTTTAATAGATAATTTATGTTCCCCTAAGATAGTTTCATTTTTTAATAATAAAAGCCCTCAAACATCCCAGAGGCCAGAGGAAAAAAAAATATGATACCCAATGTGAGATCTAAGAGCTAAACTCTTGCCAGAGGCCTATCCATCTTACATGATCAAGAGATATTCTCCAGTAGTTCTCTGTGGGTGACTGAAAACTGCAGAAAAGTTATGAGACACAAACCCTTTTCCTGGACTTGAGTTCTGCCAATGTCAAAAGCAAAAGATAAGAATTCCACAGGATCCCTCATTTGGAAAATTCTACCTCTCTTAACATCCATTCTCTTAAATTTAATTTTTATTTATTCATTTGGCAAAGATTGATTGAGCATCTACTGTTTGGGGTGCAGGGAATACAATAGTAAACAAGACAAAAAAGTTTACTGGAGATCACATTCTAGGAGTAGGGAGACAGTGAGATTTGTATTTATCTTGTTCTGCTATAAAGAAAACAGGATGATGTCCTAGGCAGTGACTATTGGGTTTGGGGACAATTACAGAGGGTGATCAAAAGAGCCTTTTTGATGGAGATATTACAAGTAAAAACCCAGTGACAAGAAAATCCAGCCACACAAAAGGCCTTGGGAGAGAATAATACATGCAGAGGAAGAGCAAGTGCAAAGGCCTAGGAGAGCTGTTTTGAGCCTGATTACTCTACAAGGATGTTCTCAGGAGAATTTTTACAACTTTAGCTATAGTGGATGCAGTGCTTCATTTGAGCACTTGTTCCCCCAGCAGCCAGACAGTTGCAACTGATGGTCCTTAACTGCATCTTAGGAATTGCCTACAGCATAAAAGTCTCCCTCATCCCTGGGGACAGTCTATATCCAATGACTGGCCACAGAGGTATAAAGATCTAGCTCCCTTGCCTTTAAGCACCAATCATTTCCTAAAAAGCATCCCATGTATTGGCTGCTTGTAATTTCATTACTTCTCAACTCTTCCCTTTGCCAGTCCTGCATTCTTTACTCCCCTACAGGCATTGATGCTGAGGGTACTTACCAATGTACCTTCCATATGCAGATCTCCATCTCATTGTTCTTTCCCTGGGGAATCCAGCTAAAGATCTAACTTGATCATTTAAGGCAATTATAAATATTAAAACATTACAGCAGCCCCACAACCAAACTTAGGAATTAATTAAGATTGCCAGGGCTTCTTTAAACTGTTTATCCTTAAAGAATACAGGATGTGAGATCCTAACTCCTAACTGGTCTCCATGCTTCTGCTATTGCTGCTCTGAAATCTGTCCCTGCACTCCTGATTGGTGCTTCCCAACCACAACTGTGAACATGGTGATCTGCTGAAGCCCTTCAGTGGCTCTCAGTGGTCTTCATATGTCTGAGCTCCATGATTCACAAGTCTTTTCATGACCTGCCACAAGTCTCTCCTGCCATCTTGTAAAAACCTTTCAACCCACCTACTCTTACCCTGGACCCATGGCACTTTGGCGATTCCATATCCTCTTGCTTGTCTTTGAACTTGAAATTTCCTCTGCTTAGCAAATCATTATTTATGCTTTAAAGGTACCTTCTTTTACCCAGAGTTCCTAAAACCAACCTTATAGCTCTATTCTATATTATGTACATTTTTATTATTGCACCTATCACTGTAACATCTGCCTGTTTTTGCTATCCAACTGTACTACCATTTTCTATAGAGGTACAACTAAAGATTATGCCCTATTCAGTGCTAATCCCTCCCTGAGCATCAAACACAGTGCCAGGCACTTTGTAGACACTCACAAAGACTACCTCTTTCGAATTTAGTTTTTGTAAAGGCAAAAATCACAAAACATACCTGTTACATAAATAAATGCCTTGTTAGCAAGCATTCTGCAGTAATAGAATCCATCTTAGTTGAAAGGTTACCTTTCACTGAGCCCTGAGACAGAATGGGACAGGACTAACAAGGTACATTCTAGGAATCAGTGAACTAAAATGGACTGGAATGGGTGAATTTAACTCAGATGACCATTATATCTATTGCTCTGGGCAAGAATCCCTTAGAAGAAATGGAGTAGCCATCATGGTCAACAAAAGAGTATGAAATGCAGTACTTGGATGAAATCTCAAAAATGACAGGAATCTCTGTTCGTTTGGAAGGCAAGCCATTCAATATCACTGTAATCCAAGCCTATGCCCCAAACAGTAACGCTGAAGAAGCTGAAGCTGAAAAGTTCTATGAAGACCTACAAGACCTTTTAGAACTAACACCCAAAAGAGATGTCCTTTTCATTACAGGGGACTGGAATGCAAAAGTAGGAGGTCAAGAAACACCTGGAATAACAGGCATATTTGGCCTTTGAGTACAGAATGAAGCAGGGCAAAGGCTAACAGAGTTTTGCCAAGAGAACACACTGGTCATAGCAAACACCCTCTTCCAACAACACAAGAGAAGACTCTACACATGGACATCACCAGGTGGTCAAACCAAAGTCAGATTGATTATATTCTTTGCAACCAAAGATGGAGAAGCTCTATACAGTCAGCAAAAACAAGACCAGGAGCTGACTGTGTCTCAGATCGAACTCTTTATTGCCAAATTCAGACTTAAACTGAAGAGAGTAGGGAAAACCACTAGACCATTCAGGTAGGACCTAAATCAAATCCCTTATGACTATCCAGTGGAAGTGAGAAACAGATTTAAGGGACTAGATCTGATAAACAGAGAGTCTGATGAACTATGGACAGAGGTTCATGACATTGTACAGGAGACAGGGATCAAGACCATCCCCATGGAAAGGAAATGCAAAAAGGCAAAATGGTTGTCTGAGGAGCCCTTACAAATAGCTGTGAAAAGAAGAGAAGCAAAAAGCAAAGGAGAAAAGGAAAGATATTCCCATTTGAATGCAGAGTTCCAAAGAATAGCCAGGAGAGACAAGAAAGCCTTCCTCAGTGATCGATGCAAAGAAATAGAGGAAAAGAACAGAATGGGAAAGACTAGAGATCTCTTCAAGAAAATTAGAGATACCAAGGGAACATTTCATGCAAAGATGGGCTCAATAAAGGATAGAAATGGTATGGACCTAACAGAAGCAGAAGATATTAAGAAGAGGTGGCAAGAATACACAGAAGAACTGTACAAAAAAAATCTTCATGACCCAGATAATCACGATGGTGTGATCATTCACCTAGAGCTAGGCATCTTGGAATATGAAGTCAAGTGGGCCTTAGAAAGCATCACTACAAACAAAGCTAGTGGAGGTGATGGAATTCCCGTTGAGCTATTTCAAACCCTAAAAGATGATGCTGTGAAAGTGTTGCATTCAATATGCCAGCAAATTTGGAAAACTCAGCAGTGGCCACAGGACTGGAAAAGGTCAGTTTTCATTCCAATCCCAAAGAAAGGCAATCCCAAAGAATGCTCAAACTACCGCACAATTGCACTCATCACACATGCTAGTAAAGTAATGCTCAAAATTCTCCAAGCCAGGCTTTAGCATTATGTGAACCGTGAACTTCAGATGTTCAAGCTGGTTTTAGAAAAGGCAGAGAAAACAGAGATCAAATTGCCAACATCCACTGGATCATCAAAAAAGCAAAGAGAGTTCCAGAAAAACATCTATTTCTGCTTTATTGACTATGCTAAAGCCTTGGACTGTGTGGATCACAATAAACTGTGGAAAATTCTTCAAGAGATTGGAATACCAGACCACCTGATCTGCCTCTTGAGAAACCTGTATACAGGTCAGGAAGCAACAGTTAGAACTGGACATGGAACAACAGACTGGTTCCAAATAGGAAAAGGAGTACGTCAAGGCTGTATATTGTCACCCTGTTTATTTAACTTATATGCAGATACATCATGAGAAACGCTGGGCTGGAAGAAGCACAAGTTGGAATCTAGATTGCCGGGAGAAATATCAATAACCTCAGATATGCAGATGACACCACCCTTATGGCAGAAAGTGAAGAAGAACTAAAGAGCCTCTTGATGAAAGTGAAAGAGGAGAGTAAAAATGTTGGCTTAAAGCTCAACATTCAGAAAACTAAGATCATGGCATCTGGTCCCATCACTTCATGGGAAATAGATGGGGAAACAGTGGAAACAATGTCAGACTTTATTTTTCGGGGCTCCAAAATCACTTTAGATGGTGACTGCAGCCATGAAATTAAAAGACGCTTACTCCTTGGAAGGAACGCTATAACCAACTTATATAGCATATTAAAAAGCAGAGACATTACTTTGCCAACAAAGGTTTGTCTGGTCAAGGCTATGGTTTTTCCAGTGGTCATGTATGGATGTGAGAGTTGGACTGCGAAGAAAGGTGAGTGCCGAAAAACTGATGCTTTTGAACTGCGGTGTTGGAGAAGACTCTTGAGAGTCCCTTGGATTGCAAGGATATCCTAGGTCCATCCAAGGATATGCAAGGTCCATATCCAAGGACATGCAAGTCCATCCTAGAGGAGATCAGTCCTGGGTGTTCACTGGAAGGACTGATGCTGAAGCTGAAACTCCAGTACTTTGGCCACCTCATACAAAGAGTTGATGTTGGGAGGGGTTGGGGGCAGGAGGAGAAGGGGACAACAGAGGATGAGATGGCTGGATGGCATCACCGACTCGATGGACATGAGTTTGAGTGGACTCCGGAAGGTGGTGATGGACAGGGAAGCCTGGTGTGCTGTGTTTCATGGGGTCGCAAAGAGTCAGACAGGACTGAGCGACTGAACTGAACTGAACAAGCTACAGGCATGTATGATGCTGTTTGTATCACAAATGTAACCACCAGGTCCCAATCCCTGCAAGTCTCAGGCATTTAAAATCTTAAGGATCCCACAGAGCATGACATTTCCATACCTACTCACTTCAGTTATAATCTCAAGTGCTTCTTTTTCCTTGTTTTGTATGTTCACAAGAGCAAACATTACCAAAGCAGTCCATGAAGGGAATCAAAACTAGAGTTTTCTCAGTCTGGCAATTGACAGAGAGAAGGCTATTCCAAAAACCTTGCTAGGGGCAAGGCATTTAAACATTGACCATTGAAAATGGTAATGATGAGCCCAACAGAGAGAGAATCTTCCCCTACTGACAACTCCATTGTGCAGAAGAGAAGGAGATAAGGCAGAAAAATCAGGAGGCTTCAAGATAGGCCACTCGTGCTTGAATTCCAGACCTGCCTCTTAGCAGCATATGATCTTGAGCAAGATATTTAATTTCTTGTAACTTGACTTTCTTCATCTACAAAATAGAGATTACCCTCACCTCACACTATCCTTGTGAGAATTAAATACACAGGTCATAAGTGAGAAGATGGATAGTCCAGGCCCTGACTTAGCCCTGAGCCTAGCTAGTCCAGGATGGCTAGCTAGGCTCTGACATCATTAAGCCCACAAGAACTCTTCATTGAAAACAATAACACATGTTTTCACCATAAGCCTTTCTTTTATATCCTAAAACCCAAGCAGCGAAGATGAGAAGAAACTGATTCTTATGGATTAATAGCATCACTCTACCCTACGTGAGTTTGAGTTTCACTGATTTTGAATTTCTCATTTCAATATTATATCTATATGAACAGAAAATCAGTTTAAGAAGCTATATCAAACTACCAACCATATATACTGGGCTCTAATACATTTGATTTCTTTTCCTAAATAAGCTGTCTGAAGAATGACAGCTTGACAGTAAGAAAGCAAATCAAACCCCCTGGAAGGTTGGTAGCTTTATAGATCTATATTACAGAAAATACCTAGGCATATTAAAACCTTTCTGCAATTTCTTAAAAACACATTTTGATCTGACCCCCCGCATGTTGAATTGTACAATAATGGAATTTAAAAGGGTTAGGATAGTAAACCTCTCCAATCAGCATTTTATAAAAACCAATACTACCAAAAACCTTACCTTTCCAGTACAGTATTAAAAGACAATAAATTCGATCTGATGTAAAATGTCATGCTTATTTTTTTAAAAATAATGTTATTCATTCGCTGAAAGTTATAATGCTTGAATTGGGGAAAAAATAATTGACCACCTTTTGTGTCTTTTGATATGTAAAATGATAAATCCTGTCAAGTGGACAAGAGGCTAGAGTAAATTTTTACTTAAAAATAAACATTATTAATCGCTTCTTGGTGTGGCTCTGCTTGATGCAAATTATACTACTTGTCAAGACTTTTGTTTAGTCACAAATAAAAGGCTTAGTGGATAAAGGCTTGGCCTTTCACTACAGGTTTTCTTCCAAACTGTGACCTGAAATGAATGAATTGATACCGAGTGGGGCCTCCTGACTCTGTAATTTAATGCTGACAGTAATTAGCTAAGAAGGAGGTGTTATAATGAAAGCCCAGGGCACTGTGTTTATGTGATTTTACACAGCTGCAATAGATGGCACCTCCTTTTCCAGTCTTTTTCATTTACTACCTCTGAAAAAGGAGAAGGTGCAAGTCATAAAAAGATACTGGCTGCTTGACTCTCTGATAAATCTCTGGACAGTGAAGACCTTGGGTTTAAATTAGCTGTCAGACTTCAGCCATCTCACTCACCAGCTTACTCCTAAGTTAGCCACAGTGCAAAGACATTATAAATGGATTTATATGTCTTGATTAATGCCTTTTTTTGTAAACAGACTTTCTGCATAGAGCTGTGCCATAGCAGATGCCCCGTTTTAAAGGTTAATCTTCACATCAATAGCATATTCAAGACATTCTGCTTTTACACAGTTGTTCTTCTTTCTTTTTGAATTTCAAATTCTCTTAGAATAAATGAGAAATAGGAGCCCTAATAGCAAAATCAGAATCTATTGTTAGAAACTCCCTGTGTAAATAAAGGATCATTCCTGCACATCCAATTATTTAATAGAACAAAGGAAATCCTCTGAATGATTCCACACTGAAGCCTTTCCTTGTTGGCCCTTTAAAAAAAAGAAAAAAAAAACTTGCTTTAAAAGGTAAGGCTCACACCTAAGTGACCCCTCTGTGTCTCTAGCTTTGGATAGCTTGCCTGATGGACTGATGAGTTTGTAAAAAGTAGTCTATTAGATGTTGGCAAGTATCCAACTGTATAACCAAACACTAGAGGCCTATCCTTTTCCAACTGCTACCAATCTTTGTGTTGCCTGAATGTCAGTTTGCTACTACAGGAAAAAACTAGTGAGATAGGGATGCAAGAAGAGAGTGTGCTAATACATTTTACTTAATCCAAAGCTTTAGTTCAGGAAGGAACAGTTGATATGTTTGTCACCTCAATTCTTCACAATGAATTGGAAGCAAATCTTCCTTTCAAGCATTTATTGACATTGTCATTTAGTCAGCTTCAAAAAGTGTTTTGTTGACATAAATTAGACCTTTGTTTACTCTATTTCAGATAGGGGCAAAAATAAAACCTATGATTAAAAACAACTATCCAAACACTTCACTATCCTAGGAAATCAGCAATTCTACCTAAGATTAGTCAGTTACATGAGTCCATTTCAAATGGTAACATAGTAATAAAATAAGAATTAAGTGCAGGAAATAGGTTATTAATTCTAGTTTGTTTTTCAGGGTCTTTTTAAACCAATATACAGCTTATGTTTGCATAATTTGTATTTCTAGAACATCTGTTCTCTCCATGAGAATTCTATTCTCTCTTTCTCAGATGAGAAAGACAGTACAGTTCCCCAAAACTGAGAGATTACTTGGCATTTACCACTCTTCATCTCCTGGGCTTCTCAAGTGGCTCAGTAGTAAAGAATCTACCTGCCAAGGCAGGAGATGTGGGAGACTCCAGTTCAATCCCTGGGTCAGGAAGATCCCCTGGAGGAGGAAATGGCAACCCACTCCAGTATTCTTTTCTGGAAAATCTCAAGGACACAGGAGACTGGCGGGCTACATACAGTCCACAGGGCTGCAGAGAGTCAGACATGACTGAGCACAGAGCACACTTATCTTCAGTGACTCCAATTGCTGCATATTCTTTTTCTTTTTTTGCCACTCCACTCAGCTTATGGAATCTCAGTGCCTCAACCAGGGATTGAACCCAGGCCCTTGGCAGTGAAAAAGCAGAGTCCTACCCACTGAGTCATCAGGGATTCCCATATTGCATATTCTTACTCTGTCATCTTCTCCTGTAACAGACTCCTGCTGTAATAAAGAATTTTCTAATGTAATCTGAGTGAAATCAATGATCAGTTGATAGAAAGGTTCTCAGACATCCATCTACTACTCTCCGGTCTTTATGACTAAGACCTCGGAAAACAAACCCTCATCCTCAATAGAAGAACCATAAGAACTAAAGCTGGCAGGAAAGAACTGCACTAAGAATGCTTCCTTGGGAAAACTGGGACCAAGTGGTTAAGCAAGATCCAAGAATGTGAAACAGAGGGAATACATTTTAGCTCCTGAGGAACAAAATGCCCAGCATAGGTCCCAGTCCTTTTACCAGGCTCTAACTACAATACAACTCCAGACCATGCCTGAGAAGCAAACAGAAATTCATGACACCACTAAATGAGATTTATGAACCAAGAATCAACCAGAAGAAAAAACAGAACATTTAGCAGAAAATAGATAATACTTCTTCTGGAGAAAAATTAGGATATGACATTTGAAAGAATTAATGGGTCTTCTTAATGCATCCACTTCCCTAGAAACGTCTATACCTGAAAAGTTGAAGTACTTAGCATCATATAAACAAGGATCATCAAAGTAAGAACAATACATGCCAGAGTATCCTTTCTGTAAAATCCCAGATCCAGAGTTACAGTGACGGGATAAGCCTTGTAACTTATATGTTGGACAGGAAAGTATTGGCACAAAATAGGAATAAGGGTAAGTGTCTTTAAAAGGAAAAACACATATATTTTTTAAATGTTGTAGCAGACTGAACAAAGGCTCCCAAAGAAATCTAGATCCTAGTCCCTGGAGACTGTGAATGCTTCTTTTTATGGCAGAAGAAATTTTAAAGGTATGATTAAGATTCTTGTGATGCAGAGATTATCCTGAATTTTCTAAGTGGGCCTTAAATATAATCACAAGTGTTCTTATGGGAGTGAAGCAGAGAGAGATTTAATGACAAAAGAGAAGGAAATGTGATGATGAAACCAAGATACTAGAGTTAAGTTATTCAAGGAAGGAATCAAGTAAAGGAATGTGGGCAGCCTCCAGAAGCTAAAACAGGCTAGGAAACTCGTTCTCCCACGTAGCTTACTGAGGAAACCAGCCCTGCTGACACTGACGTTTGACTGATTTCAGACTTTATGTCTCTAGAATGATAAGAGAACAAACTTGTGCTATTTGAAGCAACCAGGTCTGTGGCAATTGATACAGCAGAAAGGACACGCTAAGACACATATATTCTGGATTTAACAATGTTAGGTAGCCAGAGACATAGGAAAATAATAAAATAATAGACAAAAAAAAAGCAGTATAAATTCCCTAGCATTTTAAAGAACAAAGGTCAACTGCTAAACTTAAAGTATCATCTACCCAAAATTCATTTTGATAAATGCTTTGATTTCTGAAGGCATGTTATACTGGCTATACCTCAGTAACATTCCAGCACTCTTGGGTACATATTCTGTTGGTGCTGCAGGGGCTAGAAGCTTGGGAACTAGATTTCTCAGAACCTCTTGCCAGTAGGATTCCAACTGAGATACCATGAAAAAGAAGCACTTGTGTGTGATTTGGAAGGCAGAAAGGAGGCAGAATCTACTCTTCCCCACACAGAAGCTCAGACTTCTACAGCAATGGCATTAATAACAGTTTGCTTCTTGGGCTTTATGGTCTACTGTCAGGCTTCAGACGGAATGTAGGCAGCAGCTGCCTACAATTTTCTTACTTCTGGGAAGACCCCCACTTCCTCTTTCTCTTCTTCTGGCCTTTTGTACAACTTTTAAAAAAAAATTTATTGGACTATAGTTGATTTCTCTGATTAGTTGGATCATAGAAAAAGCAAGAGAATTCCAGAAAAATGTCTACTTCTGCTTCATTTGACTACTCTAAAGTCTTTGACTGTGTGGATTACAACAAACTGTGGAAAATCCTGAAAGATATGGGAATACCAGATCATCTGACTGCCTCCTCCAAAACCTGTATGCAGGTCAAGAAGCAACAGTTAGAACCAGACACGGAACAATGGACTGGTTCCAAATTGGGAAAGGAGTATATCAAGGCTGTATATTGTCACCCTGCTTATTTAACTTATATGCATTGTGTATATTGTGTACACAATTGTGTACATTGTGTACACAATGTGTACATTGTGCAAAATGCCAGGCTGGATGAAGCACAAACTGGAATCAAGATTGCCAGGAGAAATATCAGTGCAGATGATACCACCCCATGTCAGAAAGTGAAGATGAACTAAAGAGCCTCTTGATGAAAGTGAAAGAGGAAAGTGAAAAATTTGGCTTAAAACTCAACACTCAAAAAACTGAGATCATGGCATTCAGTCCCATCACTGCATGGCAAATACATAGGGAAACAATGGAAAGAGTGAGAGACTTTAGTTTCTCGGGCTCCGAAACCACTTTAGATGGTGACTGCAGCCATGAAGTTAAAAGACACTTGCTCCTTGGAAGAAAAGTTATGACCAACCTAGACAGCATATTAAAAAGTAGAGACATTACTTTGCCAACAAAGGTCCGTCTAGTCAAAATTATGGTTTTTCCAGTAGTCATGTATGGATGTGAGTGTTGGACTAAAGAAAGCTGAATGCCAAAGAATTGATGCTTTTGAACTGTGGTGTTGGAGAAGACACTTGAGAGTTCCTTGAAGGGCAAGGAGATCCAATCTGTCAATCCTAAAGGAACTCAGTCTTGCTTATTCATTGGAAGGACTGATGCCCACTGAAACTTCAATACTTTGGCCAGCTGATGCAAAGAGCGTGGGAAAGATTGAAGGTGGGCAGAGAAGAGGACGACAGAGAATGAGATGGTTGGATGGCATCACTAACTCAATGGACATGAGTTTGGGTAAACTCCGGGAGTTAGTGATAGACAGAGAGGGCTGGCATGCTACAGTCCATGGGGTCGCAGAGTCAGACATGATTGAGCAACTGAACTCAACTCAACTCATTCATTTATTCATTATTAAGATACAAAGTGTGCTTTAAATATTTCTTTGGGGGAGGAGACACCACTCTTCTACCCAATTAAGGGAAATACATTCCAGAGACCTTTTATTTTTTTTAAGATCTACTATTATGCCATGAATGGGCTTCCCTGATAGCTCAGTTGGTAAAGAATCTGCCTGCAATGCAGGAGACCCCGGTCCGATTCCTCGGTTGGGAAAATCTGCTGGAGAAGGGATAGGCTACTCACCCCAGTTTTCTTGGGCTTCCCTTATGGCTCAGCTGGTAAAGAATCTGCCTGCAATGTGGGAGACCTGGGTTCGATCCCTGGGTTGGGAAGATTCCCTGGAGAAGGGAAAGACTACCCACTCTGGTATTCTGGCCTGGAGAATTCCATGGACTGTATAGTCTATGGGGTCACAAAGAGTTGGACATGACTTGGTGACTTTCACTTCACTTCATGCCATGAATTCATAGGAAATGGGTTTCAGCAGCTCAGGTCCTTTCCATTAGCCTTTCCACTGGTTCTTACAAAGTGTGCTTCCTAGAGAATTCCCTGGTGGTCCAGCAGTTAGCACTCAGAACTTTCACTGCTGAGGACCCAGGTTCAATCCCTGGTCAGAGAACTAAGATCTCACAAGCTGCATGATGTCTGCTTCTCTAGGTGGAGCAGGCTGGTGCTTCAGTTGAACCCAAGTAACTTTATCTTTTGTTTCTTCTTCTGATCATTTTCCTTCACATATTTCAGGAATTCATCTCACCTCTTAAAAGTGCTTAATATGTACAATATGTACATTAATTCTCTTGACAAGAACCTTGCCCTTGTTTGTTTAGAACAATTCTCGGGACATTGTAGATTCTTCCAGTTTTGCCATGATAACATCTGTGGGGCATTTCTTTTTAAACAGTGCCCATCGCCTTGATAATATCACCTTTCTTATGGAGTAACATGTACATGGCCAAAGGATCAACACTACGCTTTCTGAAAAATCTAGAGAACATATAGTAGGTCCTCTCCTCTTTCCCGCTGTGTTGGTTATTTTGGCAAATTACTAGATGGCAGTTCTCACCAGAAGCTAGGAGTCTTTTATTTCTTTTTCTTGCTTAACTACCCTGCCTAGAACTTCCAATTCAATGTCAAACTGAAGTGGAAGAGCAGACATTCTTGTCTTGCTTACCTTAGTGAGAAATTAGTCAGCATTTTGCCATTACATATGAAGTTAGCTGTGAGCTCTTCATAGTTGTCCTTTATCAGGCTAAGGGAAAACTCACCTTTAATCCTATTTTTCTATGAGTTTTTATCATTAAAGAGTACTCGATATTGTCAAACTGTTTTTCCCCATCTAGTGAGATGATTAGTGGGTTTTGTTCCTTATTCTATATTATAATTCATTGATTTCAGATATTAAACCAACTTTGCATTCCTGAGATAATCCCTCTTGGTCAGGTTGTATAACTGGTTTTTAATACTGTTGAATTCAATTTGCTAGTATTTTGCTGAGTATTTGGGTATCTATATTCACACATGGTATCAGCCTTTGTTTTCTTTTTTTTTCCCTGTGTCTTTGTCCAGTTTTAGCATCAGAATAATACCAGTTTCACAAAGTGAGTTGGTAAGTACACTGGTTTCCTATCAGTTCAGTTCAGTTCAGTTCAGTTGCTCCGTCATGTCCAACTCTGCGACCCCATGAATCGCAACAAGCCAGGCCTCCCTGTCCATCACCAACTCCTGGAGTTTACTCAGACTCATGTCCATCGAGTCGGTGATGCCCATTCAGCCATCTCATCCTCTGTCGTCCCCTTCTCCTCCTGCCCCCAATCCCTCCCATCAGGGTCTTTTCCAATGAGTCAACTCTTCGTAAGAGGTGGCCAAAGTACTGGAGTTTAAGCTTCAGCATCAGTCTTTCCAATGAACACCCAGGACTGATATCCTTTAGGATGGACTGGTTGGATCTCCTTGCAGTCCAAAGGACTCTCAAGAGTCTTCTCCAACACCACAGTTCAAAAGCATCAATTTTTTAGCACTCAGCTTTCTTCATAGTTCAACTCTCACATCCATACATGACCACTGGAAAACCATAGCCTTGACCAGACGGACCTTTGTTAGCAAAGTAATGTCTCTGCTTTTTAATATGCTATCTAGGTTGGTCATTCACAGTCATGTCTAACTCAATGAAACTAAGCCATGCTGTGTGGGGCCACCCAAGACAGTTGGGTCATGGTGCAGAGGTCTGACAGAATGTGGTCCACTGGAGAAGGGAATGGCAAACCACTTCAGTATTCTTGCCTTGAGAACCCCATGAACAGTATGAGAAGGCAAAATGATAGGATACTGAAAGAGGAACTCTCCAGGTTGGTAGGTGCCCAATATGCTACAAGAGATCAGTGGAGAAAGAACTCCAGAAAGAATGAAGGGATGGAGCCAAAGCAAAAACAATACCCAGTTGTGGATGTGACTGGTGATAGAAGCAAGGTCTGATGCTGTAAAGAGCAATATTGCATAGGAACCTGGAATGTTAGGTCCATGAATCAAGGCAAATTGGAAGTGGTCAAACAGGAGATGGCAAGAGTGAATGTCAACATTCTAGGAATCAGCGAACTAAAATGGACTGGAATGGGTGAATTTAATTCAGATGACCATTATATCTACTACTGTGGGCAGGAATCCCTTAGAAGAAATGGAGTAGCCATCATGGTCAACAAAAGAGTCTAAAATGCAGTGCTTGGATGCAATCTCAAAAACGACAGAATGATCTCTGTTCGTTTCCAAGGCAAACCATTCAATATCACGGTAATCCAAGCCTATGCACCAACCAGTAATGCTGAAGAAGCTGAAGTTGAACGGTTCTATGAAGACCTACAAGACCTTTTAGAACTAACACCCAAAAAAGATGTCCTTTTCATTATAGGGGACTGGAATGCAAAAGTAGGAAGTCAAGAAACACCTACAGTAACAGGCAAATTTGCCTTGGAGTATGGAATGAAGAAGGGCAAAGGCTAATAGAGTTTTGCCAAGAGAACGCACTGGTTTCCTATAGATTCTATTAAAAGTTACCAAAACACAGGTGGCTTAAAACAACAAAAATTTAGTCTGTTAAACTTCTGGAGGCCAAAAGTTCAAATACAGATTTACTGAGGTAAAATCAAGATGTTTGCAGGGCTATGCTCAGTCTGGGGACTCTCAAGGAGAATCCATTCCCCACCTCCTCCAGCTTCAAGTGGTTGCCAGCATTCTTTGACTTGTGGTTGCACCATTTCCAACCTCTGTCTCTATTGTCACACTGACTCTTCTTCTCTTTAAAATCTCCCTCCCTCTTCCTCTCTTTTAGGAAGACATTTATGACTATATCTAGGGATGACCTAAATAATCTAGAATAGTCCCTCCCTTGGTGTCAGGATTCCTAACTTAAACATATCTGTAAAGATTTTTCTATAAGGTAACATTTATAGGTTCTAGGTATCAGGACATAATTATTTGGGGACAGGGGAAGGTGGGGACTTATTTAGACTACCTCAGAAAAGTGTTTCTCTACTTGTATACTTTAATTTGTAAGGGAGAGCTATTCATTCCTTTTAAACATTTGGTAGAATTCACCAGTGAAGCCATATGGGCCTGAACTTTTCTTTGTGAAAAGTTTTTAAATTAAATGTGTAATCTCTATTTGTGACAACTATTTTCCAACTTTCTACTTCTTGAGTCAGTTATGTGTTTTTTGTCCTTTTAGGAATTTGTCCATTTCATCTAAGTTATCTAATCTGGTGGGATATAGTCATTTATGCATTCCCTTATAATCATTTCATTTCCTTAAGGTCAGTAATGACTTCTCTTTTATTTCTGGCTTTAGTAATTTGAGTCTAATTTCTTTTTCTTGGTTAGTCTAGCTAAAGGTTGTCAATTTTCTTGATCTTTTTTTTTAAAATCAGTTTCATTGATTTCTCTATTATGCTTCTATTTTCTACCTCATTTATTTCTAAATCTCTCACCTTTATTATAATTTCCCTTTCCAGTGCTCTTTACTTCTTCATATGGATTCCAGTTAGTTTCCAAGGTTCTTTATTTGACATAAATGGTCCCCTTCATAATTTTGGTATGAGAGGCCTGCTAGCATTAAATTCTCTCAGTATTTATTTCACCACTTTGTATATGTCATACCACTGCCTCCTGATCTCCCTAGTTTCTTCTAAGAAATAAGCTGTTATTCATGTTGAACATCTCTTGTATGTGATGAGTTGCTTCTCTCACTACTTTCAGAAATCTCTCTGTGTTTGACTTCCTACACTTTGATTAGGATGTGTCTAGATGTGGATCTCCTTGAAGTTACTCCACCTGGACCTTGTTGAGCTTCCTGGATGTGTAGATTAATGACTTTTATCAGTCTGGGAAGTTTTTGGACATTATTTCCTCAAACATTCTTTCAGCACATTTTACTTCTCCTTTCCTTCTGGTACTCCCATTATGCCTTTATTGATATACTTCAAGGTCTCCCCATATCTCTGAGGCTCTATTTTTTTTTTTTTTTCTGTTTGTCAGGCTATAAAATCTCAGTTGACCTATTAATATTTCAAAATTCTCTGATTCTTTCTTTTTCCAAGGCAAGTCTAATATTGAGTTCCTCATGTGATCTTTTTATTCTAATTATTGTACTTTTCAACTCCACATATTCTATTTCATTTTCATAATCTCTTTCTCTTTATTGATATTCTCTATTTGGCAAGGCATTACACCCATACTTTTATTTAATTCTATAGACAAGGTTTCCTTTAGTGCTTTAAACATATGTACAACAACTGACTTAAGGTCTGTCTAGAAATTTATTCTAATAATATCTGAGTTTCCCCAGGGTCAGTTACTGTTGAAATCTTTGTTTTCCCCCTCTATGTGGACCATACGCTCGTTTTCTTTGCATGCTTTGAAATAATATATTATAGGAAAAACTAAATATTTTAAATAATACAGCAAGGCTAAAAATCAGATCTTCTCCCCTAGGTATTTTGTTCTTGCTGTTTGTTTAATAGGTTTCCTGGACTAATTCTATGACATCTGTCTCACTTGTCATGTGTGGACACTGATTAGCTTTGGATCAACTAATAACTGGATAGAAATTTTCTTAAATGTCTAGGACCAATAAGTACCTAACATGTGCTAAGGGGCCCGAGGTCCGTTATGTCTCCAATGCCAAGCACGTAGTTTACTATACTACCTCAGTCCTCACTTCCTGCTAGTGCAGAACTTCAGGTCAACCAGAAGTGAGAGGTTAGAGCTTTTCGAGGTTAGTTCTAGACATCATGCACACAGCTCTGCATGTGAATGGCCTTCTAGATTCCCAGGAATATATCAGAGCTTTTTAAAGACCCCTGGTGACTCAGATGGTAAAGAATCTGCCTGCAATGCAGGAGACCTGGAATCAATCCCTAGGGCAAGAAGATCCCCTGGAGAAGGGAATGGCTACCAACTCCAGTATTCTTGCCTGGAAATCCTATGGACAGAGGAGCCTGGTGGGCTACACCCCATGGGGTCACAGAGTCAGGCACGACTGAAAGACTTTCACTTTTCATCTTCATAAACATCTCATTACCCAGCTTTTTCTTTTATGTCTTTGGCCAGCTTCCTGTGTGGCCCAGATATTATCACCATATCAGGCAACTGCAATTCTAAATAGTTGTCATTGATTATTTTTGATAAATGCTTCAGGAGAAAAGGCTATAAGCATTGAGACGGTCAGATCAAATAAGACAAGCTCTGCCAAGGAAGTTTCCAGGGAACTGACAGACATGCCAAATGATGGCAATTATCTGGGAATAGGGTTTTTAAGAAATTTCAAACCTGTTCTGTCCCTCCCAGTAACTAGTAGCTGTTGATTTTCTTGGCTATCATGATTTCAAGGTCAGTAAAGGGGGGATAAGATAGGGCAAACCAAATACCACAAAACTCACTGCACTTACCAAGATTTAAACATTTTCCTAGAATGAAAGATCGTCAGATTACGGCAAGCTTTTGATTAATTTATGGAGTTCTGGAAATGTTGATTTTGATAATTCTTGTCAATGTTCTCACTGCTTTTTATAGAGAAGTGGATTTTCAAGGGTTCCTACTCCACTAATGTGGAAGTGATCTCCTAGATCATATTCTATTAAAAGACCATCTCTCACTCCTTTCTGACCTTAAGCTACCTCACCAGGCCCTCTCCTATTCTCTTTGGCTTAGGAGATACCAAGCCCTGTCATCCCTTTGTGATCTTTGATATTTTGGGTTTTGATTTTATTATAGCAGGTAGGGAAAAAGCAATTCAAACATCTCTCTCTCTCTCTCTCTCTCTCTCTCACTTCTCAGCAGTGAAAAAGTAAACACAGAGAGGAAGAGGAAAAGGAAAAACTAAATTCAAATAGCCTTTCCTTAGCTACAGCTTCGGGACTTACTTTTAATGAAAACTTGCCCAAAAGACAGTTTCATTTACATCACTGATTTTCTCTCATCAGCCCCAAAGTGTAATTGGGGATTCAACTTTGCCTCTATAATTCTACACAATATACCTAACATAAAAAGTAAGCACATGCAGGGTTAAACTGGAACATAACCAAGGACCTGATGAAATTGAGGTGGGGAGTTATAACAGAGTAGAATCCAATGACATGAAAATTGAGTACCTTATATTTTGCATTAGTTCAAAAAAAAAGCTACAACAATAAGCCTAACAGTTTGATGTTGCCTACCTGTATCTTATCACATCCATGTCAGCACTGCTTAATTTACTGCATAATTGTATAACATTATTTTTGTGAGGCTGTATTCTACATAGTATTCTCTTAAACTTGTAAAGTAAAAAGCACTGTGTCTGTGTGTGTCAGCACCACCAAGAGCTAGAAAACAGAGCCTGTTCTGACTTTATATAATTCACTAAGACTAATTTGCCATAAGATATAGACAAACAAAGGCAGGCTGAGTTCATTTCATATCACCTTTCAAGACAGAACAAAGAAACTGGTTTTTGTTATTCAGCTGAGGAAAAGTAGTATGATCATCACTAGGGAAAATGAGTGAAGCAAAATGATGCTATCTTGGCATCATGAATTTTTACCTAGATGAATGCATGAATATAGCTTCCAAAAGAAAACAGGTATACCACTCACAGTTAAACCTAAATACATATTAAAAAATAAAGATATTTTGGCTACACAATGGAAAACATTTCTAATGACTGCTTATTATAATGATTCATGCAGCTTTAAAATGTCATAGACTTTGGTCTACTAAATGCATGACTTATTTGTCTTATTATGTCTTTTGCTTACTCACAATTCTATTGCAGCTGATTCTTTTTTCAAATTTCAAATCATGAACTTGTATTGAACACTGTGAAGTGCATAATACTGTGCTAGATACTCCATGGAGGAAAACACAAAGTAGACTTTTCTTCATCAAGGAAACTAAATTTCAATGTGGAGATTAGATGGTAGCAATGGGGGAAGATTATTTATCCTATGTATTCACACTTAACACAAAAATCTTAGCATGTTGACCCGGACATTTTTAACCAAAAAAAAAGAAAAGAAGAAGAAATCAAACCACTATTGGCATTTTCCTGTCCTGTCTCTAAGAGTGACCTGACTATAAATTATATTCATCAGAAGTTAACCCTTTCAGAGGCTATAGCTCAGGAAACCTTTAGTAAAATACATGGCACCTCGTTTCTGAACATAACTCTCACTCAAACATTCTCAGTTAATACTGGAAAAGCCACTGAAGAGACCCCAGGCCCAAGGAGGGCATTATCATATACATTCCTGCATATGTGCTCAGTCATGTCTGACTTTTGCAACCCCAGGGACTGGCCTGTCAGGCTCCTCTGTCCATGAGATTTTCAGGCAAGAATATTGGAGCAGATTGCCATTTCCTTCTCCACGGGATCTTCCAAACCCAGGGACTGAACCCAAGTCTCCTGCACTGAGTCACCTGGGAAGCTTGCCATGTATTAATACATTACCAAGTATAAAATAGATACCTAGTGGTAACTCTCAGCCTGTTACTGTATGACAACCTAGAAAGATGGGATGGGGGTGGGAGGGGAGGTTCAAGATGGACAGGACACACATACCCTTCTAGCTGATTCACACTGTTGTAAGGAAGAAACCAACACAACATTGTAAAGCTATTATCTCCCAATTTAAAAAAATTTAAAAAACCAAAGATGAAAAAAGATTCTTTGTAAAATGTTACTTGAAGGATAGACTCTCACTTATAAAATGGACTTTTTTCTTGACATCTAAGAAAGCAAAGGAAGAAAATATTTACATACAGAGAGGTAAGATCTTTAGGACGGGCCATTATTTGAATAAAGTGCATTCATATGTGAAATACAAAGCATTCTATTTGCTTATTGACATACTAGGTGAAACTATAACAATGTATGAAACCTGGAAAAAATGAAGATAGAAAAGGAATGAAAAGCATCAACAAAGATTTACAGTTGAAAGGACTTTATATAGAAGTATTTAGGAGGGTATAAAGGCAGAAAGAGTGAAGGGCATTATAAAACATCCCATTTCATTCCATTTGCAGCTTCCTTTCTTCTTTGGCTTTGCTCAGGAGTAAACAGAAGACAGACTTTCTAATCTAATCACAAGCTTGGTTAAAGTCCCAATTCTTTGGAGTCACCCATTCAAACTTTAATATACACACAAATCACCTGGATATTATGTGAAAATGCATAACTTGACTCAATAGCACTGGCTTAGGACCCCCAGGTTCTGTTGATATGCAGACCCTCACTTCAAGTAGGGAGGGGTAGGAGACTCCCTCAGTAAAGGAAGTCTTAATTATCAGTCTAATTACTGTTGAAAATTTCCCTGTTTCCCAATATCAAAATAAAAATAGCACTATATCACAAAATCATGATTTTTACATCAATCGAAAGATGATAAAAAATATGATTTTAAAAGATGATAAAATAAATCTTGTGTCATTACAGATTCATTGATTTATTCATTTCACAAATAATTACTGAGCACCTACTTACTCTGTGCAATGCACAGTTCTACACTCTAAGGATAAATCTAAACCAAATCAAAGTCCTATCCTCAGAATGACACTTACACTTTAGTGGGAGGAAGAGGTTAAAAGCAAATTAATATACAACACAAAGCTAGACAGTGAAAAATAAAATCAAGGAAAAGGAGTGGTGATAGAACAGTAGGTGGTTTTACTTTGCCAAGAAAGACCTCTTTAGTTTTTCACCCTATGAGTCTAACCAAACTTTCCTTTCTCTTTTAGAAGTACCAGTCAAACTATATCATTCTTTCCCAAATCACTTCTACTAACCTTACAATGGGCTTCCCTGATGGCTCAGACGGCAAAGAAACCGCCTGCAATGTGGGAGACCTGGATTCGATCCCTGGGTTGGGAAGATCTCCTGGAGGAGGGCACGGCAACCCACTGCAATATTCTTGCCTAGAGAATCCCCACGGACAGAGGAGCCTGGTAGGCTATATATAGTCCATGAGATCACAAAGAGTCAGACACACCTGGGCGACTAAGCACAGCACACAAACCTTCAGTTCAGTTCAGTTCAGTTGCTCAGTCGTGTCCAACTTTTTGCAACCCTATGGATCGCAGCACGTCAGTCCTCCCTGTCCATCACCAATTCCCGGAATTTACTCAAACTCATGTCCATTGAGTCAGTGATGACATCCAGCCATCTCATCCTCTGTCATCTCCTTCTCCTCTCACCTTCAATCTTTCCCAGCTTTAGGGTCTTTTCCAATGAGTTAGTTCTTCGCATCAGCTGGCCAAAGTATTGGAGTTTCATCTTCAGCATCAGTCCTTTCAATGAATATTCAGCACTGATTTCCTTTAGGATGGACTGGTTGGATCTCCTTGCAGTCCAAGGGACTCTCAAGAGTCTTCTCCAACACCACAGTTCAAAAGCATCAAAAAACATCTAGACTGCTAGAAAAACTAGCTTTGACTAGATGGACCTTTGTTGGCAAAGTGATGTCTATGATTTTTAATATGCTGTCTAGGTTGGCAATAGCTTTTCTTCCAAGGGGCAAGCTTCTTTTAATTTCATGGCTGCAGTCACCATCTGCAGTGATTTTGAAGCCCAAAAAAATAAAGTCTGTCACTGTTTCCCCATCTATTTGCCATGAAGTGATGGGACTGAATGCCATGATCTTAAGTTTTCTGAATGTTGAGCATTAAGCCAACTTTTTCACTCTCCTCTTTCACTTTCATCAAGAGGCTCTTTACTTCTTCACTTTCTGCCATAAGGGTGATGTCTGCATATCTGAGGTTGATATTTCTCCCAACAAACTTGATTCCAGTTTATGCTACATCCAGCCCAGCATTTCACATGATGTACACTGCACACTGCATATAAGTTAAATAAGCAGGGTGACAATATAAAGCCTTGACATCCTCCTTTCCCAATTTGGAACCAGTCTATTGTTCCATGTCTGGTTCTAACTGCTGCTTCTTGACCTGCATACAGATTTCTCAAGAGGCAAGTCAGGTGGTCTGGTATTCCCATCATTTGAAGAATTTTCCACAGTTTGTTGTGATCCACACAGTCAAAGGCTTTGGCATAGTCAATAAAGCAGATGTTTTTCTGGAACTCTCTTGTTTTTTCTATGATCCAACAGATGTTGACAATTTGATCTTTGGTTCCTCTGCCTTTTCTAAATCCAGCTTGAACATATGGAAGTTCACAGTTCATGTACAGCTGAAACCTGGCTTAGAGAATTTTGAGCATTACTTTGCTAGCGTGTGAGATTAGTGCAATTGTGGGTAGTTTGAACATTCTTTGGCATTGCCTTTCTTTGGGATTGGAATGAAACTGACCTTTTCCAGTCCTGTGGCCACTGCTGAGTTTTCCAAATTTGCTGGCATACTGAGTGGAGCACTTTCACAGCATTATCTTTTAGGATTTGAAATAGCTCAGCTGGAATTCCATCACCTCCACTAGCTTTGTTCATATTGAAGCTTCCTAAGGCCCACTTGACTTCACATTCCAGGATGTCCGGCTCTAGGTAAGTGATCACACCATCATGATTGTCTGGGTCGTGAAGATCTTTTTTGTATAGTTCTTCTGTGTATTATTGCCACTTCTTCTTAAAATCTTCTGCTTCTGTTAGGTCCATACCATTTCTGTCCTTTATTGTGCCCATCTTTGCATGAAATGTTCCCTTGGTATCTCTAATTTTCTTGAAGAGAAAGACATCCCACAATATACTTTAATTCATGCTTTCTTGATATGAAAACAATATATGGAAAAATAATTCAATAACTTGCCCTGGGAAAGTTGCCCTCGGAAAAATACCAGAAACTGAGAGCTGCAAAGCTTATATCTCTATTTGTCAGAGCTAATCAAAAACTGCAAAAATATCCATACTCTTTCTGTGCTATTTCTTAACATAGATGAGAATCCAAAATGTGACATATATCTTAAACCAAAGAACAAATAATCCCCTTTGGTTTTATTTGCATCTGTCTAATTTGACTTATGCAGAATTGTGCCCCCTCCCACAACATTTTAATAAGTATTTACACATTACCATTCCCCAAAGACTTAGCTGATAAAATTCTTCCTTGGAACTAAGTATATACTTCAAGATAATCCTACTCTCCCTGTCTCCACTCTGAGAGAGAAAATGCAAATCGCGATGCTTAAATGAGTTCAGAGCTCCTCCTTGTGGATTCTATCTGTGAATGCTCCTCCTTCCTAAATACTGATCAATTTGTGTGCATGCGTGGTAAGTCGCTTCGGTCATGCCCAACTCTTTGCAACCCAGTGGACCATAGCCTGCCAGGCTCCTTTGTCCATGGGATTCTCCAGGCAAGAATACTGGAGTGGGTTGCCATGCTCTCCTTCAGGGGATTTTTCTGACCAAGGGAGGGAACCCACAAGTTATATCTCCTGCATTGGCAGGTGGATTCTTTACCACTCGTGTCACCTGGGAAGCCTCTCTGAACCCCACAGTATCCCCTCAGTTAGGATATGTGATAAGGTTATTAGTTGAACATACATCAAGACAGTGAACCGACAACTAGATATAATCCATTTAGTGGTTTATAATACTTTAAACAAACATTTCAATTTTACACATATATGTTCCTATGTTGGACACTCTCTTTACAAAGGTACCCCTTAGATTATTTTTCCTAGGGCTTCCTAGGTGGCTTTAGTGGTAAAGAACCTGCCTACCAATGCAGGAAATGACATGTGGGTCCAATCCCTGAGTCAGAAAAATCCCCTGGAGGAGGTCATGGCAACTCACTCCAGTAGTCTTGCCTGGAGAAGCTCATGGACAGAAGAGCCTGGAGGGGTCCATGGGGTCACATAGAGTTGGACACGACTGAAGTGACTGAGCACACCAGACAATGGATATGCCACGTAGCCTTTCCCAAGGAGTGATACATTGTTATGCTATCCTTTCAATTCTTAGAGGATTTACTAGCTTGATCTTAAATGTTACACTATGTACCAGTTAAGTACACTATGTACCAGTCAAGCCTTGCATGCAAGGCTGCCTCTATGTGTGCGTGACCAGTACAGTAGCACAGAGACCCACACTCAGAAGGGTCCCCTGGTTGCAGTTAAGGCACTGCAATCTTTGCCTTAAAATTCTTAATAATTTCATCTTTGAATTTGTGTTTTGTAAGTGAAATCCAATAAGACAATGGAGCATGTGCCAGGAGGCGCTGGAGACTTGGCTCATGTAATCCTGACTCCCACTGCCTCCCTGGGATGTGCTCTCAGCTGCCCAACTCCTGACCTCAGTGGTGTTCTGCACCCCACCCCACACACACAACCTTCCAGTGGGCTGGGGTATGGGCATGGCAGGTTTTAGGGTGATGTGTAAAAGAAAGTAAGTACCCCCGTCTCAGGGAGGAACATGGTGTTGGCCGTCCCCTTTTTGGACTGGCAGCACCACAGGAAGCTTAGCAGGAGACAAGGAGGGTAAGCTTCCCACTTACCCCCTATCCAGTGGCCCAGTACACCCTAGTGTGGCAGCTGCCATCACTCGGGATCACCTATTCACTGCTGGTCAAGGTAGCAATCCCATGGGAATGGGAGACTGATTGTCCATGGAGGTCTAGTACTGACAAGATGGGGAGCCTGGCAGTCAGTAGTGGGGCCCCAGGTACCTGTGAGGATCTACACTCAACCAACAAGTATCTCCATGCTCAAGGGAACATGACATTAAGCAGCAAGGAAAAGACACTATTAACAGGTCAAGAGAGACTGCAGAAGGGCAAAGTTTTATAGTTTAGTACTCCCAATGGCACCTTTTTCTTGCCCTTTTTTTGGCCTGCCTCACAACTTGCAGGATCCATAGTTCCCCAGCAAGGACCAAATACACTGAGGAGTCCTAACCACTGTTAGTGAAACTTGCTTGTGTCCCCACAAACTTCATATGTTGAAGTCCTAACCTCCAATACGATGGTACTTGGAGATGCGGCCTTTGGGGCAGTTAGGTTTAAATTAGGCCCCACCCTCATGATGAGTTGAATGTCCTCCTAAGAATAGGGAGACTGAGAGAAAGGCCATGTGAGTACAGAAGGTGGCGATTTTCGATAAGTCAGGGAGCAGGCTAGTACCTGGACAAGTACCGGGAATCAAATTTATTTATACCCTGATCTTGGACTTGCCAAATTCCAGAACTATGAGGAATAAGTGTCTATTGTTTAAGCCACCTAGTGTAATAATATTTTGTTACAGTAGTCTAAGTTAAGATACCAGCCCTGAAAATACACTTTAACCAAGTGTTTCCAAAATTTTTCCAAAATCCCATATCTTTTCACTGCTGGCTTATTTGTCTAGCTGGATGTAGAGAAGCTATTAAAGATTCAGAGTGTATAAGAAGAATAATTCTATTATTGTAGCCCACCCGGTGGATGTGCTCTGTAACTCAACTCCACAAGATAACTTTGGCTTCAGAAAATATTTCATGGGGTAGAGCCAGTTGCACCAAAAGGGGCCACCAAACACTTATAGGTGACTTAATCCTTTCTTGAAATGGTAGCAATTATGAATCCTCGTTTGTATGTAACAGAAGTGTTAGCACTGAGGGGAGATACCCTCACTGCTTGAGGTTTATCAGTCTGCATTTTCTTCTAAATAACTGAGAACGATTTTATAAAATACATGGATTGAAGTCTGGAATAGAAGTCATATTTCTAGAGCACTGTGGAAAGAAGATAGCAGAGAAAACATAAGCAATAGCTTACAGATGAAAGGCTTCTAAGGGGTACAGAAGAAACAGGAAAGTCTATCTTCGGATATGAAGGAAATAATACGACAACACGCTGACTGCAACTAACACATTGATAATGAACAGGAAAACAGAGAACCACTGAAAGATTTAAGGGATAAAGATAATCATAGCTGTCACATAATCTCAGTGACAGTCAAGATGGCTAGCATTGCGTTTGAAAAGAGATCAGCGAGGTGAAAATGACGCAGGGTATGACTCTATGCTAATGTGCTAAGACTGAATTCTAGAATCCACAAAGCAAAATTCGTTTCATTGGTCTGTAGCCACACGTTATATATCATGGGAGATCAGAAGTGACCAGGGACTGGAGAATTAACATGGCAATACAGATTAAGAGGTGGAAAACCCCTATCTGATCAAGATATAAAGACCGAATATCCAGAATGGCATTTTAAAAAGAAAACTATCTGTTTGTGTCCTCTTTGATTTCTTTCATCAGTGTTTTATAGTTTTCTGTGTACAGGTCTTTTGTTTCTTTAGGTAGATATACTCCTAAGTATTTTATTCTTTTTGTTGCAATGGTGAATGGTATTGTTTCCTTAATTTCTCTTTCTGTTTTCTCATTGTTAGTGTATAGAAATGCAAGGGATTTCTGTGTATTAATTTTATATCCTGCAACTTTACTATATTCGTTGATTAGCTCTAGTAATTTTCTGGTAGAGTGTTTAGGGTTTGCTATGTAGAGGATCATGTCATCTGCAAACAGCGAGAGTTTCACTTCTTCTTTTCCTATCTGGATTCCTTTTACTTCTTTTTCTGCTCTGATTGCTGTGGCCAAAACTTCCAAGACTATGTTGAATAGTAGTGGTGAGAGTGGGCACCGCTGTCTTGTTCCTGATTTCAGGGGAAATGCTTTCAATTTTTCACCATTGAGGGTGATGCTTGCTGTGGGTTTGTCATATATAGCTTTTATTATGTTGAGGTATGTTCCCTCTATTCCTGCTTTCTGGAGAGTTTTAATCATAAATGGGTGTTGAATTTTGTCAAAGGCTTTCTCTGCATCTATTGAGATAATCATATGGTTTTTATCTTTCAATTTGTTAATGTGGTGTATTACATTGATTGACTTGCGGATATTAAAGAATCCTTGCATTCCTGGGATAAAGCCCACTTGGTCATGGTATATGATTTTTTTAATATGTTGTTGGATTCTGTTTGCTAGAATTTTGTTAAGGATTTTTGCATCTATGTTCATCAGTGATATTGGCCTGTAGTTTTCTTTTTTTGTGGCATCTTTGTCTGGTTTTGGAATTAGGGTGATGGTGGCCTAACTGATGAAAGAAATCAAAGAGGACACAAACAGATGGAGAAACATACCGTGTTCATGGATTCGAAGAATCAATATTGTCAAAATGGCTATTCTACCCAAAGCAATCTATAGATTCAATGCAATCCCTATCAAGCTACCAACGGTATTTTTCACAGAACTAGAACAAATAATTTCACAATTTGTATGGAAACACAGAAAACCACGAATAGCCAAAGTAATCTTGAGAAAGAAGAATGGAACTGGAGGAATCACCCTCCCTGACTTCAGACTCTACTACAAAGCCACAGTCATCAAGACAGTATGGTACTGGCACAAAGACAGAAATATAGATCAATGGAACAGAATAGAAAGCCCAGAGATAAATCCACGAACCTATGGACACCTTATCTTTGACAAAGGAGGCAAGGATATACAATGGAAAAAAGACAATCTCTTTAACAAGTGGTGCTGGGAAAACTGGTCAACCACTTGTAAAAGAATGAAACTAGAACACTTTCTAATACCATACACAAAAATAAACTCAAAATGGATTAAAGATCTAAATGTAAGACCAGAAACTATAAAACTCCTAGAGGAGAACATAGGCAAAACACTCTCTGACATAAATCTCAGCAGGATCCTCTATGACCCACCTCCCAGAATATTGGAAATAAAAGCAAAAGTAAACAAATGGGACCTAATGAAACTTAAAAGCTTTTGCACTACAAAGGAAACTATAAGCAAGGTGAAAAGACAGCCCTCAGATTGGGAGAAAATAATAGCAAATGAAGAAACAGACAAAGGATTAATCTCAAAAATATACAAGCAACTCCTGAAGCTCAATTCCAGAAAAATAAATGACCCAATCAAAAAATGGGCCAAAGAACTAAACAGACATTTCTCCAAAGAAGACATACAGATGGCTAACAAACACATGAAAAGATGCTCAACATCACTCATTATCAGAGAAATGCAAATCAAAACCACAATGAGATACCATTACACGCCAGTCAGGATGGCTGCTATCCAAAAGTCTACAAGCAATAAATGCTGGAGAGGGTGTGGAGAAAAGGGAACCCTCTTACACTGTTGGTGGGAATGCAAACTAGTACAGCCACTATGGAAAACAGTGTGGAGATTTCTTAAAAAACTGGAAATAGAACTGCCATATGACCCAGCAATACCACTTCTGGGCATACACACTGAAGAAACCAGATCTGAAAGAGACATGTGCACCCCAATGTTCATTGCAGCACTGTTTATAATAGCCAGGACATGGAAGCAGCCTAGATGCCCATCCGCAGATGAATGGATAAGGAAGCTGTGGTACATATACACCATGGAATATTACTCAGCCGTTAAAAAGAATTCATTTGAATCAGTTCTAATGAGATGGACGAAACTGGAGCCCATTATACAGAGTGAAGTAAGCCAGAAAGATAAAGAACATTACAGCATACTAACACATATATACGGAATTCAGAAAGATGGTAACGATAACCCTATATGCAAAACAGAAAAAGAAACACAGAAGTACAGAACAGACTTTTGAACTCTGTGGGAGAAGGTGAGGGTGGGATGTTTCAAAAGAACAGCATGTATATTATCTATGGTGAATCAGATCACTAGCCCAGGTGGGATGCATGAGACGAGTGCTCGGGCCTGGTGCACTGGGAGGACCCAGAGGAGTCGGGTGGAGAGGGAGGTGGGAGGGGGGATCGGGATGGGGAATACGTGTAACTCAATGGCTGATTCGTGTCAATGTATGACAAAACCCACTGAAATGTTGTGAAGTAATTGGCCTCCAACTAATAAAATTTAAAAAAAAAATAAATAAATAAATGAAAAAAAAAATAAAGAAAAAAAATAAATAAAAAGAAAACTAACACTGAGTCTGCAGTACTTTGTCTGAGGACAGTGGTGCCACGGAGGCATGAGTAAACAAGCTTCTAAGATAAATGAAGGAAAAGTGTGAGGGAGCAGAAACAGTTCTTACTGACGAGTGAGCCGTTAGCTGAGCAGCACAGAGGTCAGGGACCTAGCAGCCTTGCTGATTTTCCACATACAGATGAACCACAGTTCCCAGGAGGGCTACAGAAGAATCCGACTGAAACTTTTGGCCAATCCAGTGCATTAACGTAACAGGCATGAGGGCTTCCCTGGTGGTCCAATGAATAATAATCCACAATCCACCTTACAACGCAGGGGATGCCGGTTCGATCCCTGGTCCCACAAGATCACACATGCCACAGGGCAACTGAGTCTGTGTGCTACAACAACTGAGTCCACATGCCACAATTACTGCACCTGGTACTCCACGACGAGAGAAGCCAGCACAAGGAGAAGCCTGCACACGACAGTTGGAGAGAAGCCCCCATTCTCCGTGACCAGAGAAAGCCTGTGAGCAGCAATAAGACCCAGTGCAGCCAAAAATCAAATAAATAAATAATAATTTCAAGAAAATAAATAAAAAACAGGCATGAGCTTGCATTCCTGTAACTATGCATTTATGCCTGGATTCCTCCAGTGAAAAATCCTTCCTGATGAAGGGCACTGACCCCACACCCAGAAGCTCTAACTTTCCCACTGGTGAATGTGCAGAATGAGCAGCGCTAGCGCCATTAGCGTTCCTTAAACACTCTGAAAGACTATCACTCGCATCTAACAAATAAATAAAATTTAAAAGTCTTTTAAGATTAAGAGAAGTGCTATAGTATTTTCTACCAAGCAGACAATCTCTCAATTCTTCCCTCAATTCTGAGTTCTTATGTGTTTCTTTAAATATATTGTTTAATCTAAACTGACTATGCTAAAGCCTTTGACTGTGTGGATCATAACAAACTGTGGAAAACTCTTAAAGAGATGGACATATCAGACCATCTTACCTGTCTCCTGAGAAACCTGTATACGGGTCAAGAAGCAACAGTTAGAACCCTGTATAGAATAACTGATTGGTTCAGAATTGAGATACGAGTATGACAAGGCTGTTTATTGTCACTCTGTTTATTTAACTTCTATGCAGAGCACATCATGCAAAACGCCAGGCTAGATGAGTTACAAGCAGGAATCAAGACTGCAGGGAGAAATATCAATAACCTCAGATATGCAGATGATGATACCACTCTAATGGCAAAAAGCAAAAAGGAACTAAAGAGCCTCTTGGATGAGGGTAAAGGAAGAAGAGAGAAAAAGCTGGCTTAAAACTCAATATTCAAAAAATGAAGATCATGGCATTCGGTCCCATCACTTCATGGCAAATAGATGGGGAAAAGGTAGAAGTCGAGGACAGATTTGCTCTTCCTGGTCTCTATAATCACTGTGGATGGTGACTGCAGCCATGAAATCAGAAGCATTCTAATGCTTCTTGGCAGGGAAGCTATAACAAACCTAGACAGTGTATTAAAAAGCAAAACACTGCTTTGCTGACAAAAGTCCATAGTCAAGGATATGGTCTTTCCAGTAGTCACGTATGGTTGTGAGAGCTGGACCATAAAGAAGACAGAGCGCTGAAGAATTGATGCTTTCGAACTGCAGTTCTGGAGAAGACTCTGGAGAGCCCCCTGGACAGTAAGAAGATCAAATCACTCAGTCTTAAAGGAAACCAACCCTGAATACTCATTGGAAGGATTGATGCTGAAGCTGAAGCTCTAATACTTTGGCCACCTGATGCGAACAGCCAACTCATTGGAAAAGACCCTGATGCTGGGAAAGATTGAAGGCAGAAGGAGAAGAGGGCGGCAGAGGATGAGATGGCTGGATGGCATCACCAATGCAATGGACATTAACTTGGACAACTCCAGGAGATGGTGGGGGACAGGGAAGCCTGGCGTGCTGCAGTCCATGAGGTCATGAAGAGTCAGACACGACTTGGCAACTGAACAACAAATAACAATCTACACTGACATTTTTAGCAAAAAATGGGGAGAACCAGGAGAACACAGTGGACATACCAGTCACATAAACCTTTGCCAAGGTTTATAGTTAAATGAGAATGAAATGTGAGCAATGTGTGAGGAAAGCCATACTTAAGGTGGTAATCATAGCTGGTGGTTACTATATACATGGGGTCACACAGAGTCGGACACAACTGAAGTGACTTAGCAGCAGCAGCGGCAGCAGTTACTAAATATACAAGAAGTGTGTCTACAGATAAAACATTTACTGAAGAGTCTACCAAAATCAAATAATTTGAAATTACTATTGTTATTGATGATAGCTTGCTTTTCTTCTCAATTTTATAGCTTTAGAATATTTTATTATATTTTATCACAAAAACTTCCAATTCTATTCCTAGTAGAAACTTTCTATCTGTTTTTTAAATGTTTCTTAATTTATTGAGGTTACCAGGATATGTGTGTTACCTGAAAAGTTCATAATTGGTCTAGTTAATTGCTTGAGGGGAAGTGAGTACTAAGAAACCAGGTTCCTGCCTGTTTAGTTCAATTCTCAATTCTGTTTGCGACAAAGTTGAGAATCTACTGCTCTTCATTTTAAAAGTTTCATTTTCTGACAAACTTTGAAATCCTGAGTAATCTCTCACTTGAAACAGTCACCTTCTAAGTGCCTATAGATAAATGGAAAGGTAATCACTGATTCTAGTTCTATTCAAGGTCATCCACCCTCCAGGTTATTCAGTTCTCCTAAACTGTACAGTCTAAAGGATGTTATGTTTTTAAGGAAAAGAAACAATGTGCAGCTTTTCCAGAATGTCCTATCTCAAGGCACAGTTTAGAGTAGAATTTCTGAACATTTTTGTATTATAGACCCCTTTGGTAGCCTGGTGTAAAACTTATGAACCCTTTGTCAGATAATATTTCTAAATGCATAAGGTAAAACATATAGGATTATAAAGAAAATAATTATACTAAAATATGGTGATAAAAATACTTCTATTATAATTTATTAACATCTTAAGATACATCAGTCTAATGATCACCATAACTTTAGTGATGAACAAGAAAAATATTTCAAGATGCTTCAACTGAAATGTGATACGAAGATAACTGTTATTTCTTTTGATGTATAATGCACAGGTTCTGACAATACTTTCATAATTTATTATTTATATTTGTAATTAGAGAAAATACTGACTTTTAGTTAACTATAAATTTTCCACTCAAAGTTCCTAGACCTCTATTTTCTATCCATGAACACTCGAGGGGTCCATGGACCAGGTTAAGAACCTCCAAATTAGAAGAATTTAACAGCATAAAGAAAAAAAAAAGGAATATTATATTTCTTGCTGTATTTTAAGTCACTGAAAGTACATATGGGCTTCCTGCTGGCTTGGTGGTAAAGAATTTGCCTGCCAATGCAGGAGACTTGGGTTTGATCCCTGGGTTGAGAAGATCCCCTGGAGAAGGAAATGGCAACCCACTCCAGTTTTCTTGCCTGGGAAATCGCATGGACAGAGGAGCCTGTAGGTGTACGGTCCATGAGGTTGCAGAGTCGAACATGACTTAGTGACTGTACAACAACAACAAAAGTACATCTCCCATATTTAAATAATTCTAATGACTTTATACAGGTGTGATCTGAATGACTTTATCCAGGTATGACCCAAATCAAATCCCTTACGATTATACAGTGGAAGTGACAAACAGATCCAAGGGATTAGATTTGATAGACACAGGGCCTGAAAAACTGGATGGAGGTTCGTGACATTGTACAGTATCAAGACAGTGTAGTGTCAAGGCAGTGATCAAGACAATCCCCAAGGGAAAAAAAATGTAAAAAGGCAAAATGGTTGTCTGAGGAGGCCTTACAAATAGCTGTGAAAAGAAGAGAAGCAAAAGGCAAAGGAGAAAAGGAAAGATATATCCATTTGAATGCAGCTTTCCAACAAACAGCCAGGAGAGATAAGAAAGCCTTCCTCAGTGATCAATGCAAAGAAATAGAGGAAAACAATAGACTGGGAAAGACTAGAAATCGCTTCAAGAAAATTAGAGATACCAAGGGGAAATTTTCATGCAAAGATGGGCATAATAAAGGATAGAAACGGTATAAACCTAACAGAAGCAGAAGATATTAAGAAGAGGTGGCAAGAATACACAGAACTATACAAAAAAGGTCTTCATGACCCAGACAATCACGATGGTGTGATCATTTACCTAGAGCAGACACCCGGGAATGTGAAGTCAAGTGGGCCTTAGGAAGCATCACTATGAACAAAGATAGTGGAGGTGATGGAATTCCAGTTGAGTGATTTCAAATCCTAAAAGATGATGCTGTGAAACTGCCAGCAATAAGTCAGCATATTTGGAAAACTCAGCAGTAGCCACAGGACTGGAAAAGGTCCATTTTCATCCCAATCCCAAAGAAAGGCAATACCAAAGAATGTTCAAGTTCAGTTCACTCACTCAGTTGTGTCCGGCTCTTTGTAACCCCATGAATCACAGCACACCAGGCCTCCCAATCCATCACCAACTCCCAGAGTCTACCCAAACCCACGCCCATTGAGTCGGTGATGCCATCCATCTGTCTCATCCTCTGTCGTCCCCTTCTCCTACTGCCCCCAATCCCTCCCAGGGTCAGGGTCTTTTCCAATGAGTCAACTCTTCATAAGAGGTGGCCAAAGTACTGGAGTTTCAGCTTCAGCATCAATCCTTCCAATGAATACCCAGGACTGATCTCCTCTAGGATGGACTGGTTGGATCCCCTTGCAGTCCAAGGAACTCTCAAGAGTCTTCTCCAACACCACAGTTCAAAAGCATCATATCTTCGGTGCTCAGCTTTCTTCACATTCCAACTCTCACATCCATACATGACCACTGGAAAAACCACAGCCTTGACCAGACGGACCTTTGTTGGCAAAATAATGTCTCTGCTTTTTAATATACTATCTAGGTTGGTCATAATTTTCCTTCCAAGGAGTAAGCGTCTTTTAATTTCATGGCTGCAGTCACCATCTGCAGTGATTTTGGAGCCCCCAAAAATAAAGTCTGACACTGTTTCCCCATCTATTTCCCATGAGGTGATGGGACCAGATGCCATGATCTTAGTTTTCTGAATGTTGAGCTTTAAGCCAACTTTTTCACTTTCATCTTTCACTTTCATCAAGAGACTTTTTAGGTCCTCTTCACTTTCTACCATAAGGGTGGTGTCATTTGCATAGCTGAGGCTATTGATATTTCTCCTGGAAATCTTGATTCCAGCTTGTGCTTCATCCAGCCCAGCGTTTCTCATGGTATACTCTACATATAAGTTAAATAAGCAGAGTGACAATATACAGCCTTGACTTACTCTGTTTCCTATATGGAACCAGTCTGTTGTTCCATGTCCAATTTAACTGTTGCTTCCTGACCTGTATACAGGTTTCTCAAGAGGCAGGTCAGGTGGCCTGGTATTCCAATCTCTTGAAGAATTTTCCACAGTTTATTGTGATCCACACAGTCAAAGGCTTTGGCATAGTCAATAAAGCAGAAGTAGATGTTTTTCTGGAACACTCTTGCTTTTTCAAAGATCCAGCAGATGTTGGCAATTTGATCTCTGGTTCCTCTGCCTTTTCTAAAACTAGCTTGAACATCTGGAAGTTCATGGTTCACGTACTGCTGAAGCCTGGCGTGGAGAATTTTGAACTTTACTATCATGTGAGATGAGTGCAATTGTGTGGTAGTTTGAGCATTCTTTGAAATTGCCTTACTTTGGGATTGGAATGAAAACTGACCTTTTCCAGTCCTGTGGCCAGTGCTGAGTTTTCCAAATTTGCTGGCATATTGAGTGCAACACTTTCACAGCATCATCTTTTAGGATTTGAAATAGCTCAATGGGAATTCTATCACCTCCACTAGCTTTGCTCACAATAATGCTTTCTAAGGCCCACTTGACTTCACATTCCAGGATGTCTGGCTCTAGGTGAGTGATCACACCATCATGATTATCTGGGTCATGAAGATTTTTTTTGTACAGTTCTTCTGTGTATTCTTGCCACCTCTTCTTAATATCTTCTGCTTCTGTTAGGTCAATACCATTTCTGTCCTTTATCAAACCCATCTTTGCATGAAATGTTCCCTTGGTATCTCTAATTTTCTTGAAGAGATCTCTAGTCTTTCCCATTCTGTTGTTCTCCTCTATTTCTTTGCAATGATCACTGAGGAAGGCTTTCTTATCTCTCCTGGGTATTCTTTGGAACTCTGTATTCAAATGGGAATATCTTTCCTTTTCTCCTTTGCTTTTTGCTTCTCTTCTTTTCACAGCTATTTGTAAGGGCTCCTCAGACAACCATTTTGCCTTTTTGCATTTCTTTTCCATGGGGATGATCTTGATCCTTGTCTCCTGGACAATGTCACGAACCTCCATCCATAGTTCATCAGGCTGTCTATCAGATCTAGTCCCTTAAATCTATTTCTCGCTTCCACTGTATAGTCATAAGGGATTTGATTTAGGTCATACCTGAATGGTCTAGTGGTTTTCCTTACTTCCTTCAGTTTAAGTCTGAATTTGGCAATAAGAAGTTCATGATCTGAGCCACAGTCAGCTCCTGGTCTTGTTTTTGCTGACTGTATAGAGCTTCTCCATCTTTGGCTGCAAAGAATATAATCAATCTGATTTCAGTGTTGACCACCTGGTGATGTCCCTGTGTAGAGTCTTCTCTTGTGGTGTTGGAAGAGGGTGTTTGCTATGACCAGTGCGTTCTCTTGGCAAAACTCTATTAGCCTTTGCCCTGCTTCATTCTGTACCCCTCGTCCAAGGTAAGGAGCAGTGGCTGCACTTTGCTGGAGCAGCCGTGAAGAGATACCCCACATCCAAGGTAAGAGAAACCCAAGTAGCACGGTAGGTGTTGCTAGAGGGCATCAGAGGGCAGACACACTGAAACCATAATCACAGAAAACTAGCCAATCTGATCACATGGACCACAGTCTTGGCTAACTCAATGAAACTAAGCCATGCCATGTGGGGCCACCCAAGACGGTTGGGTCATAGCGGAGGACTGACAGAATGTGGTCCACTGGAAAAGGAAATGGCAAACCACTTCAGTATTCTTGCCTTGAGAACCCCATGAACAGTATGAGAAGGCAAAATGATAGGATACTGAAAGAGGAACTCCCCAGGTTGGTAGGTGCCCAATATACTACTAGAGATCAGTGGAGAAAGAACTCCAGAAAGAATGAAGGGATGGAGCCAAAGCAAAAACAATACCCAGTTGTGGATGTGACTGGTGATAGAAGCAAGGTCTGATGCTGTAAAGAGCAATATTGCATAGGAACCTGGAATGTTAGGTCCATGAATCAAGGCAAATTGGAAGTGATCAAACAGGAGATGGCAAGAGTGAATGTCAACATTCTAGGAATCAGCGAACTAAAATGGACTGGAATGGGTGAATTTAACTCAGATGACCATTATATCTACTACTGTGGGCAGGAATCCCTTAGAAGAAATGGAGTAGCCATCATGGCCAACAAAAGAGTCCGAAATGCAGTGCTTGGATGCAATCTCAAAAACAACAGAATGATCTCTGTTCATTTCCAAGGCAAACCATTCAATACCACGGTAATCCAAGCCTATGCACCAACCAGTAATGCTGAAGAAGCTGAAGTTGAACGGTTCTATGAAGACCTACAAGACCTTTTAGAACTAACACCCAAAAAAGATGTCCTTTTCATCATAGGGGACTGGAATGCAAAAGAATGTTCAAACTACCACACAATTGCACTCATCTCACACGTTAGCAAAGTAATGCTCAAAATTATCCAAGCCAGGCTTCAACAGTACATGAACCATGAAATTCCAGATGTTCAAGCTAGTTTTAGAAAAGGCAGAGGAACCAGAGATCAAATTGTCAACATCTGTTGGATCATCAAAAAAGCAAGAGAGCTCCAGAAAAACATCTACTTCTGCTTTATTGACTATGCCAAAGCCTTTGACTGTGTGAATCACAACAAACTGTGGAAAATTCTGAAAGAGATGGGAATACCAGACCACCTGACCTGCCTCCTGAGAAATTTGTATGCAGGTCAAGAAGCAACAGTTAGAACTGAATATGGAACAACAGATTGGTTCCAAATTGGGAAAAGAGTATGTCAAGGCTGTACATTGTCACCCTACTTATTTAACTTATATGCAGAGTACATCACAAGAAACGCTGGGCTGGATGAAGCACAAGCTGGAATCTAGATTGCCAGGAGAAATATCAATAACCTCAGATATGCAGATGACACCAATCTTATGGCAGAAAGCAAAGAAGAATGAAACACTCTTGATGAAAGTGAAAGAGAAGAGTGAAAAGGTTGGCTTAAAGCTCAACATTCAGAAAACTAAGATCATGGCATCTGGTCCCATCACTTCATGGCAAACAGATGGAGAAACAGTGGAAACAGTGAGAGACTTTATTTTTCTGGGCTCCAAAATCACTTTAGATGGTGACTGCAGCCATGAAATTAAAAGATGCTTGCTTCTTGGGAGAAAAGCTATGACCAACCTAGACAGCATATTAAAAAGCAGAGAGATTACTTTGCCAACATAGGTCCATCTAGTCAAAACGATGGTTTTTCCAGTAGTCATGCATGGATGTGGGAGTTGGGCTATAAAGAAAGCCCCAAAGAATTGATGTGTGTGAACTGTGGTGTTGGAGAAGACTCTTGAGAGCCCCTTGGACAGCAAGATCAAACTAGTCCATCCTAATGGAAATCAGTGCTGAATAGTCATTGGAAGGACTGATGCTGAAGCTGAAACTACAATACTTTGGCCAGCTGATGTGAAGAACTGACTCATTGTAAAAGACCCTGATGCTGGGAAAGACTGAGGACAGGAGGAGAAGGGGATGACAGAGGATGAGGTGGTTGGATGGCATCACTAACTCAATGGACATGAGTTTGAGTAAACTCTAGGAGTTGGTAATGGACAAGGAGGCTTGGCATGCTGCAGTCCATGGGGTCGCAAAGAGTCAGATGACTGAGCGACTGAACTGAACTGAATGACTTTATTGCCAATATATTTAATTGCTGACTTTAATACAAATATAGAATTATCTTTTCCATTCAAACCTTTGAATTCTCCACATGTAAGTCATACTTTTGTGATTTGGAGAGTCATTGTGCTATAATGATACTATAAACTCTATATGAAACAGGTTCATCTTGGATTACTGCCAAGGATACTTAGGTATCAAAATGGCTTGCTTTCAAATGGCCTAACTCCAAGGTAGATTCCAGAGCAGGAACTCCAGGAACTATTACAAGGAGGCTTCCAGGTAGCTACTCCATTGCAGAGTGTTAAGGTTTTTAACTGCATAGTGTGTAAGGTTTAGACATTCCCTGATTAGTGGTGGATTTCCTGGCAAAACTTTGTAAACACCTAAGAGTCAATAAATTGCCATCTACAAATCAAGAAATTTTAAATACATACCAAATGCAATTTCCTTCTCATAAGAATCAAAGTATTCTTCTAAAAGGAGTTCAGTTTTCAAACACAAAATACAGGATGTTGCGGTTCACAAATTTCCATGCATACAAACTGCCAAAAGACTACTAAACTGATTACCTTACTCATTTATTTGCAAGGATTTACCATAAATCTTAATTGTGACAATTTACTTCCTTATTCTAGACCAAGATACACTATTAATATAGTTGGTACAGTTTGAGTTGAAAAACAAAATATTTCAGTGAGCAGTTGTTCAATGAAGGAAATTTCAGTGTAAGGTTCCAAGTATGATCACTTATGTAACAGTACCATCTAGTGGATTCTCTTCCACAATGCAGGAAACTAATAAATTCTGTGCTTTGATTCAAGGAAAGTTTCTTTTTAAAAAGGTATTGTTGTATGTCTATTTAGTAGACTTCTTACATCCTCAACAAAAGAATCTAAGCAGACAATAATAATAAAAGTTCTACTTATTAGATCTGGGGCAGCTAGTCAGTATTGGTCACTTTTGCTGCTGTTCACTCTCTCGGTCGAGTCTGACCCTTTGAGATCCCATGGACTGCAGCACACCAGGCTTCCCCGCCCTTCACTGTCTCCTGGAGTTTTCCCCAAGTTCATTGGTGATGCTACCCAACCATCTCATCCTCTGCGACCCTCTTCTCCTTTTGCCTTCAGTCTTTCCCAGCATCAGGGTCTTTTCCAGTGAGTCGGCTGTTCACATCAGGTGGCCAAAGTATTGGACCTTCAGCTTCAGCATCAATTCTTCCAATGAGTACTCAGGGTTGATTTCCTTTAGCAATGACGAGCTTTATCTCCTTGCAGTCCAAGGGACTCTCAAGAATCTTCTCCAGCACCACAGTTCAAAAGCATCAGTTCTTCAGCCCTCAGCCTTCTTTTTGGTCCAACTCTCATATCTGTACATAACTACTGCAAAGACCACAGCTTTGACTATATGGGCCTTTGTTGGCAAAGGGATGTCTTTGCTTTATAATATGCTGCCCAGGTTTGTTATAGCTTTCCTTCCAAGAAGCAAGTGTCTTCTAATTTCATGCAGTCACCATCCACAGTGATTTTAAAGCCCAAGAAGAGAAAATCTGTCACTACTTCCACTTTTCCCCTTCTGTTTGCCATGAAGTGATGGGACCAAATGCCATGATCTTAGTTTTCTGAATGTTGGTTTTAAGCCAGCTTTTTCACTCCCCTCTTTCATCTTCATCAAAAGGCTCTTTAATTCCTCTTTGCTTTCTACCATTAGAGTAGTATCATCCACATATCTGAGGTTGTTGATATTTCTCCCAGCAATCTTGATTCCCCTTGCAACACATCGAGCCCTGCATTTCATTTACTCTAGGTTATAATTTGATATGACATAGGTTATAATTAATTTTAAACATTTTAGCAAATAACTCACATCTCTTTCTTCAAAAATATTCACCACAGATTGCAGAATAAAAATGACTATGGTATAGGTACTACACTGAATCCATTCTGATTTGTCATTCATTTTAAAGCAAACCACTTGCAAGTATATGAATAGAAAATTAATTTCTTGTGAGACACTTCACAGCTAATTGTGATATCTCTGTCTGTCAACACTGCAGTGAAGAACCATTCATATCGTTGCAAGAAAGAGTGAGGCCAGAGAGGATGGTCATGTTTCAGATCTCAGGCAAGTCCTTGGGATAGCCACTGAATATGGGTTCTTGGCTTCGTACAGGAAAGAATTCAAGAGTGAGCCACAGTAAAGGGATAGGAAGTTTATCCAGAGAGATTCACCCACCATAGATAATGTGGGCCATCTTACAAGGCAGAGGTACAGAGATATCAGTTTTTATACAGGTGGGTAATTTTATAGGTTAATGTTAATGAGTGGGAAGATTACTTCAACTATTTTGGGAAAGGGGTAGGGATTTCCAGGAATTGGGCCACCACTTTTTGGCCTCTCATGGAACAGCCTCAGAACAGTCGTGGCGCCTAGGGGCGTGTCATTTAGCTTGCTGAGATAATACAGTGGTGTAATGCTGACGCTCAAAGTCCAGTGGAAGTCAACTGTCTTCTATTCTGGAGTGTGTTGGTTCTGATCAGTTTATGCTGTGTCCTCAGAGGCTGTCTTTCTTCCAAAGGTTGTACACTGCCCACTTCCTGTCTCAGTGTGACATAGAGCAGACACTGTATTTGATGAAAGTTATAATTTCACTTAATGTGAATCTTCAAGAATATGAGAGAGGGTGAGAGGGATGGAAGGAGTAAACAAATGACTCTGTAATCTAGTCAAATGTCTCAACATCTCCAGGGACTAGGAACCTGCTAATTTCTGAAGCAGGGCCCATTATAATATTAGAATTTTTTTTTATATTTTATTTACAATATTGTTAGTTTCAGGTGTACAACATAGTGATTTGGATTGTTTTGTTTTTTTTCATTATAGGTTATTACAAGATATTAGATGCAATTTCCTGTGAGTTTGTGTTGCTCAGTCATATCTGACTCTTTGGACCCCATGGGACATAGCTCACCAGGCTCCTCTGTTCATGGAATTCTCCGGGCCAGAATACCAGAGTTGGTTGCCATCCCTTCTCCAGGGAATCTTCCCAACCCAGGGATCAAACGCAGGTCTCCCACACTGCAGGCAATTCTTTATTGTTTGAGTCACCAGGACCTTATAATTTCCGGTGCTATACATAAATCCCTGTTGCTTATCTACTTTATGTACAGTAGTGTATCTGTTAATCCCATATTCCTAATTTGTCCCTCTCTCCCTTTGTCTCTCTACTTTGGTAACCATAAACTTGTTTTCTACATCTGTGAGTCTATTTCTAAGAAACTTACGTCTTAAGATGAACCAAATTTAATCTTTCCTTGAAGCTTCTTCCCACCCTATGGTGCATATTCTACTCTCTGCATCTATACAGGACTGCTTCGTTCCAGCTTACATATCACAATCCTAAAAATATTTGAAGAGTTACCACATATTTTCTCTTTAAACTAAAAACTGCCAGTTCTTTCAACTATATCTCCCACAATATAATTTTTCAGTCTTCACACTATCTGGCTACCCTCATCTTGCACTTCTTTTCTTTCTTTGATGCCTCTTCTATACCTAGCATTCCCACTGAGCATGTTGGACTCTGTAGCCTTGACTATGTCAACCTAAATAAAGAGGCAAACTGAGGCAAAATCTAAATACCAGAACTTCAGTTTGTTCCAGAAAAGTAGAGGAAATGCAAATCAGAAAACGTATGCTGTAGCAAGCTACAGGCAATCCCATTGAGGGTTTGGGATAGGTTGTATTTATGAGCATAGAGTGCAAAGAGGGAAAGGTCCAGAGGCCAAGGAGTAAATTCATTGATTTGCGGATGGAAACTGATTCTTAGCAGATGTTGACTGGTCAAAAGGTAAGTCTTGGGTCTTTGGGAAATCAGGTATTTATAGGAAATCAGTCTCTCAGTTCTTAAAATTCCATCCTTCTGCAGGTACATGCATGAGATTATCCATTATATATCTTTCAATTCCATTTTAGGTTGGGATCCTTTTGCAACTACTCAATGAAAGTGGCCTTGTTTTGCTATAGGCCAAACGATTCAAGTCACTCTGTCTAACATTATTTTCTGCTCTTTGGTCCTCTATATTGCTGCTATCACACTAAAGTAGTGATTTTCAATTTGTGTTCCTGGAAACCCTAGGGTTAGCAGAAGTATCTCAGGGCAGTTCAGGCAGAGCCAACAGTCAAGAGTGAAAACTTCCCACATCCTCACCTTAGCTAGAGCAAGTACACTCTACATTCAGCTTCTGCATGAAAGTTCATTTGAAAAGATGGTTTGGGGGGGATGATTTTTAAAGTTTGAATAACATCACCCTAGAACAGAAGAAGAATTACACAAGGATGTCCACAAAATAGAAGAAATTCTTGGGGGCCAAAGATCTATTCAGGCAAGAACACTTTGCCCCATGAGCTAAGCTTCTAAGCAATATATCAACCTGACATCAATATAACAATTGCATTCAGAGGGTGTTTCCTCTGCTGTTTTGTTTTCCCCCAGTTTAACTGGTATATGGAAATGGCACTTCCACAGATTCAGAATATGCAATGCTATATTTTCATTCCTGAAGGTCAAAGCCAGTTTCATCTGGTCAAGAATACCTATAACTAGTGTGTGTGAGTGTGTGTGTGGGGGGGGGGGGGGGGTGTTTGTGTGGGTGAGTGTGTAGGTGTGTGGGGGTGCGGCTCTGTGTGTGTGTGTGTGTGTGTGTGTGTGTGTGTGTATACTCAGTCGTGTCTGAGTCTTTGCCACCCCATGGACTATAACCCACCAGGCTCCTCTGTCCATGGAATTTTCCTGGCAAGAATACTGGAGTGGATTGCCATTTCCTACTCCAGAGGATCTTCCCTACCCAAGGATGGAACTCACGTCTCTTGCCTCTCCTGCACTAGCCGGCGTATTTTTTATGACTAGTGACACCTGGAAGCCATCGTCATTCTTCTACCTCCCTTAATTGCTTTTCTCCCATACTCATATCTTATTGAAACAACATGGTCCTCAGTTATCTAAGTTGTAAAGTGGGAGGAATCCTTTACAGCTGTTACTGTTCCCCACCAGCCCTCACATCAGTCAATGAAACAATCCAGAAAAAAAAGAAAAAAGAAAAACTCTTGATTTACTCCTTAAATGGCATTTATTTTATGGGCAGAATGTCATTTCATATCCTTTATGTTGGAATTCTGTTGGCTGAGATAGCATTACATAACCCCGGTTTTAAGAATTATTAACAAAGTATGCATTATATAACTATGCAATTGAATATGTAAACCAATAAAAATACATATGATTTATATCATTTTTAGAATCACAGAACAATCAGATGCTTTTCTTAAGACAGCAAATGATTCTCTCCATTTCTCCTGCATCTGATATAAAGATAAGCGTTCTTTATAATCAGTACCACTGGCAGAAAATCTAATAAGGAAGCAGGGGAGAAGTATATTTAGTGTTTGTTTATTAAAGTATAATAAGAACAAGATCTATACATAGACCAGCTGCATCTAGTGGACTATGGATCACCAGCCAAACAAAATTAAACATTATTACAAACCTCCCATCTCTGGGGGTATAGCTCAGGAGTAGAGCATTTGACTGCAAACCTCCCATCTCTCAAGAATCATGCATAACTCAAAGCAAAACTTTGTCAATTCCTTTTCTTCTTCTTGCAAATTCTTTCATCTTCCCACTCTAACAAATTGTCTCTCCACCCAACTACCTTGGTATGGCAGGCACATATAAACCTTCATTCTCATCCAGCTCCTCTGAGCCTCTCTTCCTAAGATTTTTTTTTCCTTTTCCTCTATCTTTCTGGTCTTATCCTGCTCTACCAGTTTTCTCAATTCTAGGTAATTTTAAAAGCCTGGATTCAGGTTGACAAAGATAGAAATCTCCTAGAGACTAAAGGGAGGGGAGAATCTGTGTGAGGGAAGACAAAATTACCTCTTGCTAGTAAGAGTTGGAGAAGACAAAGAACACTCAATAAATCTTGTTCCCACACATTCACTTATAGTCTGCAGCTGAACTGTAACATCCATACCATCTGCCCAATGACTTCTAAGTCTGGAAAGAGGCAAAGGAACTAAGGTTCAGAGATGTATGTCTCCTCCATAAAAATAAACTGCCTGTATCATATCTCTTCCACAACATGTGTAGAGCTGTAGATGCTCTAAAGAAGTCCCTCCAACATTTCCACCAACTGCCAAAATGAAGAGCAATTTCCAGACCTGGAACATGAGCAGCTTAGTAGACCTACCCCCCAACAAAACAAACATAAATGGTGAAAAGCATAAAAACACAACCATTTTAAAATCTGAAATTGCTCTAGGGAAATACAGCAAATGAAGAAACATTAATTCAAAAATCTACTATATCTTGATAAGAACAGTGAGAATCTGTGGCACTTGAGCCATGACCTGCTCCCTCCTTCATCCCCAAAGAGCATGAGACAAGTTCTAACCTGGATAGGTGTGCTGGGCACACACGGATCCATGTGCCCCTGGTTTCTTCATGGTCAGAGGCCATGGTACCTCCTTAAGAGGAGGATGCTGCCAGCACTCTTGGCTCCCTGCAGTGGAGGCTCACTTCTAGGTGACTACACCTGAGAGCTGAAGGTTCCCTTCCTCCAACAAACAAGGTGAAGGGTCCACTCCAAGCACAGCAGACCAGGAATACTGAGCTTCTAAGACTCCTCACCCACTCATAGGGCTACAGTTCAATGCCAGTAGAAGCAAACCAAAAAGACCAAGCTGTTGACTCACCTAGGGCACAGTTCATAAAGCAGGGGCTTCACTATGAATGATGTGGACAATTACCCTTACTCCTATCTTTGGAGCAGTGACTTGGTGATTTTGCCCAGAGGTAGGGACCACAGAGAGATTAAAAGCTGAATGTCAGTGTCTAAAAGTCTTTTCTCAAGGGCTCATAATTTCTTCAGAGAAGAATCCTTCATGTCCTTTCTTGGGTATATCCCCCTGGTTCTAGTATTTTGGGGTCATGGAGGGAGAAGGAGGGATCGGGGTCCCATGTTTCAGAATGCAGATGTCACATGCCCTCCACGCTATCTCAAAGACTATCTCCAGAGACTAAACTATTCTGTGTGTGTAGGAGGTATTTGGAGCAATCTTGACAGTTTGCTCACTATATGTATTCTCAACAATGCTGACCATCTTCAGCTTTCTCCCTCATCCCCCCCACCTTACAGAGCCTAAATTCTCTAAATTCTGAGACTTCAAACCTTCTGTGTATAGGAATTCTCCATATTCAACAGTGGTGATCCTCTCAGAGGGCAGCTAGACTACTAAGTCAGTTGTCACACATTTATTCACTTTCCTAATGGTTTTCTGTTCCATATTCTGTTAGACAGAATAGACTGGCTACCGAAAAGACATTAGCATCGTGCTTCTCTACTGCTGTGCTGTGTAATGAGCTTAATTGCTCTTTGTGACCCATGGACTATAGCTCACCAGGCTCCTCTGTCCATGGGGATTCTCCAGGCAGGAATAGTAGAGTGAGTTGCCATGCCCTACTCCAGGGGATCTTCCCAACCCAGGGATAGAATCCAGGTCTCCCACATTACAGGCAGACTCTTTACCATCTGAGCCACCAGGGAAGCTAAAGAATACTGTAGTGGGTAGCCTATCCCTTCTCAAGGAGAATTTCCTGACCCAAGATTCAAACTGGGGTCTCCTGCATAGCAGGCAGATTCTTTACCATCTGAGCTACCAGGGAAGCCCACTTCTCTACTGCATCCTCTACCAAAGAGGCTGGACAACTAAAATACTTACTTTCTAATATCACTTTAAGCTCAGGCTGGCTGAGAGGATCCTGTTCTCACCCATGAGCAAGAAACAAAAGACACTAAAAGGGGCTGCAGCAGAGTTTTCTAAGAGAAGCTAATGTAGTCCTCATCCCACTCTCCTTTCTTCCTGGGGCTGCAGGACACATCCAAAACTGCAGACAGATGCCTCATGTTAATGTATAATAAGACTTAAGAAATTATGGTGAAAACAAACCAAAAAAAAATTTAATTACTTAGAAGCCACTAGAATCAGTAAAGTTCCGAGAAATAGATACGAGTCATGAAACAGTACCAAAAATCTTCATTCATAGAAGTTTTAAGGTTTCCTAGAGCAGCTCAATGAAACATGCAAGCATTTGCTTGGGGGATTTTTACTGCATTGCCCCTTGCCTTTTTGTCTTCATACTCCTCCCTCCTGGCTCTATTTTAGTGAATAATTTCCATTAAAGGCAGAAATACATATTCACAATCTCTCAGTATGTCTTTTCTTTTTCTCCAAAATTTTCCTTTAGAAACGGGAAAGGTACACCACTCTGACCCCTGAGACTGGCTCCTTGGGGGCAATCCCTCTTCCTGCTCCTACATCTACTTTTGCAAAAAGACTCACTGTTCCAAAAATAGATCAATCCCTCTACCTAGCACACTGAGAAATGGATGTTTATTAAGTATTTCTTGGAGGAGGCTGGCAGGTTTGTTTTACACTGAACACCTATGGGTAAAAAGGAAAAAAAAATTCACTAAAATAAAAATCACCTTTAGTGATCTCTGTTTCAATCCCATCAGTCACCAACAACATGATATCCCCTCTACCCTTCCACACCATCCTCCAGTCTCCCTGCCCGCCCAGCCTTCCTATTTTATCCAGAGTAATTTATCTCCTGCCTGCTTCTCATCTTCAAATGCATCAGCTAACCTCCTAAAACAAAAATCCATTTTTAGGATACATCCTTCTTAGAAAAGAGTCTGTGAGAGGGCTATAAATAATAATTTTCTCCTGCCATACCTAGGCCATAGATTCTGTTACTGTTGTTGAATTTATTTTACTCATCCTCCCTCTGTGGTATGGTGACATTTATCCTCTCTCTTGCACTTCCTCAACTCTTCAAACCTTGTTTTCTTCGCCATACTTTTACTTCTTTTTCTTTTATTATTTATACCTCTTTCACACTTTTATAACTTGCTTCTCCCCTTCTCTTGGCAGAGGAGGGTGGGGAGCTGGTAAGGGAAAATGGGGTGATGGTGAAGGGAGGGTTGCTGGATGAGGGGCACTTGAGTGATGGGCAAGGGCACTATCTTTGGCAGGCTCCCGAGGTGCAGAATTCAAGACTGGATTTGGAGTATACAAGAGGTGTTGAAGGAATGTGCTCAGAAAAAGCATGCAAGTCTGGGAGTGAAGCTGGAAAGGAAACAGCAAGCATGTGGTCTCAGGCAAAGACTGACTTTCCCTTGATCCATGGGGAGAGAGTTCTAGAGCAGAAATCACCCAAGAACCTTTCGTGTGAGGATCAATCATTGGCTGTGTGCTCTGGGAGTGGGTGGGCTATGCAGGGCTATACTCTGCCCGGGCAATGCTTTGGAGAAAGGGGGCCACCAGTTCTAAGAAGCCAATCTTCACAGATGGGTAGGCACAGTAAAGGGGGTCTAGATGTAGTAGACTGCACAGTCTACTACAGGAATTAGCATCTATTTATTAAGGAAGAACTGCCTTTCAGTGATTATGTGTCAGATATTGTGCTCAAAAATATTTTTGCAAAAAAAAAGTTCTTGTAGTGTCTCATTTAACCTTCACAATGGATGGAGAGATAGATAACCTTTTCCTCCTTTTGCAGATGAAGAAAGTAAAACTAAGAAACATCAAATAATATATGAAGTTACAGAGAGCAAGAGAGAATCGGGATTAGAATCTAAGTTGATCTAGTCTAATGACCAAGATGTGAACCATTGTTTGGTCCTTATAACTACTGTATGAATATTATATGCCCAACTTTCAGGTACACTCATGTTCCTGTACTTAGGTACCTGGCACACGGTAAGCACTGATGACTGGCTCAGAAACAGGTAGTTAAAACAGCACGATATACAAAAATCTCAACATCATTAGCCATCACGGAAGTGCAAATCAAAACCATTCGAGGTACACTTCACACCCAATAATAGCTAAAAACATAAAAAAATAAAAAACAGATAATAAGGGTTAGTGAGAGAGTTCCAGTTCAAGATGGTGAAGTAGAAGGACATGCACTCATCTCCTCCTGTGACAGCACCAAAAATCACAACTAGCTGTTGAATAATCATCCACAAGAGGATGTCAGAACCCACCTAAAAAGGCTACCCCACGTCTAAACACAAAGAAGAAGGCACAGTGAAATGGTAGGAGAGGTGCAATCATGATAAAATCAAAACCCATACAGACCGGGTGGGTGACCCACACACTGGAGAACAATAATACCAAAGAAGTTCTCACACTGTTGTGAAGGTTCTGAAACCCACGTCAGGTTTCCCAGCCTGGGGATCTGACAAAAGGACTGGGAATCCCCAGGGAATCTGGCCTTGAGGACCAGTAGGATTTGATTATAGGACTTCCAGAGAACTGGGGGAAACAAAGATTCATCTTGGAGGGTATAAACAAATTTTTTCATGCACCAAAACCCAGAGGAGAGGAGCAGCGAGCCAAACAGAGACTGAACAAAAACTACCTACTAGTGAGGTATAATATTCATACTAGTGAGGGTCTCCTGCTCACCCCAAGGCCAGGGGCACTGGCAAGAGCAGGCCAAGAAGGTCCCTCTTGGCGTAAATCCTCTTGGAATTCGCCATTAACCCTACCACAGAGCCTGTAGACTCCAGGGCTGGGTTGCCTCAAGCCAAACTACCAGGAAGGGAGTGTAAACTTGCCCATTAGCAGATTATTGGATTAAAGCTTTACTGAGGAAGGCCTGGCCCACCAGAGTAAGACCCAACTTTATCCATCACCAAATCCTCCCATCAAGTAGCTTACACAAGCCACTTAGCCTCATCCATCAGAGGACAGACAGAAGAAGCAAGAAGCAGCACAATACCACAAAGTATTTTTGTGTTTTTTTGGCTAGAACAAAAACCACATTACAGAGTTAGTTATGATAAATGAAACAAGGTAAATTAGAAGTGGTCAAACAGGAGATGGCAAGAGTGAACATCAACATTTTAGGAATCAGCGAACTAAAATGGACTGGAATGGGTGAATTTAATTCAGATGACCATTATATCTACTACTGTGGGCAAGAATCTCTTAGAAGAATTGGAGTAGCCCTCATAGTCTCAAAAACGAAAGAATGATCTCTGTTCATTTTCAAGGCAAACCATTCAACATCACAGTAATCCAAGTCTATGCCCCAACCACTAATGCCGAAGAAGCTGAAGTTGAATGGTTCTATGATGACCTACAAGACCTTATAGAACTAACACACACACCAAAGAAATGTCCTTTTCATCATAGGGGACTGGAATGCAAAAGTAGCAAGTGAAGAGATACCTGAAGTAACAGGCAAGTTTGACCTTGGAGTACAAAACAAAGTACGGCAAAAGTTACCAAAGTTCTGCCAAGAGAATGGACATTTCATAGCAAACACTCTCTTCCAACAACACAAAAGATGATGTCTACACATGGACATCAGCAGACAGTCAACACTGAAATCAGATTGATTATATTCTTTGCAGCCAAAGAGGGAAAAGTGCTACATAGTCAGCAAAAATAAGACCAGAAGCTGACTGTGCCTCAGATCTTGAACTCCTTATTGCAAAATTCAGACTTAAAGTGAAGAAAGTAAAAAACAAATAAATAAATTGAAGAAAATTGGGAAAATCACTAGACTATTTAGGTATGACCTAAATCAAATCCCTTATGATTATACAGTGGAAAAGACAAATAGATTCTAGGGATTAGATCTGACAGAGCACCTGAAGAACTATGGATGGAGATTTAGGACACCGTACAGGAGGCAGTGAGCAAGACCATCCCCAAGAAAAAGAAGTGCAAAAAGGCAAAATGGTTTTCTAAGGAGGCTTTACAAATAGCTGAGCAAAGAAGAGAAGCTAAAGGCAAAGGAGAAAAGGAAAGATATACCCATCTGAATGCAAAGTTCCAAAGAATAGCAAGGAGAGATAAGAAAGCCTTCCTCAGTGATCAATGCAAAGAAATAGAGGAAAACAATAGACTGGGAAAGACTAGAGATCTCTTCAAGAAAATTAGAGACACCAAGGGAAAATTTCATGCAAAGAAGGGCACAATAAAGGACAGAAACAGTACTGACCTAACAGAAGCAGAAGATATTAAGAAGAGGTGGCAAGAATACACAGAACTATCCAAAAATATCTTAAAGATAACCACAATGGTGTGATCACTCACGTAGAACCAGACATCCTGGAATGCAAAGTCAAGTGGGCCTTAGAAAGCATCACTATGAACAAAACTAGTGGAGGTGATGGAATTCCAGTTGAGCTATTTCAAATCCTAAAAGATGATGCTGTGAAAGTGCTGCACTCAATATGCCAGCAAATCTGGAAAACTCAGCAGTGGCCACAGGACTGGAAAAGGTAAGTTTTCATTCCAATCCCAAAGAAAGGTAATGCTAAAGTGTGTTCAAACTACCACACAATTGCATTCATCTCACATGCTAGCAAAATAATGCTTAAAATTCTCCATGCAAGGCTTCAGCAGTACATGAACTGTGAGCTTCCAGTAGTTCAAGATGGATTTAGAAAAGACAGAGGAACCAAAGATCAAATTGCCAACATCTGCTGGATCATAGAAAAAGCAAAGTGTTCCAGAAAAACATCTACATTATTGACTATGCCAATGCCTTTGACTGTGTGGATCACAAAAAACTGTGGAAAATTCTGAAAGAGATGGGAATACCAGACCACCTGACCTGCCTCCTGAGAAATCTGTATGCAGGTCAGGAAGCAACAGTTAGAACTGGACGTGGAACAACAGACTGGTTCCAAATTGGGAAAGGAGTATGTTAAGGCTGTATATTGTCATCCTGCTTATTTAACTTATATGCAGAGTACATCATGCAAAATACCAGGTTCGATGAAGCGCAAGCTAGAATAAAGACTGCTGGAAGAAATATCAATAACCTCAGATATGTAGATGACACCACCCTTATGGCAGAAAGCAAACAAGAATTAAAGAGCCTCTTGATGGAGGTTAAAGAGGAGAGCGAAAACGCTGACTTAAAACTCAACATTCAAAAGACAAATATCGTGGCATCCAGTTCCATCACTTCACAGCAAATAGATGGGGAAACAATGGAAACAGTGACAGATTTTATTTTCTTGGGCTCCAAAATCACTGCAGATACTGACTGCAGTCATGAAATTAAGACGCTTACTACTTGGAAGAAAAGCTATGACCAACTTAGACAGCATATGAAAAAGCAGAGACATGGGGCTCCAACTAGGCATCTGGGAATGGACGTTCCTCTGCATGGCCTGTGACTCAGTTTGGATGGCAGAAGCTCCTCCCAGGAGGGCTTCGCACCTTTCATAGCCATTGGGGTCTGGGAAGGGGCATCAACTCCAAGCTAGTGAGATGCAAAATTTTCCCCGGACGTCCTTACCCCTTTATAGAATTTGTGCTACTCAGCGTCAAATTGGTCAACAGAAACACATGGTCATCTCATTTTCTTCGGAATCTGCTCACATTGACGGGCTTAGAAAGTTTTCAAGAAAACGTTTCCTTCCCAAGGAGGCAGCCAGGTGTGAGTTCAGCTGGCAGTGACTGCTTTGAATATGGCTTCCTAAGATGCTGCTGCTGCTGCTGCTGCTAAGTTGCTTCAGTCGTGTCCGACTCTGTGCAACCCCATAGACAGCAGCCCACTAGGCTCCCCTGTCCCTGGGATTTTCCAGGCAAGAATACTGGAGTGGGTTGCCATTTCCTTCTCCAATGCGTGAAAGTGAAGTCACTCAGTCGTGTCCGACTCTTAGCAACCCCATGCACTGCAGCCTACCAGGCTCCTCCATCCTAAGATGGCAAGTGGGCAAATAATTTTCCAGAATGGGAAGTAAGATGTAAGGGATGCAGAAGTTGCCTCTGTCCAAAATTACTTTACCTGAAATTGCCGATTGAAGGTGAAGTAGTTTCCAAAAAAAAATGAAGCAAAGAGTCAGAGGGAGAAAAATCTGGGGAACAGTCAAGCCTACAGAGATCAAGCCCTGAGCCTTTGGAGTGGGAACACTGACTCCAAGACCCTAGACTACCAGAGAACTAACCCTAGAGAGTATCAAATAGTAAGAACTCACACAAAGGAAACCACTTGAATACAAGCATCACACAACAACCAGTAGCATCCTGTGCAGGATGCCTCATCTAAACAACAAACAAAACGAAAATATAAAACCAATCATCAGCAGACAGGATTACCACCTCACTCAGTCTTGCCCATCAGAGGAAAAACAAACAAACAAACAAAAACTCAGCTCAAATCTCACCCCACAGGAAGCTCACAGAAACCACTGGACCAACCTTGGCCTGGCAGTCAGTCAGTCGTGTCCGACTCTTTGCGACCCCGTGGACTGTAGCCCACCAGGCTCCTCTGTCCATGGGATTCTCCAGGCAAGAATACTGGAGTGGGTTGCCATTTCCTTCTCCAGGGAATCTTCCCGACCCAGGGATCGAACCCATGTCTCCCGCATTGCAGGCTGGTGCTTTAACCTCTGAGCCACCAGGGAAGCCCAGACTAACCTTAGGAGGGCAGAAACCAAAAGGAAGAAAGAATTCAACCTTCTTCAAGGAAAGAATTCAACTTTCCTTGGAGCCTGGGGAAAGGAGACCTCAAACACAATAACTTTAAAAAAAAAAAAAGAAAGAAAAGGTAGAGAAACACTGCAGAAATGAAGGAACAAACTAGAAACACAGAAGTCTAAATAAATGAAGAGGAAATAGGCAAACTACCTGAAAAAGAATTCAGAATAATGATAGTAAAGATGATCAAAAACCTTGAGAACAAAATGGAGAAAATGCAAGAATCAATTAACAAAGACCTAGAAGAATTAAAGAATAAACATACAGAGACAAACAACACAATTACTGAAATTAAAAATACTCTAGAAGGAATCAATAGCAGAATATCTGAAGCAGAACACATCAGTGAGCTGGAAGATAAAATGGTAGAAATAACTTCTGAGGAGCAGAATAAAGTAAAAAGAATGAAAAGAACTGAGGATAGTCTCAGAGACCTCTGGGACCATATCAAATGCACCAACATTTGAATTATAGGGGTCCCAGAAGAAAAAGAGAAAAAGAAAGGGTATGAGAAAATTTTTGAAGAGATTATAGTTGAAAATTTCCCCAACATGGAAAAGGAAATAGCCAATCAACTTCAAGAGGCACAAAGAGTCCCATACAGGATAAATCCAAGAAGAAACACACCAACACACATACTAATCAAACTAAAAAAGACTAACCACAAAGAAAGAATATTAAAAGCAGCAAGGGAGAAGCAACAAGTACCATACAAGGGAAACCCCATAAGCTTAACAGCTATCTTTCAGCAGAAACTCTGCAGGCCAGAAGGGAATGGCAGGATATATTTAAAATGCTGAAAGGGGGAAATCTACAATGAAGATTACTATACCCAGCAAAGATCTCATTCAGAATCAATGGAGAAATAAAAAGCTTCTCAGACAAGAAAAAGTTAAGAAAATTCAGTACCACCAAACCAGCTTTACAACAAATGTTAAAGGGACTTAGTCAAGAAATACAATAGGAGAAAAAAAGATCTACAAATTCAACACCAAACAATTAAGAAAATGGCAATAGGAACACACATATATCAATAATTACTTTAAATGGAAATGGATTAAATGCTCCAACCAAAAGACACAGACTGACTAAATGGATACAAAAACAAGACCCATATATATGCTGTCTACAAGAAACCCACTTCAGACCTCAAGACACATCCAGTCTGAAAATGAGAGGATGGAAAAATATATTCCATGCAAATAGGAAGCAAAAGGAAACTAGAATAGCAATCCTCATATCAGACAAAATAGACCTTAAAATAAAGAAGAGTAGAAGAGGTAATAAGGACACTACATAATGATCAAGGGATCAATCCAAGAGGAAGACATAACAATTGTAAATATCTATGCACCCAACATAGGAGCACCTCAATACATAAGACAAATCCTAACAGACATAAAAGGAGAAATTGACAGTAACACAATAATAGTAGGGGACTTTAAGACCCCACTCACACCAATTGACAGATCATCAAAACAGAAAATTAATAAGGAAACACAAGTCTTAAATGATACATTAGATGAGATGGATCTCATTGATATCTTTAGGACATTCCATCCAAATGAAGAGGAATACAACTTCTTCTCAAGTGCACATTGGAACATTCTCCAGGACACACATCTTGGGTCACAAATTAAACCTCAGTAAATTTAAGGAAACTGAAATCATATCATGCATCTTCTCTGACCACAATGCTATGAGACTAGATATCCATTACAAGGAAAAACGTGTAAGAAACACAAACACATGGAGATTAAGCAACATGTTTCTAAATAACCAACAGGTTACTGAAAAAATCAAAAGGAAAATAAAAAAATTTCTAGAAACAAATAATGAGAACATGACAACTCAAAACCTATGGGATGCAGCAAAAGCAGTTCTAAGAGGAACGTTTATAGCAATACAATCCTACCTCAAGAAACAAGAAAAACATCAAATAGACAACCCAACTTTACACCTAAAATAACTGGAAAAAGAAGAACCAAAAAATGCCAAAATTAGTAGAAGGAAAGAAATCATAAAGAAATAAATGAAACAAATGAAAAAGAAATGAAAGAAACAATAGTAAAGATTAATAAAACTAAAAACTGGTTCTTTGAGAAGATAAACAAAACTGATAAACCTTTAGCCAGACTCATCAAGAAAAAAGAGAGAAGATTCAAATCAACAAAATTAAAAATGAAAAAGGAGAGGTTACAACAGATAATGGAGAAATACAAAGGGTTATAATAGACTATTATGAACAACTATATGGCAATAAAATAGACAACCTGGAAGAAATGGACAGATTCTCAGAAAAGTTCAATCTTCCAAGACTGAACCAGGAAGAAATAGAAATTATGAACAACCCAATTACAAGCATTGAAATTGAAGTTGTGATCAAAAATCTCCCAGAAAACAAAAGCCAAGGACCAGGTGGCTTCACAGGAGAATTCTATCAAACACTTAGAGAAGAGCTAATGCCTATCCTTCTAAAATTCTTTCAAAAAATTGCAGAGGAAGGAACACTTTTAAACTCATTCTACAAGGCCACCATCACCCTGATACCAAAACCAGACAAAGACAACACAAAAAAAGAAAGCTACAGACCAATAAAACTGATGAACATAGACGCAAAAATCCTCAATAAAATTTTAGCAAACAGAATTCAGCAACACATCAAAAAGCTCATATACCATGATCAAGTTGTGTTTATTCCAGGGATGCAAGGATTCTTCAATATATGCAAATCAATCAATGTGATATACCATATTAACAATTGAAAGATAAAAACTATATGATCATCTCAATAGCTGCAGAAAAAGCCTTTGACAAAATTCATCACCCATTTATGATTAAAACTCTTCAAAAAATGGACATAGAAGGAACCGACCTCAACATAGTAAAGGCCATATATGATAAGCCTAAAGCAAACATTATTCTCAATGGTGAAAAACTGAAAACATTCCCCCTAAGATCAGGAACAAGACAAGGGTGTCCACTTTTGCCACTATTACTCAAAATAGTTCTAGAAGTTCTAGCTACGGCAATCAGAGAAGAAAAAGAAATCAAAGGAATCCCGATCAGAAAAGAAGTAAATCTGTCACCATTGGCAGATGACATGATACTGTACATAGAAAACCCTAAAGACAGTATCAGAAAATTACTAGAGCTAATCAGTGAATTTAGCAAAGTTAGAAGATAAAAATCAATACACATAAATCACTTGCATTTCTATATACTAATGAAATGTTGTTGCTGAATCATGAAAGACACCAGGATTCTTGACCTCCGGAGGAGAAGAATTCAATCCAGGGCCGGAGACGAGGCTTGATCGCTCGGAACTTTTGTGTAATAAAGTTTTATTAAAGTATAAAAGAGATAGAGAAAGCTTCTGACATAGACATCAGAAGGGGGCAGAAAGAGTACTCCCCTGCAAGTCTTTAGCTGGATGTTAAATAGCTACTAGAAGTCTGCTAATTAAAGAAATGTCTCAAAACTCAGAGAATAGCACCAGCTCCTCACCCACAAGATGCAGTCTGAGATAATCTTGGCACCAGGTGAGTCACCCCGGGCCATAAAACGATTGAAAAAGGCAGGTTTCCATACAAATATACAGTTTCATTAACATAGATTAGGAGAACAATGTATGAGTATAACATACTGGTTTGTTAAGTTGGTTCTGAGCCTTTAGGGGGAACCGACTTAAAGACAGAGTCTGGGGTAAATGCATAGTACATTAACATAGCTCAAGACAAACATTTCCATTAGAAAAACGCATTGGTTAGTTCACGGTTTGAGAAAAGTTAAGTTCAGGTGGAACCAGGTGTCATGGCAACACAGAATTTTAAAAGAAATCTCTTTTTAAATTTGTATAGAGGAGGAGAAAAAACGTATCACTAGTTTGTTTCCTCCTGCTGCTTAAGAGAGAGGTAAAAATTGTCTGACACTTGCAGCCTATTTCCTCTGTTTGGAGACCCCTGGCCTTCCGACATGTTACCCTCTCACTAACAATGAAAAATCAAAAAGAGAATTTTAAGGAATCAATCCCATTCACCATTGCAACAAAAAGAATTCAATATCTAGGAATAAACTTACCTAAGGAGACAAAAGAACTGTACACAGAAACTTATAGACACTAATGAAAGAAATCAAAGATGACATAAACAGATGGAGAGATGTTCCATGTTCCTGGGCAGGAAGAACTGATATTGTGAAAATGACTATACTACCAAACACAATGTACAGATTTAATGTGATCCCTATCAAATTACCAATGGCATTTTTCACAGAACTTGATCAAAAAATTTCACAATTCATATGGAAACACAAAAGACCCTGAATTGCCAAAGCAGTCCTGAGAAAGAAGAATGGAGCTGGAGGAATCAACCTTCCTGACTTCAGATTACACTACAAAGCTGCAGTCATCAAGACAGTATGCTACTGGCACAAAAACAGAAATACAGACCAACGGAACAAGAGAGAAAGCCCAGAAATAAACCCACACACCTATGGGTACCTTATTTCTGACAAAGGAGGCAAGAATATACAATGTGGCAAAGACAGCCTCTTCAGTACATGGTGCTTGGAAAACTGGACAGCTACATGTAGAAGAATGAAATTAGAACATTTCCTAACACCATACACACAGATAAACTCAAAATGGATTAAAGACCTAAATGGAAGACCAGAAACAGTAAAACTCTTAGAGGAAAACATAGGCAGAACACTCAATGACATAAATCAAAGCAAGATCCTCTATGACCCACCTCCTAGAGTAATGGAAATAACAACAAAAGTAAACAAGGGGGACCTGATTAAACTTAAAGGTTTTTGCACAACAAAGGAAACTATAAGCAAGGTGAAAAGACAACCGTCAGAATGGGAGAAAATAATAGCAAATGAAACAACTGACAAACGATTAATTTACAAAACATACAAGCAGCTCATACAACTCAATGCCAAAAAAAAAAAACAGCCCAATCAAAAAGTGGGGGAAAGGACCTAAACAGCCATTTCTCCAAAGAAGAGATACAGATAGCTAACAAACACATGAAAACATGCTCAACACTGCTCGTTATTAGAAAATGCAAATCAAAACTACAATGAGATATCACCTGATACCAGTCAGAATGGCCATCATCAAAAAGTCTACAAACAATAAATGCTGGGGAGAGTGTGGAGAAAAGGGAATGCTCTTACACTGTTGGTGGGAATGTAAATTGATACAGCCACTATGGAAGACGGTATGGAGATTCCTTAAAAAACTAGGAATAAGACCACCATATGAACCAGCAATCCCACTCCTAGGCATATACCCTGAGGAAACCAAAAGGAAAGAGACACATGTATCCCATCGTTCACTGCAGCACTAATTACCGTAGCTAGAACATAGAAGCAACCTAGATGTCCATTGACAGATGCATAGATAAAGAAGTAGTGGTACATATACACAATGGAATATTACTCAGCCATAAAAAGGAACACATTTGAGTCAGTCCTAATGAGGTGGATGAACCTAGAACCTATTACACAAAGTGAAGTAAGTCAGAAAGGGAAAGATAAATATCTATTCTAATGCATACATATGGAATCTAAAAAATGGCACTGAAGAACTTATTTACAGGGCAACAATGGAGAAACAGACATAGAGAATAGACTTATGGACTTGGGGAAGGGGAGGACAGGGTGAGTTGTATGGAAAGAGTAACATGGAAACTTACATAACCATATATAAAATACATAGCCAATGGAAATCTGCTGTATGGTTTAGGAAACTCAAACAGGGCCTCTGTATCAACCTGGAGGAGTGGGATGGGGAGAGAGATGGGAGGGAGTTTCCAAAGGGAGGGGATATATGTATACTATGACTGATTCGTGTCAAGGTTTGACAGAAAACAGCCAAAATTCTATAAAGCAATTATCCTCAATAAAAAATAAATTAATTTCTAAAAAAAGCAGAGACATTACTTTGCAGACAAAGGTTGGTTTTTTTACAAAGCTATGGTTTTCCCAGTAGTCATGTATGGATGTAAGAGTTGGACCATAAAGAAAGCTGAGTGCCGAAGAGCTGATGCTTTTGAACTACAGTGTTGGAGAAGACTCTTGAGAGTCCCTTGGACTCCAAGGGGAGGAAATCAGTCCTGAATGTTCTTTGGAAGGACTGATGCTGAAGCTGAAACTCCAACACTTTGGCAAGCTGATGAGAAGAACTGACTCATTGGAAAAGACCCTGATCCTGGGAAAGAGCAAAGGCAAGAGGAAAGAGGACAACAGAGGATAAGATAGTTGAATGGCATCACCAACTCAATTGGCATGAGTTTGAGTAAACTCCAGGAATTGGTGATGGACAGGGAAGACTGGCATGCTGCAGTCCCAGGGGTCATAAAGAGTTGGATATGACTGAGTGACTGAACCAAACTGAAACATGATAAAAAAGCAAAATGTTATGTCGCAGATGAAGGGACAAGATTAAACCCCAGAAAAACAACTAAATAAAGCAGAGATAGGCAACCTTCCAGAAAAAGAATTCAGAGTAACAATAGAGAAGATGATTCAGGATCTCAGAAAAGGAATGGAGGCAAAAATTGAGAAGACCCAAGAAATATTTATCAAAGACCTAGCAGAGCTAAAGAACAAACAAACAGAGATGAATAATACATTAGAAGGAACCAACAGCAGAGTAACTGAGGCCGAACATACAAATGACCTAGAGAACTCCTATGCCATTGTGCTCTCTTAGTCACTCAATCGTTCCGACTCTTTGAGACCCCGTGGACTGTAGCCCACCAGGCTCCTCTGCCATGGGGGTTCTCCAGATAAGAATACTTGAGTGGGTTGCCATGCCCTCCTCCAGGATATCTTCACAACCCAGGGACTGAACCCAGACCTCCCACATTACAGGCAGATTCTTTACAGTCTGAGCCACTGAGAAAGCCCAACCTGGAGGACAGAATGGTGGAAATCACTGCTACAGAACAGAATGTAGAAAAAAAGAGTGAAAAGAAATGAAGACAGGCTAAGAGACCTCTGGGACAAGATGAAACGCACCAACATTTGCATTACAGGGGTCCCAGAAGAAGAGAGCAAGAAAGGACCTGAGAAAATATTTGAAGAGATAGCTGAAAACTTCCCTAACATGGGACAGGAAATAGTCAACCAAGTCCAGGAAGCACAGAGAGCCTAGGATGGATAAACCCAAGGAGGAATACACTGAAACACATAATAATCAAACTGATAAAAATTAAAGACAGAGATAAAATATTGAAAACAACAAGGGGAAAATGACAAATAACATATAAGGGAATGTTACCCATCAGGCTATTAATTGATTTCTTAACAGAAACTCTACAGGCCAGAAGACAGTGGCATGATATATTTAAAGTGATGAAACTGAAGAACCTACAACCAAGAATACTCTACCTACCATGACTCTTATTCATATTTGATGGAGAAATCAAAAGCTTTCCAGATAAGCAAAAGTTAAGAGAATTCAGCACCACTAAACCAACTTTACAACAAATGCTAAAGGAACTTCTCTAGGCAGGAAACAGAAGGAAAAGACCTACAGAAAATAAACCCAGAACAATTAAGAAAATGTTAATAGGATCATACATATTGATAATTATCTTAAATGTAAATGGGTTAAATGCACCAACCAAAAGATATAGATTGACTGGGTGGATGAAAACGTGCATGTGTGCACTTCTACTTACTATATCACTCTGCTTGACCCTCCCAAAAATTGTATGTAAATATTTTATATTTTAAGTTAATCATGTTCCCATTATGGCTTGCAATTGTAATTATCTTTTATTTTTTGTCTGGCTATTGATTGCAAAAACTGATAAACATCTTTTATTATTGTGATTATATAACTATTATTCACTTAACACTATTGTATCATGATTGATCAACAGAAAAATAACATAACTCCAAAATTAGGATTTAACTCCAAAACTAGGATTACAGAAACACCTGTAATCACTTTTAAAATCCAGATGCATATCAGAATTATCTTGAATTTTTTTTGAAGAATACAAATGCTTAGGTATTGCTTTTTTTCTCCAAAGCTCCAGGTATGTTTCTAATGAGCAGTCATGTTTAAAAACAACTGGACTATATGATGATCTTTTACTTTTACCTAGTTTGTTTCACTTTTTCAATTTCATATTCAGTGCTTCCATTTCATTTACTTTATGTTTTCCAATTTCTCCATCTCTTTTTTTTTTTTTTGATGTTCTTTCTCAAGCCTTTATCAAGTGCAGAAGAAAAGCTTTTGTATACATATAAGTACATATTATATATATTTTATAAAAATTATGAATTTTTTGTGTAAAACATTATGACATTTTGATTCCACTTGCTTGAAACTTAGTATGAACAGAATACTAGATTTCTAACTAAGACATGCAACAAGCAACAAGGGTTTCCTGTATAGCATAAGGTACTATAGTCAATACCTTATAATAACCTATGATAGAAAATAATTTAGAAAACAATATGTGTGTATTTGTATAACTGAATCACCTTGCTGTGCACCTGAAACATTGTAAGTCAACTATACGTCAATAACATATATATTTTTTTAAGTGTTGGTGAGGATGTAGAGAAAATTAGAATTCTCACACATAGCTAGAAGGATTGTAAAATGGCATAGCCACTTTAGAAAACAGATTGGCAGTTCCTCAAAATATTAAACATAAAATTATATGTGACCCAGCAAATTTTATTCCTAGTCATATATCCAAGAGAAATGAAAACACATGTCCACACAAAAGTTTGTTCACAAATGTGCTTAACAGCATTATCATAATAGCCAAGGGAGTTCCCTGGCGGCCTAGCAACTTAGAATCCTGGATTTTCACTGCCATGGCCCAGGTTCAATACCTGGTCAGGGAACTGAGATCCTGCAAGCTGTGAAGGACAAAAGGGAGGAAAAAAAAATAGCCAAAAAGTGGAAACAACTCAAATATCCATCCTTATAAATGACTTAAAAATGTGGCAAATGAAGAACTAGTACATGCATGATAGAAAAATGCACAAGGTTATAAGAGAAGTATAGATGAGGGGTTTGGTGGGTATAAGTAAGGATGATTTCAGCTGCAAATGAGAGAAGATCCAATTTAAGCTGGATTCAAAAACAAAGAGATTTATTCTTATATATCAAGGAATCAGGAAGAAGGATAGTTCCAGGGTAGTTAAGTCAGAAATTCAGTGGCATCTTTAGGATTCCAATTATTTCCATCCCTCTGTTCCTCCATTCTCTTATTGGCCTTTGCTCTCAGGCTTGTCCCTTTATGATCACAAAGTGGCTACCACAGCTCCACATATTATTTCTTCACCATCAACATTCACATACTAGAAGAGAGAATATCCCTTTTGGATTCCTTCTGAAGAGTTAGATACACTTTCCCAGAAGTTTCCATCAGACCTTCCCTAACATGCTGGTAATCAGAATTACATCACTTGGTAATTCCCCAAACAATCACTGGTAAGAACAGATTTATTACTATTTGCTTAAAGCAGTCAAGATTCAACTCCTAGGTCCAGGAAGAGATCTAGCCACCCGTGATGCTAAAAAATCAGTGTTCTTTGGTGGGAAGAAGATAAGATATGTGGAAGCAACCAACATCTGCCATAGTGGGGAAAAAAGGAAGTGATCCAGAAAAGGCAATCCCTGAACTAAATTTTAACATGCTAGCAGAGACATGGTAGACTGGGTGGACCCAGGAAGGAGTAGCTTAAAGAGCAGGTAGGGAGAGAGGGCATTCTAGGAGAAGGTGGCAGAATGAACAAAAGCAAAAAGACTAGGAAGAGAGTGAAAAACTATGAGCTATTCATTGAAGCATAAAATAATGAAAGATGGGGTCACGAGTCAGCAAGGAAACTAGGTTTGTCTGTCTATGAGCAAAAGTTTATGAACCTAGAAGAAACAGGTCATATTTGCCTTGAATATCTCCATTCAGTAAATGACTAAAGCTTGCTGATGAAATCAAAATAAAGTATGAAAAAAGGAAAAACTTACAAATGTAAATAGTACCTTTAAACCAATATTCCTATTTTTCCAAACCATATCTCCCTCCCTCCCTGCCTCCCTCCTTCCCTTTTTCCCTTTCTTTCTTTCTCTCTCCCCCATGTCAAACACTACCCCTTCTTTCTTCTAAGAAGCTGGCGCCAGACCTTTCAGTAGCCTGTGTTCACAGGACTGCACACTTCATGGTGTGGTTTAGGATGAAGTAGAGGCTCCTGCCATAAGATATTGCATAGTATGTAAGCCTCTTTTCCTCTAAAACATTTTTCCTATAAAGTTTCCTAGCATGGTTCTATATTCTACTTTGACTGAGTGTTTTTGACTTGGAAAGTAGAGGTGGCTTTGAAAAATTCAGAAGGGAGAAATGAGGCTAACTGTCAATAAAACTGAAGTCCATTCTTAATGGGTACCTTTGGCTTCATGGTGTTCCTATGAAAGGTAACGTGCCTGATAATTAAATAAAATCCAACTCCCTTCCCCTCTACGCTTTTGTAATGTAATAATGTGAGCCGTGACTGGGATCCCACTCCTGAATCTGGGAAGGCATCTCTAACCACTGTATCATACTCAGTCTAGGTGTGGCCTCATTATCTTCTAGGCTCAAGGCTCCATAAAGCCAAAAACTTTTTCAGACTTGGTATGAAAAGTAAAATCAATTTTCTGTCCTATATTAGTCACAGTTGTGCTTAGTCACTCAGTCATGTCCAACTCTTTTTGACCCCATGGACTGTAGCCCACCAGGCTCCTCTGTCCATGGGGATTCTCCAGGCAAGAATACTGGAGTGAGTGACCATGCCCTCCTCCAGGGGATCTTCCCAACCCAAGGATCTAACCCAGTTAGACAGTCCCATATGCAGGAATAGAAGGGATAAGGAGAGTGAAAATTAGTTATGTTGTTATATAGGCCTCCCAAGTAAAGGAACATTATTTATAGTTGCAGACCAAAAGTGCAGACAAAAAGTGAAAGAGATTAGGACCAAGATGACTCTTTTCTGGTTGCTATTACCAGGAATCACTGTTTTGACAATGGTGAAGATGGCTAATCTTTGTGTTCAAGCCAAAAAAGCTGTTTATACCAATAGCAGTGATATACTGAAACTAATTAACACTGGTACCCCAGGTCATTCCAGGTAACATTGCAACTGCATCAGACAAATGGGAAAGATAGATACAAAAAAATTATTTGCAAATTCCCCACAAGAGAAATAAAAATCTATAATCACTAAAAATTTCTCATTTAATAAGGAGAGAAAGCAGATAAAAACATGTTTATAGCCCATATCTGCCAAAGAGAATTAACAACTATGCACTTTAAAACTCTCTTTTCAGTGGGGAATTAGATGCAATAAAAGCCCAGCACATCTTGTCTCAACCATGAAATAAAATGATCATCTGCTTATCTATCATTTATTTCATACAGAGGGCTCACACCAATAAAGCTCTGATTTTATATACCTATGAAGGAAGATAGAACCCATAAAACATACTGTGCACTTTTATAGCTTAAAGATCTGTCTCTCAGAAAGGTGAACAAAATATTTACAAACAAGACTATCTTATTAACTTTTTTATACTGATTTTTTTTCACAATATAGCAATTCCCTGGGTTTCTATAGGTCAGAGTCCAGCAATTCTTTAAGGTATCTGAGTTAGATCACTGTAATCCGAATTTCCTTAGGAGCAAAATGTTCTTTGCACTGTTGTCTAACACCTGCTAAGTGGAGGCAGCCCCTACCCCTACTCACTGAAGCAGGAGGAAAGAATGGGACCTGATATCACAACATAGAGTAGGAAACGTTTGGCAGATTCTTTTGCTGAATTTATGAATTCTTTCAATTTGACAGAAATTTCTGTAATAACGCTATCATCCAGGCACTGGAGAAGTAATGAAGTCTCTCAATGAGCTTACTGTCTGGGAGGGAAGAAGATGACCCTAATACAATCTGTTACAAGTAAAACAAAAGTGGGCACAAGTTGTGGTAAAGGATGTGGGCAAGGTCAACCAGGCTGGAAACAGATGGGGCTGAGGAGATTCCATGGAAGGGGTCTCAGAAGATGCTTCAGCATCATTAAAGTGATGTATTATGTTGTATTATGCTATTAAATAATATTTCATATCTGTTCATGAGGTTATAAAATTTTTAAAATCATTAACAATGATTATGTTTTCTCATAAAAGTGTATAAGAGGATATTATCTACAAGAAACCACACACACCTTGACCCTACTGTCATCATAGATGGGTCTCTAATTCCTTCTCCTGTCCCTTCACAAGATTCCTACTCTGGATGGGGATGGAGATCAGAAAATGTTATTAGAATGATGGGGGTGGGAGAGGATGCAGAGGAATAAAAGTGCCAGATTTAAAGGAGGCAAGAAGTGGCTATAGCCTCCCCTTCCTGACTTCAAATTTCCCATCTGAAGCAGCCTAAGTTGGAGAAAGAAACAAGACTTAACTTTAAATCAAGATTAAACCTTTAACTATGACTTGGGACTAGAAAGCATCATTGGTTATCTGAAAAAGATGAGAAAAGTTATGGGAATAGCCTTAGTTTTCATTCAAGGGCAAAGAAAACACTAGCCCCACAGAATAATAAAAGGAGAGTAGTAGACAAAAATAAAATTGCTTCATGATTCAACTCCAAAGCAGTGTTTGTTCAATAGAAGATATATAGCTGAAGTACAAGAAAGAGAGGGAGGGAAGTAAGAAGGAAAAGAAAACTAGAAGGGGAGAAGAGTGGCTTAAACCACAGAAAGGAAAACTTTCCAAAAACAGAATAAAAAGGAAAATCAAACAGGAGGTGAAAAAAGATAAGAAAACTAGAGAATCAATCTAAGCATTCTAACATCCAACTAACAGAATTTCAAAATTAAAATCAAATGACAGCCATATGATTCGGTAATTCTACTTCTAGGTACATATTCCAAAAGGATTAAAAGCAGGGACTCAAAGAGATATAATACATCCAAGTTCATGGCAGCATTATTTCCAACAGCCAAAAGACAGAAGTAACCCAAGTTGCTTTCCACGAAAAAAGGACTAGATAAACAAAATATGGTATATACATACAAAGAAATATTACTGAGCCTTAAAAAGGAAATTCTGACACAGCTTACAACATGGAAGAACCTTGATGATATTATGCTAAGTAAAATAAGACAAAAACAAAAATATAAATATTGTATGATTCTACTTATACATATTAAATGTTAATTTTATATGTCAACTTTACTAGGCCACTGTGCCCAGACATTTAGTCAAAGAGTCTGGATGTTGCTGTGAAGGCATTTTCTGACAGGATTACATGCATCATACTGTGAGTGGCCTCAACTAATTCAGTGAAGACCTTAAGAGGACAAGGACCGACTTCCTCCAAGAAAGAAGGAATTCTGCCCTCAGAATCAGACTGCAACATCAGGGCTTCACTGAACCTCCCACCAGCTGACCATAACAACCCCCACAATCATGTGAGCCAATTACTTAAAATAATCTCTCTCAATCTCACTCTCTCTTACACACACACACACACTTACCAGTCATGTTTCTCTGGAAAACACTAACACAATGAGGTACCTAGAACAGTCAAACTCATAGAGACAGAAAATATAATTGTAGGTGCCAGGGGCTGAAGGGAGAGATGGATGAGGAGACACTGCTTAAAGAGTACAGTGCTTCCACTTGCAAGATGGAAAGAGTTCTGTGGATATAAGGTGGTGATGACTGCACAACAATGTGATTGTACTTAACGGTACCAAACACTACATTGAAAAATAGTAAACAATTTAATATTTATTTATTTGGCTGCACCAGGTCTTAGTTGTAGCATACCAGATCATAGATCTTCATTGTATCACATAGGATCTTTTAGTTGCAGTATGCAAAGCCTTAGTTGCAACCTGTGGGATCTAGTTTCATGACCAGGGGTGGAACCCTGGGCCCCCCTGCACTGGGAGCACAGAATCTTAGCCACTGGACAACTAGGGAAGTCCCAAGATGATAAATTTTATGTTATGTATATTTTACTAAGATCATGGCATCCAGTTCTATCAGTTCAGTTCAGTTCAGTTCAGTCATGTCCAAATCTTTGCAACCCCATGAACCGCAGCATGCCAGGCCTCCCTGTTCATAACCAACTGCCAGAGTCTACCCAAACCCACGTCTGTTGAGTCAGTGATGCCATCCAACCATCTCATCCTCTGCTGTCCCCTTCTCCTTCTGCCTTCAATCTTTCCCAGCATCAGTGTCTTTTCAAATGAGTCAGCTCTTCACACCAGCTGGCCAAAGTACTGGAGTTTCAGCTTCAACATCTGTCCTTCCAATGAACACCCAGGACTGATCTCCTTTAGGATGGACTGGTTGGATCTCCTTGCAGTCCAAGGGACTTGCAAGAGTCTTCACTAACATCACAGTTCAAAAGCATCAATTCTTCGGCGCTCAGCTTTCTTTATAGTCCAACTCTCACATCCATACACAACTACTGGAAAAACAATAGCCTTGACTAGACAAAGTAATGTCTGTGCTTTTTAATATACTGTCTAGGTTGGTCATAACTTTCAAGGAGTAAGAACTTTCCAGTTCCATCATCTCATGGCAAATAGATAGGAAAACAATGGAAAAAGTGACAGACTTTATTTTCTTGGGCTCCAAAATCACTGTGAACAATGACTACAGCCATGAAATTAAGACATTTGTTCCTTGGAAGAAAAGTTGTGACAAAACTAGACAGCATATTAAAAAGCAGGGCATTACTTTGCCTACAAAGGTCCGTCTAGTCAAAGCTATGGTTTTTCACATGCAAGTTATGCACTGATATGATAGCTGGACCATAAAAAAGGCTTGATGTTTTTGAACTATAGTATTGGAGAAGACTCTTGAGAGTCCCCTGGGACTATAAAGAGATCAAACCAGTCAATCCTAAAGAAAATCAACCCTGAATATTCAATGGAAGGACTGATGCTGAAATTGAAGCTTCAATACTTCGGCTACCTGATGCGAAAAGCCAACTCATTAGAAAAGACCCTGATGCTGGGAAAGATTGAAGGCAGGAGGAGAAGGGGACAACAGAGGACAAGATGGTTGGATGTCATCACCAACTTAGTGGACATGAGTTTGAGCAAACTCCAAGAGATGGTGAAGGGTAGGGAAGCCTGGTGTGCTGCAGTCCATGGGGTCACAAAGAGTCGGACACAACTGAGCACATGAACAACAAAACCACAATTTAAGAAAAAAATCCAGATGAGAGGATGATCACTCATGAAGAACATTAATCCAAAGACTGGCAAAGGCTGCCAAGACTCAGACTAGAGAATGAGAAAAGAGCCACAATAGAGTTATGTCACTATGAAATTCCTGAACATCAAGGTTAAAAAAATAATAAAAGCTTTCAGTACAAAATTATTATATAAAATGTCAGTTATAAAGGATTGGAATGTAGAATGATTAAACTTCTCAAAAACAATGATGGAATCTGGAAGCAATATTTTTCAATTCTGAGGAAAACTGCCTTCAACCTAGATTTTTATACTTAGCTGAAATATTAATCAAGTACGAGTACATTTAAGATATTTGTTAGCCAGATTGAAGAATGTCCTTTAACAAAGTAAGTAAAATGAGAAAACAAACTTAGTATCCAATGAAACAGGAATCTAAAAGGGTGACAGAGAATATTATTAGAGGATGGTTGTACAACAGGCCTAGAGATAGGGACAGGAAGTGTGTCGGTGCAAGGAAGGTCTCCAGAGAAAAAGAGGATCTGATGAACCATCTGATGAGCTTGTCCATATACAAAATTGTAATAAGAGAAGTTACACTTATCTTTTGAAAAGATCTCTCTCTTACTCCTCCTTCTGAAACCAAGCAAGACCCTGCAGAGTCCACCAGGTACAAGAACCCTGCCATGACCTCATTTCTTTTTCATAGAAAAAACCTTTAGTCTCCTAGGCCTTCGCTGAGGTCCAACAAGCAGATTCAAGCAGTTACTAATTAGAGAGGTGAGAGAATGCAAAATCAAAGAAAAAACAATCAAGAAACAATAGTTCAGAGTCCTAATCCCTCCTCAGGGGATATATGTAACAATGAGTTGTTCTGCAGGCATTAAGATCCCACTCAGGTGGAAGATGTTGACAACATACTGAGCACAAGCACAGAGACCCCAGGCTGGTTGGAACCAACAGGCTGATAATTAAGATACTTAGATACTTAAACCACCACCCTGTTGCCTCACCATTCACCAATCAGAAGAAAGTCATGCACCCTTAAGCCCTCACCCCAAATTTTACCTTTAAAAACCCTTCCTTGAAAACTATCAGGGAGTTCATGACTTTTTCATCGTACGCTGCCTATTCCCCTTGATGGGTCCTGCAAGAAACACTTCACAAACTGGTGTCAGTAAACTGGCTTTGCTGACAGTTTATTGTGTCAAATTGTGTCCATCTGACACAATTTCAGTTCAGTAACACCTCCATCTGGAGAAGGCAATGGCACCCCACTCCAGTACTCTTGCCTGGAAAATCCCATGGATGGAGGAGCCTGGTGGGCTGCAGTCCATGGGGTCCCTAAGAGTCGGACACGACTGAGCGACTTCACTTTCACTTCTCACTTTCATGCATTGGAGAAGGAATGGCAACCCACTCCAGTGTTCTTGCCTGGAGAATCCCAGGGACGGGGGAGCCTGGTGGGCTGTCGTCTGTAGGGTCGCACAGAGTCGGACACAACTGAAGTGACTTAGCAGCAGCAGCAACAGCAACACCTCCATCACTCTCTCTCTTCCTCTCTTTTTCCTATGTAAGTTTGTGTGTGTATATCATACAAATGTACATAAATATATATGTGTCAGTACTTTTATATATTTCCATGCACATTAAAAATAAAGCAAATGAGAAAGCAACAATTATTAACTTTAGGATAAACAAAAAAAAGAAAAAAAAACAGAAAACAAACACAAAAAGGGAAAGTGAACCATGAAATTAGGCTGAGGGAGAACAATGCTTCAAAGAGTTAAATCCTCATCTCTCATAATAGGAAATGAATAGACAATGCTCAGAAATAATATATTAAGACATTGCAGTATTATTTCAAACTATGAAGGAAGATACCAAAAGAGTTAAAAGTGCTTACCTCTGGGAAACTGGACTGGAGATTAGGAAGAGTTAATCCAACAGGCTGATTTTTTTTTCCCCTTAAAGTCTTTTGCTTTATTTAAATGTTAAATTTCAGTTAGAAATGCAAAATAAAATTTTTAAATTATATAAGGACCGTACATCTATTAGAATGGCCAAAATCCATAATTTTCTTTCTCTATCAAGAAGGATAGAAGTTAATCACCAGATAAAACTATAGACAGCACCAGAGAAATCTGTATAACAAACCTTGCTAAAACTAGTCTGTGTCTTCCATTAATTTCCCCATATAGTTTCCTTCCCACAACTGGCCACCCTAGAAGCACAAAGCCATTTTCCTTTGTCTTGTCACTTCTCTAAAAATTTACTTGTCTTTTGTTAAGATGCTATATAAGCCCAAATTCTAACTACCCCTTAGAGTTTCTCATTTCTGAGGGCTCCCATGTGCATGCACAATGCATATGCTAATAAACGTATTTTTCTCTCCCTAATTTATCTTCTGTCAGTTTAATTTACAGCCCTCAGCTAGAGAACCGAGGAGGGCAGAGGGGGAAAAGTTAAGTTTTTCCTCTCCTATAGCTACAAACTGTATGATTCAACCAAATAACATTCTGGAAATGACAAAACTGTGGAGACTATAAAAAAGACCAGTGGTTGCCAGAGGTTAGAGGAGAGAAAAAGATGAACAGAAGGACCACAGAGGATTTTTAAGGCAATAAAACTATTCTATATGATACTATAATGGTGTATTTGTGTCATTATACATTTGTCCAAACCCATAGAATGTACATCAAGAGTGAAGCCTAATATAAACAATGGACTTTGGGTAATAATGATGTGTTAAGATAGGCTCATCTATTGTAACAAATGTACCACTCTGGTGGGGGATGTTGATAATGAAAGAAGTTATGCATGTGACGGGGTAGGGGGTATATGGGAAATCACTGTACCTTCTGTTCAATTTTTCTATGAACTTAAAACTGCTCTAAAAAATAGTGATTTTTTAAAAATGTGTATTGTACCACTTCTGGGCATACACACTGAGGAATCCAGATCTGAAAGAGACACGTGCACCCCAATGTTCATCGCAGCACTGTTTATAATAGCCAGAACATGGAAGCAACCCAGATGCCCATCAGCAGATGAATGGATAAGGAAGCTGTGGTACATATACACCATGGAATATTATTCAGCCGTTAAAAAGAATTCATTTGAATCAGTTCTAATGAGATGGATGAAACTGGAGCCCATTATACAGAGTGAAGTAAGCCAGAAAGATAAAGAACATTACAGTATACTAACACATATATATGGAATTTAGAAAGATGGTAACGATAACCCTATATGCAAAACAGAAAAAGAGACACAGAAGTACAGAACAGACTTTTGAACTCTGGGGGAGAACGTGAGGGTGGGATGTTTTGAAAGAACAGTATGTATATTATCTATGGTGAAACAGACCACCAGCCCAGGTGGGATGCATGAGTCAAGTGCTCGGGCCTGGTGCACTGGGAGGACCCTGAGGAGTCGGGTGGAGAGGGAGGTGGGAGGGGGGATCGGGATGGGGAATACGTGTAACTATATGGCTGATTCTTGTCAAAGTATGACAAAACCCACTGAAATGTTGTGAAGTGATTGGCCTCCAACTAATAAAATAATATTTAAAAATAAAAAAAAATAAAAATAAAAAAAAATAAAAAAATAAAAAAAAATAAAAATAAAAATGTGTATTGTAAAAAGCATGGCATGAAAAAATTATAGAGGATCTACTTTAATAGTGTCTTTACATAGGAGAGCATAACCAGGTAAAGCCAGTGGGGAGTCAGAACAGAGACTAGGGAGTTTGGTCCAGCCTTGAGTCAGCACTTCACCATATGGGTATATCTTGGATACATCAATTCCCTCTCATGGGAACATATTCTTCCACTGAGGCACTAAGAAGTCATACTAGACCCACATGTGTTTGATTAATCATGAGTCCCACAAAAGGATACAATGGAAAAAAATAATTTCTGATCAAATAACTTTGGGAAGCACAATATAACTAAACTGTCTCTTGGAAACACTATATAACTAAACTGTCTCTTGGAAACACTGATACACATTAACATTTTAAAGGGGGTGTGAAATCTTATAATAAAGAAAACTTTCTATTTTTTTAACCTTCTTCATAAATCTCCTCACCATGTTTCCCCTTTGAACGTCTTGACAGGTCTCTAAACTATTGTTCTGTGAGAAATGTAAGGAAACACCACCTCTTCTTGTCGATTCAAGCTGCTATGGCAAAATACCATAAATTGGGTAGCTATAGACAACAGATAATTATTTCTCACAGCGTGGAGGCTAGAGACCTGAAATTAGGGTGCTGGCTTGGTCAGGTTCTGGTGAGATTTCTCTTCCAAATTACAGACTTCTATTCTCTTATTATGGTCCTCTCATGGAAGAAAGAGGGCAAGAGAGCTCTCTGGAATTCCTTTCATGAGGGCACTAATCCCATTCATAAGAGCTCTACCCTCAAGACCTAGTTACCTCCCAAAGGCTCTATGTAATAATACCATCATAGTGGGGGTTAAAATTTCAACATATGAATTTGAGGGGGACACATTCAGTCTATTAACACTACCCTAAGATAATTTCCAAGATGAATATTCTTAGATTCCTTTGTTACATAAGATTCCACAGCAAAAATGGCTCTTGGATAGATTTAAGAAAAGGATACTTAAATTATTTCTTGCCCTGACTTATTTCTCCAGTGCTATGAAATAACTTTAAAAGAAGTCATTTAATATAAGATTATGAATGTCATTTCAGAAATAAAATTCCCATAAAGTGAATGATCATTTCAAAGCACAGTTTGGATCTATAGAATCATATTATATAAAACTTTTTATGTAGCATAAGTTACATAACAGATGAAAGTCTTCTTCTCTGAAAAATGAATAAAACACACATACAGAGGCACTGCCAAAGTGTCAGTATTTTAACAAAGAACGGAACCAATTCAGTGATTCCTAGGCAGAAAACAAATCTTCCCCTTTTGATAAAAACAAACCTGAATAAAGAAAATATAATGTATTATTCCATAGCTGTAAACTAACTGGCTTATGAATTTCTGAACAGAGTTGAAGAGAACTTTTATCTGTCAAACCACTATGTAGAAAAACACTGCTATCTAGAAGCACAGAGAGAGAACCTGATTAAAATGCAGTCAATAAGAAGTGTCCGTCATAGATCATAGAGTGCTGAGAGGAGCTCTTGCTTTAATGCCCTGCAAACTGTGGGAGCAGATGCTGTTATTGGCTCAGGAGAGCCATCAAGGAAACATAAATATGAAATAACAGTTATGCAAGAAAGTTTAGGGGCCTTGTGGAAGCAAAGGGAGAAGGGGCTTCAAAGCATATCTACCAGGATAAGGCTCGAGAGAGAAGTCTGAATTTATAACAGTCATCAGCTATAGAAGATGCTGGAGAACTTGACATCATTAGCAACAACTCTGAGTAGATCTTTCCCCTGTGGGAAGTATTTATTGGTCAGTTTATAGTCATTATTCCCAATTCTTCCAATTAGGGTTACATGAAAAATCCAACCTGCCAGAATTAAGATTCCATAGAGCTCCGTCTCCCCCAAATCATCACCAGAACCAAGCGGGGAAAAAAATATCCCTGTCCAGGTCAATTTAAAAATAAATTGCCATCTGCCACTGGCAGGAAAACTTCTTTGGCCACAGAACAAAGAGACTATTCCAAAGCCATTGCTGGGTACCTGCTACAGCAAAGAATAAAAACCAAGTGTTCACACAGGCTCTGAGGCTTACAGTTATTAGTACAAAATACGCATATTTTCCACTTTGTTAGCAATTAGTCAACTCATCTTTTGTTTTCTCTGGATCCACAAGAACACAATTAACTTGAAAATGATATTTTCTCCAAATTAGTTCTCAGTAGGAACTAGAGTAAACCAATCAGGTAAGACATCAAGTTGATAAAAATTATCACGCAGAAAAAAATATCATTAGATGTTGGTGATGACAAACTAAGAACCAAAGAGTAGAAAAATAAAAGCAAGAAATCACGTTTTTATCATGTGAGGCAACTGCATTTTACACTTTCAGTGCACCACGTGGGCCACCAGCCTCCTCTTCACTCCTATACTGTGAGGGACCATGGAATTGGCCAGTAAGAGAACTCAGCCAAGGTCCACTAACAGAAGAATTTATTCCTGCTAATATGGCTGAGGCTTCATAGTAAAGGAAATCCTAAAATCACTAAGCTCCTTTGTCCAAGATCCATTGTAATTGTCTGCCTTATCAGCAAACAAACAAACAAACAAAGTGCTGTCTGTCTTAGCAAACAAAAGATGTGGCCAACAAACCACCAACCACTGTAGCTGCCCCCAACTGTGCACCCTGAGGGAGAAATACTGGCCCTCAAGAGTTCAGGTGCATTTCAAAGGAATAATTTCAAGCAGGTCAGACTTGTGCATCTTCCCAAAGAAAAGCACTAAATTCACTGAGGTTTTTTTCTTTAATTAACAGTACTCTTTTTTTTTTTTTTTTTTTTTTTTTTACTCTTTGGCTAGCCTCTCTCAATGTTAAAATCTTTCTAATTTTATTTTTATTGAAGGATAATTGCTTTACAGAACTTCGTTGTTTTCTGTCAAACCTCAACATGAATCAGCCATAGGTATACATATAACCCCTCCCTTTTGAACCTCCCTCCCATCTCCCTCCTCATCCCACCCTCTAGGAATTAACAGTACTCTTTTGATGTTCTGACTACCTGGTTTTTGTTGCAGAAATGACTGTTATCCTGCCTCCCCACCTTACCTCTTCAGTGTAGTCCCTTAGAGTTATTCAAGAGGCTGCCTCCTTAAGGGCTTAAACCCTCAGCAAGTCTGCTGAATAAAACATAATTCTCAACTTTTAGGCTGTAAATTTTTTTTTAATCAACATGATGAACATGTATTTAGGATTAAAATTAATTATGGTTGACTTTCTAGAGAGATGAGGGGATTTGGGGGTATTTTTCTAATTGAACTTTCTTAAAGTGAATTATATTTTTCTTGGAAGGAACAGGAAATTATCCTCTATATATTGTTTAAGTTACAGTTTTTAAGTTTCAGAGTTTATAATGTCCAAATTATTTGATCCTTTTTGAAAGAGATCAGGACATGCCACACCAAAATATGCCACTGTGGCATAAAAATTGTTTCAAATTGAAGGCATGTGAGTTCCTGAAATCCTTCATGTGCTAAAAGCAGAGACTTCCAAAAGAACTCAATTGTCAAAAGTCCCTTCCCTAGGGGCAACCCTAATCTTGAGACGACAATTTAAGAAGTGGGTTCTATACCCAAGATGTATGACAAAACAGTCATACCTCCCATCTATTGTCCCAAGAGCCCCTTTATCCTTCCAAAAAGTCTTATCTATTCAATAAATTTCCTTCCTTCTGCCTGCCTTCTAATAAGTCAGTTGTTTTCCCAAAGCTTTTTTCCCCTTTCCCAATTAACAGGATGTATAAACCCTAAATGCTGACTACTCCTTTGACTCATTCATTCTGAGCACTCCCGTGAATATGCATGTTTTTTTCTTCTCTTACTAATTGTTGTTTGTCAGTTTAATTTGCAGGCCTTCAGAACTAAACAGGAGAGGGTAGAGGACAAAGGTCCAATTTGTTTTGGGGTGAATTTAGGGAAAATTCTACTCAACATGAACACACAGATTCAAAAGTTCATACCTCCTTTTGCATGCCCTCAAATCCCCTATTATTGGTAGCACATGGCCAAGGTGTTTGATATCTGAAATGAGGAAAAAATTAAATTATGGAAGCTGCTTCTGGATCCAAGGTTGAAGCATAAGTTACCTAGGAGCAGACTCTTGTTAAGCAGGCTGTCCATTTGAATGGTAGCTCTTTCTGTGATGCAAGTAAAAGGTAGGCAAGTAGCCAAGTCCTGGAGGAAACCTGTGAGGCTTGATAAAGGCCCTTCCACCTAAGACCCATATGTATGTAGCACTCAGGAGAAGTTGGCCACTTTATTTAAGGATCCTAAAACCCCTGGGAGGAAAGATGCTTAAGCCTCACATGACCTAAACAGATTAGAGTGGCTTAGAAGGTAGTTCACTGATGGGAAAAGATACTGAAACCATGTAACTCAGACTGGGACTTGAACCCATAGTCTTTTAACTGAGATCATGCAGTTAATTTAAGGACTTAATAAAGCTCGGTTTCTGGATATCTCATTGCAGAAAGAATTTAGTGAGAGACAAAGTGATAGGTAAGAAATGGATTTAGAGAGAAACACACTCCACAAACAGACTGTAGGCTATCTCGGAAGGTGAGAGTGGCCTTGAAATATGTTGCAGTTAGTTTTTATGGGTTGAGTAATTTCATAGACAAATGAGTGAGGGGATTATTCCAGCTATGTCAGAGAAGGGGCAGGGATTTCCAGGAATTAGGCCACCACCCACTTTTTGACCTTTGCTCATCAGCTTTGGACCTGTCATGGCACTTGTGAGTGTATCACTTAGCGTGCTGATGTGCTACACTGAGCATATCCTGAGGCTCAAGGTCGAGTGGAAGTCTACTGATCTGCCCTCCTGGACCTGTTTGGTTCTAATGAGTTTATGCCATGTCCTCAGCTACATCATTCTGTTAAAACTTGGGCCCTGCCCCCTTCTATCCTGTTTCAATATCAAGAGCCCCAAAGTGGAATCACTATAGGGGACAGAAGTATGGGCTGGTAGTCCAGATTTGACTAAAAGCCAAAATCTAGTGTGGACAAAGAATGTTGCCTGCCATTTTACTAAACAATGAGTGTTGCTTACCACCAAGCCATCAGCCACTGCAGTCACTCTGATGGTACACCCTTAGGGAAATTTCAGATGGAGGAAAACAGGATACCGACCTTAGAAAGTTAAGATGCATATCATAGGAATAATTTCAACTACCCCAGACTCTCATATCTTCCCATAGAAAAGCACAAAAACATTAACTTGAGATGCCTGGCTTTTGTGATTTGCAGTAATCTTTTTATGTTTGATTACATGGGCTTTTGTTTTGTTTTCAGCAAAAATTTCTATATATCTTGATTCTTCCCTTACCTCTTTGGAATAGTTCCTCAGAGTTATCTGGCAGACTGTATCCTGGGTTATAGTCCTTAGTAAGCCACCCCCAAAAAATATAACCCTCAAATTTTAAGTTGTGCATTTTTGTTTTTGTTTTCAGCCAACATAGGGAACTGATCCTAGCACAGAGGAGGGATGACTGTGCAGCCCATCCATATCCACTGAGCCACAGTGTTAGTCTGTGGAGAAAACAGCTGATCACGTCAACATAAGCCTGCAGCCTGAGCTAGGTTCCAAGCCTCAGCCTTTACAAGGATCTTGGCCAAAAAAAGGTATCAGTGAAGAAATAGACTAGAGTCCATCAGGCTATCCAAGATACTTGCTAAGTTTTGCTGCTAGCAAAACTCAGTGACAGCATCTGAACAGGCAGATAATGAACTGTCAGGACTTCCCACCATGCTCATTGCCTGATATTAAGGAAAGACTGAAACTTTGGTCTAAGGGTCCTTGGACAATTGGGAAGGGCAGAAAAAAACCACAGTGGGAGATACATGATTTCTTGACAAATAAGGCATGTCAGGATGAAGAGTATGAAGTGATGTTTTTCCTGAAGCACATGAAACAGGTCAGATTCATTTAAGAAAGATCATGAATTAATAAATTATGCATATCTAATAACATAAATTAAATAAAACTGTTCATTTCTTAACTTTATTTTTATTTGGCTGTGCCAAGTCTTAGTTGTAGCACACCAGATCTTCAGTCTGTAGTTGTAACATGCAAACTCTCAGTTGCAGCATGTGGAATCTAGTTCCCTGACCAGCATATTGAACCAAGGCCCCTGCAATGGAAGCACAGAGTCTTAGCCACTAGGGCACCCAAGTCTCTTGCATTGCAGGTGGATTCTTTACTATCTGAGCCACCAGGGAAGCCCACTAGGGCATCAAGGAATTTTCAAACTATATTTTTAAACAATGAAAACTAGTAGTCATACCCACTCTCCATCACATGAGGGAGAAGAAAGGGACACCAATTTGAGAAAAACATCTAATTATTTTTCCTTTTTGGAAATATAAAGATGTCAATTTCAACATTCTAACCAGGGGGAAAAAAATTAAAACAATGAATAAGAATGTTATCTGAATTTCATGTTTCTCTTTGAAGGTTATTTTCACAGGACATGACACTGCTTTCTAAAGTCTTTGGAATCTTACAAGTTCCCTTTGTTTCAATTTTGCTTCCAAGGGTAGATTTATATTAGTAGGAAACAAGTTAGCAACAATTATTAATATTCACAGAAATCTCTTTACTGCACAGAAAAGTAAGATTATGAGTCTAATGAATGTTTCTAGTGCTTTATCAAATTTGATTATTTGACCGCTTTCAATGACACAGAAAGCTCTCTCTCCCCCAGAAGCTGCAGGAAAGAATGAACCTTTCATTCTCCTGTTTTTGGCCTTCTTCATTAAACAGAAAGACTTGCACTCACTGGAACTGTAAGCAAAAAGCAGGCTGCAGATATTAATTTTACTGGTGGAAATAGGGTAAGAAATGAATAGTCTTAGATATAGATGAAAATGGATGGAATAAGTATGAATAGTGGATTAAAGAGAATAAAGCATTAATCTTTCATTTTACTAGGCTAGGCATTTTAAGATTACTTCTCTCTCCTAACTTCAGGCATTCCGGCCATGCTACACCAAAGAGGAGCCCTCTGCACATCCTTTACACCACTGTCCCTATGGCCAAATGGCTCAGTCTTAGTTCTTCAGTTTTCCAATTGCAAATTTATAAAGGAGAAAAATGCTTGGCCCAGCTCATCTTTTAACATGAGGCTGTAGATGGTGGGGATATTATTCTTAAGTCATGTATTCTCCCTTCACACAGTCAACTACCACTGTGACTGTAGGAAGACACAAAAGGATGTTCAGTTCAGTTCAGTTGCTCTGTCGTATCCGACTATGCGACCCCACGAATGGCAGCACGCCAGGCCTCCCTGTCCATCACCAACTCCCGGAGTTTACTCAAACTCATGTCCATCGAGTCAGTAATGCCATCCAGCCATCTCATCCTCTGTCGTCCCCTTCTTCTCTGGCCCCCAATCCCTCCCAGCATCAGGGTCTTTTCCAATGAGTCAATTCTTCGCATGAGGTGGCCAAAGTATTGGAGTTTCAGCTTCAGCATCAGGCCTTCCAATGAACACTCAGGACTGATCTCCTTTAGGATGGACTGGTTGGATCTCCTTGCAGTCCAAGCGACTCTCCAAGAGTCTTCTCCAACACCACAGTTCAAAAGCATCAATTCTTCAGCACTCAGCTTTCTTCACAGTCCAACTTTCACATCCATACATGACCACTGGAAAAACCATAGCCTTGACCAGATGGACCTTTGTTGACAAAGTAATGTCTGTGCTTTTTAAATATGCTGTCTAGGTTGGTCATAATTTTCCTTCCAAGGAGTAAGCGTCTTTAAATTTCATAGCTGCAATCACCATCTGCAGTGATTTTGGAGCCCAAAAAAATAAAGTCTGACATTGTTTCCACTGTTTCCTCAATCTATTTCCCGAAGACACAAAGTGCCATTGTTGGATTAGCAACAGCAGAGAAAATTTCAATAAAAAAGAAGGTAGAAGGACTTCCCATGTGGTCCAGTGGTTAAGACTCCATGCTTCCAATGCAGGGGGCATAGGTTCCATCCCTGGTTGGGGAACTAAGATCCTACATGTTGTTTGGTGTGGGGGGAAAAAATTCCAAAAACCGGGGAGGAAGTGAATGGGGCAGGCAATGATCAATAACTCTGGGTTAATGATAAAATATTTTAAAGCTTGGATTAAAATATCTTAGAACTGCACTTACATATATGTTTCTTGGGTTACTTTATCACTTTTCAATGCTAAACAAATTTTGAAGTATCTTTTTGGTAAGAGTGAAATAAAAAAATGAAGTTTCATAAAATTCAAATGCAGAAGGAAAAGTCAAAGCAATTCAAACAAATTTTGAGAACTACATTCACTTTAGAATATGACAGTCTAAGATCTGACAGATAATATGATGATGAAACACATTTTGCTTTCAGTCTCAAGTGCCAAATGTCACCCAGTAATCTGTGAATAACTAGTAGTCTTTTCTAGAAGAGAGATAGGGAGGGAGGGGAGCACCAGAATAGCTCAGGCTCTGAATCAGTATGTCACATACTGGATGACAAGTAAACATTTATCAAATGTATTAATGAACCAAAACTTTGGTTTTCTATTGCTTTAGCAAAGTGAAAGCAATTAGGTAGTTTTAATTAAGATGCTAATGCAAAGTATTTTTCTAAAGATGGGTTATAATGCAAACAGAAGAGGTGGTTTTAACTAGGCAAAGACAGGCCAAAGTGGAGAGGTACATGTTGAGCAAAGATAGGAGGTGTGGCCTTACTTGGATTTTTCTTAGTGTGAATGAATTTACCAAAGAATATTACTTCCAAGTATTTAGAAAGCATAGGCCTCAGTTCCTTAGTAGTTTCTGGGAACCCAGAGTCCACTCTCAGGACACCTCTGCATAACCAGCAAAGACAACCAGGCCATCTGGGGAGCTATCTGCTCTCAAGGAGAGGATCTAGGGGTCTAAGCAGGTACTGTATCTCCATATTCCCATCTTTTTCTGTTCCTTTCGCTGTAGCTACTCCTCCTCCCCCTCTCTTTCTCCCAACTCTGTCTTCTACCACGTTTTAGCTAATGGAGAGCAAGGCAGTGAAGTGTACTTTTGGAGTCATTTGGCCACGGTTCTAACTCTGACCTTCAATGCCTGTTAAGAGGTTACTCACCCTCCCTATGTATTGATGTTCTCGTTGGTAAAATAGGATAATAATTGTACCAATATCAAGGCATGAGTGAGATGATACTTGTGAAGCTCTAAAAGCAGTACCTGGAACATTGTGAGTCTTCAATACATTCAATAATGGTATTCTGACATTTGGAATAAAGGTCTAACATTGGTTACATGGAAAAGGTGTTTGAGCATCACATGTTCATCTTTCTCTTGGCTTCTCAAACTGGATCCAACTTAAAAAGGCTTCAGAGGTCAAAAGCCCAAACTCAATTTTACCATCTCAGACAGTTCACTTAGTGGACACTGAAAGACTGGAAGGCAAACTTGAACTCAGTGCCTCTGAGAACAGGAGACTATATGGATATTCCACCCATAAAACAAGCTGCCATCTTGAAAGCCAAGCATGTATATTCAACTACCTCTTTCTCCACTGCTACTATTTTTTGTGACTTCTCTTCACATAGCATTTTTATAGATAAAATGTGATCCGACAAGACACCCTATCAGTGAACACTTTTACTGGAAAGTTTCTCTGCTAAGAAAGTTGGCCAGGTGAATGCTCTGTTATTCAAGAGAAACTCTTACTATAAGTACTTAGTGATGGCACCCTGTATAAATTTAGAACAGTATCTCTTTAAGCTTCAGTTTCTTATTAAAAAAAAAGAAAAGACCATTTTTCTTATTCAATTGCAGGATTCAACAGTTTATATTAGAAAAGAGCTACAAGCTTTGTTTTACATATCTTCAAAATAATAAAAACATTTACTGATTGCTTACTATATGCCAGGCTATGTGTTCTAAACACATTGCATAGAATGCGTCACTCAAGTCTCAAAACAGCACCATGAGGTAGATTCTATTACAATAACCATTGTACAGATGAGAAGGCTGAGGCCCAAATCTATCATGTAACTTTCCTAAAATCATACATTTAATAAAGGATAGAGCCAGGGAGTCTATTACTAGAATCTAGACTTTTAACTACTTTATCATACACATAAAGAGGACAGTTAAGACTATCCTGCTTTTAGGAACTTCACATATAAGAAGGAAGAAAAGCCATATGTTGCATTGTGCTATAATTGTGGCTTAAGAGAGAAATATATTTAATAAAAGGCATAAAGTTGAACCTTGTGGTATTTAATAACTTTATGCATTAAAAAAATATTTATTTAATGTTTACATTGTTCCAGACTCTGTTTTAAATATGCACAATGGTAGACAGGTGCTTGATACCATTAACCAAGAAGGAATGAAAATTAAATCACAATGAGATAAACCAAGGCCAGTTAGCAGAATGACTAAAGTGAAAAAGACAAACAACGGTTGACAATAACAAGCAAGTGAAGGAACCAGAATTCTCACTTATTCCTGATAAGAATGTAAAAAGCTGCAACCTCTTTGGAAAACTTGGTAGTTAATAACATTAAAACAACTATTCTATGATCCTGTATTGCTACTCTTAAGTATGTATCCTAAAGAAATAAACTCATAGCAATAGATCTACCCAAAAAGATTTGTGTAACATTTATAGCACAGCAAGCACAAAATATGACTTTGTGTGGATCACAACAAACTGTTGGGAAATTCTTAAAGAGATGGGAATACCAGACCACCTAACCTGCCTCCTGAGAAATCTGTATGCAGGTCAAGAAGCAACAGTTAGAACTGGACATGGAACAACAGACTGGTTCCAGATCGGGAAAGGAGTACATCAAGGCTGTATATTGTCACCCCGCTTATTTAACTTATATGCAGAGTATATCATGCAAAATGCTGGGCTGGATGAAGCACAAGCTGGACTCAAGATTGCCAGGAGGAATATCAATAACCTCAGATATGCAAATGACACCACGTTTATGGCAGAAAGCAAAGAACTAAAAAGCCTCTTGATGAAAGTGAAAGAGGAGAATGAAAAGGTTGGCTTAAACTCAACATTCAGAAAACTATGATGGCATCTGGTCCCATCACTTCATGGCAAATAGATGGGGAAACAGTAGAAACAGTGATAGACTTTATCTTTGGGGGCTCCAAAATCACTGCAGATGGTGACTCCAGCCATGTAACTAAAAGATGCTTGCTCCTTAGAAGAAAAGCTATGACCAACCTAGACAGCATATTAAAAAGCAGAGACATTACTTTGCCAACAAAGGTTCATCTAGTCAAGGCTATGATTTTTCAGTAGTCATATATGGATGTGAGAGTTGGACTATAAAGAAAGCTGAGTGCTGAAGAATTGATGCTTTTGAACTGTGATGTTGGAGAAGATTCTTGAGAGCCCCTTGGGCTTCAAGGAGATCCAACCAGTCAATCCTAAAGGAAATCATTGCTGAATATTCATTGGGAGGACTGATGCTGAAGCTGAAACTCCAATACTTTGGCCACCTGATGTGAAAAACTGACTCACTCAAAAAGACCTTGATGCTGGGAAAGATTGAAGGCAGGAAGAGAAAGGGATGACAGTGGATGAGATGGTTGGATGGCATCACAGACTCAATGGACATAAGTTTGAGTAAGCTCTAGGAGTTGGTGATGGACAGGGAAGCCTGGCGTGTTGCAGTCCATTGGGTTGCAAAGAGTCAAACACAACAGAGCAACTGAACTGAAACACAAATTAAGTTATGATGTACAGATTAATGAATCTTCACAAACACCTAAGACCATGTTTTTTCCCTTCTCAGTCTCTAATCCCTCAGTTTACTATACCTTGATATCAAAGGTGACAAATTAGTTTTGCCTGGTTTTGATCTTTCTATAAATAGACTCACACACTACTGTACTCTGTCTTGCTTCTGTTTTTCAATGTTTGGGATTCATCAATACTGTGAGTGAAAAAAAAAATACTGTGAGTAATTATGGTTTGCACATTCATGCTTCTGTATAGTATTCCAACATATGTGTGTGCTTAATCTCTCAGTCATGTCTGATTCTTTGAGACCCCATGGCCTGTAGCTCACCAGGCTCCTCTGTCTATGGGGATTCTCCAGGTAAGAATACTGGAGTGGGTTGCCATGCCCTCCTCCAGGAGATCTTCTTGACCCAGGGATTGAACCCAGGTCTCCCACATTGCAGGAGGATGTTTTACTGTCAGAGTCACCAGGGAAGCATTCCAATGTAGAGCATTTTAGAAAAACTTCACTCAGAATAAAGGGAATACCCAGATTTGTAATATACAGAGCACTGGCTGACAACAAAATGAAGGGAACCAAAATGCTGTCATGCCTGTTGCCCTTCAGGGTGGTAGCACGTGGAGTCATAGTTCAAATCTACCTCCAATTTGCCAAATAGACCTGCCTTCTACTCATTTCCCTGGTCTCTGAGTGTAGAACAGTGATGAATATAATCATCAGCTGAAAGAATCACGAGCCTCTCTGAACTGCAGAATAAGAGTCACTATGGTGGGAAAGGTACAGAAGAAACCCCTGAAAGTGCCTCCATGACCTTTATTTCCACCCTCTAGAGATTCTTCCTATTCATCATCTTTAGCCACACCTGACATAGGATTGGATCGAAGTCCCTCATGAGCACTGAGCAGCTTTCCTGGGCAACTTCTTTGCCCATGAAAGGTTCAGGACCCCAAATCGTACTTAAGTCTAAATCAATCACAGCTTCTTTGACCAGGTATGCGATTCCTTTGCCAAATTAACTCCTTTAAACAGGTCTCCCATTTTGTAATTCCTGTCAGTCTATAGCCCTGATTTTTCTTTTTCAGGCAGAGTTCTCAGAATAGCTACATTTCTTTGCTTTCTAGCCCTCAAGACTCTCCCGTGAATTAACTGCATGTACCTTGGTTATAAAGTTTCAGGGGAAACACCTTACATTTAATCTCTTTTTCTTGAATCACTGCAGGGATTTACTGGGCAAGCGAATTTAGGTGGATGTTTACTCTAAAATATCGTAGTTCATTCCATTGTTTTAATATGGAGAGTTTAACACTTGACACAAGATCGAATTTTAATCAGTTTTGAATGCACAGAAGCCTTTTCAGTACTGGTTTTTTCTAGTGAAGACTAAGAAGCAACCGTTTCTTCCAAGAGTAAGTCCCTGAATTTGAGGAAAAATTTACCACCCCAATATGTCTCTTTGGGCTAAGGATTATTTCCAGCTGAAAACAATCAAGGCCCAAACCACTCAGGAAGAAACTGAGACCTCCCCTCTGTCTACAAGAATGTAGACAGCAGGCCTATTCCTGCAGCCAAGCTATCACCAGAGATCTCTGCATTCGGTCACATACTGTTATGCTTTCCCAAAAATCTATTATTATATTAATGGAGTGTCTTACAATAAATTATACCTCACAATCAAAGAAGTATTTCTACCTATGGAAAACACCCTGAATGAAAAACACAAGGATTGTCAGGCAGGCTCCTGATCCCCACATGGGGCCTGCCGGTAACTCTCCTTCAAACTTCCCCATCCACGGCAGATTGAGGGGACCCGCAATCCCTGAAAGACCTGGAGGACGGCCTGGCGGGCAAGGGCAGGCCCTGTACAGGGGCCAGGAGGGCCCAGGACCTGAGGCAGGTGATCCCACGCGAGGTGCACGTCAGGGGCTGCGGGACTCAGCGTTCAGGCTATCCCGGGATGGTCCCCGGGCCCAGGCCTCGTAGGAATAGAGTAGGCCACGAGCAGGGGCTTATGCAGGACACACCGCGACGTCGAGGTCCACCCAGCTTCAAAACAGAGTTACCTGTTTCTCTGCAGCCTTAAGCCACGTCTCACCGGAACGCCCGAAAGTCTGCCATCCCCCCGCAAGGCCTGATAGTCCTCTGAGGAGAAACATTCGGGGAACTTGACTCCCACAGACGCTCTGTGTGTCCTCCAACAGGTCGGGCTCCAACGACCTTCTCTACTCCGTATCATGAGTACCCTGCAGTTGATGCGCAGCTCAGCAAACGCCGCTGGCTGAGCTGAGGTAGCCTGGGTTCTCACAGACCTAGAGGTTCCGGATGCCCTCGGCAGGTGCGCGTTGACGGAACTGCGCAGGCGCGTGCCACGCCCACATAGCTTCCGGGCTCTCTGGGTTTGGTACCGGTTCGGAAACGCCGAGGGGTAGGCTTGGCCACAGTCAGGGACTTCCGGGGGGACAAGCTGCCTTGGTGCGGTCCATCGTGCGCAAAAGGTAAACAAACAAATAACAACAAAAATCCATATGCAGCAAGTTGAGGATCAGAGGAAGTGGGTTCAAGTATCAATTCCTCATTACGCATGGTCTGGAGCAGGTCAGTTCACACAAACTAAAAACCCTCTTTCCTAAATAAGTGTACCGCCCAGGGCACATTAGCCTAGGGAGCAATCTCAGGTTCTGAATCTCCCTTTGAAAAACCCCTCAATCTAAAAACACTTCTCATTAGTGGAGTCGGGGGAGCAATCTGTTCGTCTCTCGGCCTGACTCCTAACCTCATTTCTGTTGGAGAGGTTGTTCCCATACTACTGATACTATCACCCATAGTTTTCCCACGTCCAAGTTCACAGTAATAAAGTGAGCAAATAAAAGAACAAATATCTTTCCTCTTCCCCAACCCTATCATGTCTTCAGATCATATTAAGAAAGCTTCCTTGTGGTGTAAATGTCTGTCATACCCCTATAATCTTTTTTTTTTTAATTCCTTAGAATTCTCCTTTATCCCTCTTTCCTACTCTAAGACTTAGGCCCACTTTTTCTTTGAGCCAAATCAGAAGTCCACTTAAGTGTTATTGCCCTGTAACACGCTCAGAACCTTTCTTCCCAGACAAACTCTGGTTAGTGTCTCAGATTAAGTGTGTACAACGCCATGCCCTCTGCTTAGGCTGAGATCTTTATCCAGTCTGGCTGAATGCCTAGATGTTGGTTTTTCACTGCTAAAGGATGTTGAAGGCAAGACTTCAGCTTCAGGTATTTGCTCACTGGGTCCCAAACATCTTCCCACTAGGCTCACCAGACATGTCTGAATCCTTAATGAGTAGCCATTTCTTAGGCTCTTGTGTTTGGACTATCTTGTTTGTTCTTTAGTCCTTAAGTCATGTCCAACTCTTTGTGACCCCATGAACTGTAACATGCCAGGCTCCTCTGTCCTCCACTGTCTCTGGGAATTTGCTCAAATTCATGTCCATGATGCCATCCAACCATCTCATCCTCTATTGTCCTCTTCTCCTTTTGTTTTCAGTCTTTCCCAGTATCAGGGTCTTTTTCCAGTGAGTCTGCTTTGTGCATCAGGTGGCCAAAGTATTGGAGCTTCAGTTTCAGCATCAGTCTTTCCAATGAATATTCAGGACTGATTTCCTTTAGGACTGACTGGTTTGATCTTCTTGCAGTCTAAGGGACTCTTAAGAGTCTTCTCCAGCACATTCTTTGGTGCTTGGCCTAACCCTCACATCCATACATGACTACTGGAAAAGCCACAGTTTCAACTATATGGACATTTGTCAGCAAAGTAATGTCTCTGCTTTTTAATATTTAATATTGATATTTCTGATATCTGATTATTGATATTTCTCCCAGCAATCTTAATTCCAGCTTCTGATTCATCCAGTCTGACATTTTGTAAAATGCACCCTACAGAGAAGTTAAAAAAGCAGGGCGACAAGACAATATACAGTTTTGATGTATTCCTTTCCCAATTTTGAGCCAGTCCATTATTCATGTCCCATTCTAACTGTTGGTTTTTGACACTCATACAGGTTTCTCAGGAGGCAGGTAAGGTGGCCTGGTACTCCCAATCCTGTAAGAATTTTCCAGTTTCTTGTGATCCACACAGTCAAAAACTTTAGGGAAATCAATGAAGCATGATTTGAAGTATATAGATCTATACTTCTCAAAACACAGATGTTTTTCTGGAATTTCCTTGCTTTCTTCATGAGCCAACAAATGTTGGCAATTTAATCTCTGGTTCCTGCCTCTTCAAAACCAGCTTGTACATGTGGAAGTTCTCGGTTCACATACTGCTGAAATCTAGCTTGAAGAGTGTTAAGCATAACCTTGCTAGCATATGAGAAGATGACAGTCAATCCCTGGGTTGGGAGGATCCCCTGGAGGAGGGCATGGCAATCCATTCCAGTATTCTTGCCTGGAGAATCCCCATGGACGGAGGTGCCAGCAGGGCTACAGTCCATGAGGTCGCAAAGAGTTGGACATGACTGAGCGACTACGCAAGCACAGCATGGTACCGTAATTTGAACATTCTTTGGCATTGCCCTTCTTTGGGACTGGAATGAAAACTGACCTTTTCCAGTCTTGTGGCCACTGTTGAGTTTTCCAAATTTACTGGCAGTATTGAGTGCAAACATTTAACAGCATCATCTTTTAGGGTTTGAAATAGCCAACTGGAATTCCATCACCTCTACCAACTTTGTTGGTAGCAGTGATTCCTAAGGCTCACGTGACTTGACATTCCAGGATGTCTGGCTCTAGGTGACTGACCACATCATTGTGATTATCCAGGTCATTAAGATCTTTTTTTGTATTGTTCTTTTGTGTAATCTTGTCACCTCTTCTTAATCTCTTCTGCTTCTAATAGGTATTTTCTGCTTCTGTCCTTTATCATGCCCATCCTTGCATGAAATAGTCCCTTGATAACTCCAATTTTCTTGATGAGATATCTAGTCTTTCCCATTCTATTGTTTTCTTCTATTTCTTTGCATTGTTCACTTAAGAAGGACTTTTTTTTTCTTTTATCTCTCCTTGCTATTTTCTGGAACTCTGCATTCAGTTGAATGTATCTTTCCCTTTATCCCTTGCCTTTTGTTTCTCTTCTTTCCTTAGTGCTTTGTAAAACTTCCTCAGACAACCACTTTGCCTTCTTGCATTTTTGTCTTTGGAATGGTTTTGGCCACTGCCCCCATAAGGTGTTATGAACTTCCATCTATAGTTCTTCAGGCTGTCTGTCTACCAGATCTAATCCACTGAATCTGTTTATCACCTCCACTGTATAGTCATAAGGGGTTTGACGTAGGTCATACTTGAATGGCCTAGAGGTTTTCACTACTGTCTTCAATTTAAGCTTGAATTTTGCAACAAGGCTTCATGATCTGAGTCATAGTCAGCTCTGAGTGTTCTTTTGCTGACAGAAAAGTATAGAGCTTTTCCACCTTCAGCTGCAAAGAATATAATCAATCTGATTTCAGTATTGACCATCTGGTGATGATCCATGTGTAAAGTCCTCTCTTGTGTTATTGGAAAAGGATGTTTGCTATGACCAGTATGTTCCCTTGATGAAACTCCATTAGCCTTTGTCCTGCTTAATTTTTTACTCCAAGGCCAAACTTGCCTATTATTCCAGGTATCTCTTGACTTCCTACTTCATGGATCAACCTTGTTGTGGCAGAGGTGATTGTGTAACTCAGTGAAGCTATGAGCCATGTCGTGCAGAGCCACTCAAGACAGACAGGTCATGGTGAAGAGTTCTGACAAATCATGGTCCACTGTAGGAGGAAATGACAACCCAGTCCTGTATTCTTGCCTCGAGAACCCCATGAGCTGTATGAAAAGGCAAAAAGATATGACACCAGAAGATGAGCCCCCCAAGTCAGTAGGTATCCAATATGCTACTGGGGAAGAATGGAGGGCAATTACTAATAGCTCCAGAAAGAATGAAATGGCTAAGCCAAAGTAGAAATGACACTCAGTTGTGGATGTGTCTGGTGGTGAAAATCCAATGCTATAAATAACAATGTTCCATAGGAACCTGGAATGGTAGGTCCATGAATCAAGGTAAATTGAACATGGTCAAACAGAAGAAGGCAAGAGTGAACATAGGCATAAGAATCAGTGAATTAAAGTGTACAGGACTAGGTGAATTTAATTCAGATGACCATTATATCTACTACTGTGTGAAAGAATCCCTTAGAAGAAATGGAGTAGACCTCATAGTCAACAAGAGAGTCCAACATGCAGTACTTGGTGCAACCTCAAAAATGACAGAAAGATCTTGGTTCATTTCCAAGACAAGTCATTCAACATCACAGTAATCCAATCTATGCCCCAACCACTAAAGCTGAAGAAGCTGAAATTGACTGAAGTTCTCTGAAGACTTACAAGACCTTTCAGAACTAATACCCAAAAAAATTTCATCATAGGGGATTGTAAAGCACCCAGAGGTTCTTGTACTTAGGCATAAAATGAGGGATGATCAAGCCATAAAGTGAAATGCTAAACCTGGAAAAGACAGATTTCCTCATCCATTTTTTTTTCAGGCTGCTTATCAGTGACCTGAAAGATCAATTTAGTGGCTCCCAACCAGCATTTTCAAGTAAATGAAATAAGCTTAAAAAACAAAAATTGAAAGAAAAGAAAAAACAAACAGGGCTAGCAAAAGGTATGATTTGTTTCACTAAACTGTTTCAGCTGTATATGTGCAGCTTTCTTACTGAGAGATATCCGTCTTTTTAAACAATGTGAAAGTTGTTCTAGATCTATACTTCTCAAATTGTGGTCTCTATGCCAGCAGTGTCAGCCATTACCTGGAGATTCATTAGAAATGCAAATTTTTGCACCTTATCCAAGACCTACTTTATTAGAACCTTTAGTGGTGAGGCATAACAAACTATGTCTTAAAAGACCTCCAGGTAGTTCTGATAGACAAAAAATTGAAAACCACTTGGATCTAGATAACGTAGCCTTTCTTAATCAAAGGAGAGATATAAGCCTTAGAGAAAATGTGACTCCTTTCTCCTGGTATGGTTATATAGACAGCAGAAGCAAATTATCACATACAAGGGATGCCTTAAGGCTTTAGTGCTTAATTCTCTCTTGTGGGTGGTTGAGGATTGGTCTAATATCCCAAATTTATCTTGAGTCAAATTTATGTGACTTTATACCTAAATTCCAGAAAAGGGAATGGCACCCCACTCCAGTACTTTTGCCTGGAAAATCCCACGGGTGGAGGAGCCTGGTAGGCTGCAGTCCATGGGGTCGCTAAGAGTCAGACACTACTGAGCGACTTCACTTTCACTTTTCACTTTCATGCATTTGAGAAGGAAATGGCAACCCACTCCAGTGTTCTTGCCTGGAGAATCCCAGGGACTGGGGAGCCTGTGGGCTTCCGTCTATGGCGTCTCACAGAGTCAGACACAACTGAAGTGACTTAGCAGCATACCTAAATTCTCCAAAACATAAAGTAACCCAACATAAAGATTTGAATATAACTGTTTCTGTTCAAAATAGAGTTTCTTCTTATCCCTGTTGTTTTCTAAACAATGATCCTATTGTGATAATGAAGAAATTAAGTATGTAACTGTTATCGAGAACTGGAAAACAAGATTTGCTGCTGACACACAATGCCATATTGACAAGTTCTCCCTGGGACAGTGATTTATAGCCTTAATCCTCCTTTCACCCTGTTTTGTTCACAGCACACTCCCAATCAGTATCATTTCTTATCACAATGTTGCTATTCTCATGGGGACTCTTTTGCAAGGAGGGCAGGGCTTGAAAAGTCTCCTTGAGGATTTTAGCCTCCCCATACAATAATGGATCACAATACTAGGATGAAAGACAAAGTTGCTAATAACAATCTAAGTCAGTAGAGAACATATTGTCCTACCAGAATAGCCTAGTTTTAAATAGGCATTGACTGAGTTCCAGGATGATCCAAGAGCTCAGAGCATAATTCATTGTTGTATACTTATTTATTCCCTGCAAAGAATCACTTTATTCTTTCAGAAGAAAGCAAAATCCAGTCTCAAGAAAGGGAAAATTTTCTTGTCAATCAACTAATCAACATTTTTCATGCCTATTGTGTATGCATCAGTGTACTAAGAACTATGTAGGATGTGCGCGGTTTTATAGCAACTGCATAGAAAAGATCAGAACATATTAAATAAGCAACATAAAAATATAACATTAGTATTGTGAAGGATGAAGTATGAAACCTATTGATATGGTTTTTAAGAAAAATGAATTCTTAGACCCAATCCTAGAAATGTTGATACAAAACTCATCAGAGGCAGGGCCCAGGATGAGACCCCGAGCCCATTTAAGTCTTCCTGATGTTTATGATAGTCAAGCTAGGTACCTTGCACCTTCCAAATTCAGAACAGGAAAATTAATCTCAACTACTACAATCAGGGAACACCTCTGTGGCACAGTGAAGCTGAGTTCAGTTTTGAAGACAGGATAGAATGTAAAGAAAGCAAGAGAGAGACCAGAAAACATCTTGGCACCTGCCTGAAGCAGGAATGTTAGCTGGGACAGAGTGGGGGAAGCTTTGAAAAGGACAGAATGAGAGCCTAAGGCAGTCAGAGAAGGCTTTGCCCAAACTGAGCCTAAAAGATTGGCAGGAAGAATCTGTCAAACAGAGGGAAAGGGTATTACAGGCAGAGGAATTAACTTATACAAAGTATAGAGATGTAGAAAGGCAAGGAGTGTTAAGTGAGTAACAGAAGTTTCATATGACCAGCAAAAGAAAGAAAGTGAAGTCGCTCAGCCATGTCTGACTCTTTGCGACCGCCTAGCTGGATCTTTCATCCATCCACAGGATTTTTCAGGCAAGAGTACTGGAGTGGGTTGCCAATTCCTTCTCCAGGAGATCTTCCCAGCCCAGGAATCGAACCTGGGTCTCCTGCATTGTAGGCAGACACTTTTACCATCTGAGCTACACTGACCTAAGACTTTTGCTATCCCAAAATATGCTAGCTTGGCAAGCAGACAAAGGATGGCACCTGCCATTGTATCAGCAAAGGATGTTGTGGTCATCATTCACTGCAGGTGCACCCCCCCACCCACCCACCCCCGACCCCCCACTTTCTGTGGTATCCCCTGAGGGGATTCAGGATGACAAAGAACATGATATTGGCCCTATATAGTTAAGGAGTGTATCAGAGGAGTAATTTCATCAGTCTAGACTCTTACATCTTCCCACACATAGAAAAACACTAAATTCATTAACTGGAGATGTTTACTTTTTCTTTAACAGTGATGTTTTGATGTTCTGACTACGTACCTGCTTTTTGTTGCAAAAACTCCTCTATGTGTCCTGGCTCCTCCCTTTCTTCTTCAGAGCAGTCCCTCAGACCTGAGAGGCTGTCTCCAGAGCAGAAGTCCTCAGCAAGTTTGCTGAATAAAACATAATTCTCAACTTGTAGGTTGTGCAATTTTTTTCAGTCAACAGGAATATAGATTATTTGGAGCTGAAGTCAATTGAGAATCAACAGATGCAGAAAGAAATCTTCTCAGAGTTTGCATTAAATGACTATAAGCAGAAACTTCTAAGAAACTAGGAGTGTCATAAATCTCCACTCTGAGAGTTTTATGACCATGAAGAAGAAAGTTGGCACTGAAATGAATCTACACACAAAAAAACACCTTACTAAGATAATGCTGATCTTTCATTAGTTTCCCTATACATTTACCTTCCCACAATTTACCACCCCTAGAAACTCAACAAATAGTTGCAAAGAGTCAGACACAACTTAGCAATTAAACAACAAGAAACTCAATTTCCCTTCCCTTTGTTTAGTTACTTCTTCACAATGTATCAGTTCAGTTCAGTTGCTCAGTCCTGTCTGACTCTGTGACCCCATGGACTGCAGCACGCCAGGCTTCCCTGTATCACCAGTTCCCAGAGCTTACTCACATTCATGTCCATCAAGTTGGTGATGCCATCCAACCATCTCATACTCTGTCTCCCCCTTCTCCTCTTGCCTTCAATCTTTCCAAACATCAGGGTCTTTTCAAATGAGTCAGTTCTTCACATCAGGTGGGCAAAATATTGGAGCTTCAGCTTCAGCATCAGTCCTTCCAATGAATATTCAGGACTGATTTCTTTTAGGATTGACTGGTTGGATCTCCTTGTAGTCCAAGGAACTCTCATCTGACAAAACATGGTCCACTGGAAAAGAGAATGGCAAACCACTTCAGTATTCTTGCCTTGAGAACCCCATGAACAGTATGAAAAGGCAGAAAGATAGGAAACTGAAAGATGAACTCCCCAGGTCAGTAGGTGCCCAATATGCTACTGGAGAACAGTGGAGAAATAACTCCAGAAAGAATGAAGAGACAGAGCCAAAGCGAAAACAACACCCAGCTGTGGATGTGACTGTGATGGAAGTAAAGTCCAGTGCTGTAAAGAACAATATTGCATAGGAACCTGGAATGTTAGTTCCATGAATCAAGGTAAATTGCAAGTTGATCAGGAGATGGCAAGAGTGAACATCGACATTTTAGGAATCAGTGAACTAAAATGGACTGGAGTGGGTGAATTTAACTCAAATGACCATTAAATCTACTACTGTGGGCAAGAATCCATTAGAAGAAATGGAGTAGCCCTCATAGTCAACAAAAGAGTTCAAAATGCAGTACCTAGATGCAATCTCAAAAATGAAAGAATGAACTCTGTTCGTTTCCAAGGCAAACCATTCAATATCACAGTAATCACAATGTATCACTCTTCATTAAAATGGTATATAAACTCTGTGGGGCTTCCCTGGTGGCTCAGTGGTAAAGAATCTGCCTGCCAATGCAGGAGACTTGGGTTTAATCCCTAGTCCAGGAAGATCCCACATGCCATGGTGCAACTAAGTCCATGAACCACAAATACTTAGCCAAAGCACTAGAGCCCTCAAACTGCAACTCCTGAGCCCATGTGCCACAACTACTGAAGCCTGTGTACCCTAGAGCCCGAGCTTTGCAACAAGAAATGCCACCACAATGTAAAGCCCTCGCATCACAACTAGAGAGTAACCACTGCTTGCTAAAACCAGAGAAAAGCCTGCAAAGCAATGAAGACCCAGCACAGCCAAAAATAAATAAATAAATAAAAATTCAAAAAAACTTTGTCTTAGATATTAAGAAAAAAAATGTGATATATACCTGGAAGAAATGGACAGATTCTCAGAAAAGTTCAATCTTCCAAGACTGAACCAGGAAGAAATAGAAATTATGAACAACCCAATTACAAGCACTGAAATTGAAGCTGCTATCAAAAATCTTCCAAAAAACAAAAGCCAAGGACCAGATGGCTTCACAGAAGAATTCTGTCAAACATTTAGAGAAGAGCTAATGCCTATCCTTCTAAAATTCTTTCAAAAAATTGCAGAGGAAGGAACACTTTTAAACTCACTCTACAAGGCCACCATCACCCTGATACCAAAACCAGACAAAGACAACACACAAAAAAGAAAATTACAGGCCAATATCACTGATGAACATAGATGCAAAAATCCTCAACAAAATTTTAGCAAACAGAATTCAGCAACACATCAAAAGGCTCATATACCATGATCAATCTGGGTTTATTCCAGGGATGCAAGGATTCTTCAATATACACAAATCAATCAATGTGATACACCATATTAACAAATTAAGATAAAAACTATATGATCATCTCAATAGATGCAGAAAAGGCCTTTGACAAAATTCATCACCCATTTATGATTAAAATTCTTCAAAAAATGGACATAGAAGGAACCTACCTTAACATAGTAAAGGCCATATATGATAAGCCTAAAGCAAATATTATTCTCAATGGTGAAAAACTGAAAACATTCCCCCTAAGATCAGGAATCAGATAAGGGTGTCCACTTTCACCACTATTATTCAACACAGTTCTGGAAGTCCTAACTACATCAATCTGAGAAGAAAAAGAAATCAAAGAATCCAGATTGGAAAAGAAGTAAAACTCTCACTGTTGGCAGATGACATGATACTGTACATAGAAAACCCTAAAGATAGTATCAGAAAACTACTAAAGCTAATCAGTGAATTTAGCAGAGTTGCAGTATACAAAATCAATACACATAAATCACTTGCATTTCTATATACTAACAATGAAAAAACAGAAAGAGAAATTAAGGAATCAATCCCATTCACCACTGCAACAAAAAAAATTCAATATCTAGGAATAAACTTACCTAAGGAGACAAAAGAATGCTGTACACAGAAAATTATAAGACAGTAATGAAAGAAATCAAAGACAGCATAAACAGATGGAGAGATATCCCATGTTCTTGAGTAGGAAGGATCAATATTGTGAACAATGACTATACCACCAAATGCAACTTACAGATTCAATGTGATCCCTATCAAATTACCAATGGCATTTTTCACAGAACTTGATCAAAAAATTTCACAATTCATATTGAAACACAAAAGACCCTGAATTGCCAAAGCAGTCCTGAGAAAGAAGAATGGAGCTGGAGGAATCAACCTTCCTGACTTCAGATTACACTACAAAGCTGCAGTCATCAAGACAGTATGCTACTGGCACAAAAACAGAAATATAGACCAATGGAACAAGAGAGAAAGCCCAGAAATAAACCCATACACCTATGGGTACCTTATTTTTAACAAAGGAGGCAAGAATATACAATGGGGCAAAGACAGCCTCTTCAGTAAATAGAGCTGGGAAAACTGGACAGCTATATGTAAAAGAATGAAAGTAGAACATTTCCTAACACCACACACACAGATAAACTCAAAATGGATTAAAGACCTAAATGGAAGACCAGAAACTATAAAACTCTTAGAGAGGAAAACATAGGCAGAACACTCTGTGAAATAAATCACAGCAAGATCCTCTATGACCCACCTCCTAGAGTAATGAAAATAAAAAACAAAAGTAAACAAGTGGGACCTGATTAAACTTAAAGCTTTTGCACAGCAAAGGAAATTATAAGCAAGGTGAAAAGACAACTCTCAGAATGGGAGAAAATAATAGAAAATGAAACAACTGACAAAGGATTATTTTCCAAAATATACAAGCAGCTCATACAACTCAACGCCAGAAAAAAAAAAAAAAAAAAAAAAAAAAATCCCAATCAAAAAGTGGGGAAAGGACCTAAACAGATATCTCTCTAAAGAAGACATACAGATGGCTAACAAATGCATGAAATGATGCTCAACATCACTCATTATTAGAGAAGTGCAAATCAAAACCACAATGAGCTATCACCTCACACAGGTCAGAATGGCCATCATCAAAAAGTCTACAAACAATAAATACTGGAGAGGGTGTGGAGAAAAGGGAACACTCTTGCACTGTTGGCAGGACTGTAAATTGATACAGCCACTATGGAAGATGGTATGGAGATTCCTTAAAAAACTAGGAATAAGACCACCCATATGACCCAGCAATTATATCCTAGATATATACCCTGAAGAAACCAAAACTGAAAAAGACACATGTATCCCATTGCTCATTGCAGCACTATTTACAGTAGCTAGAACATGGAAGCAACCTAGATGTCCACTGACAGATGAATGGATAAAGAAGTAGTGGTACATATACACAATGGAATATTGCTCAGCCATAAAAAGGAACGCATTTGAGTCAGTTCTAATGAGGTGGATGAACCTAGAACCTATTACACAGAGTGAAGTAAGTCAGAAAAAGAAAGACAAATATCATATTCTAACGCATATATACGGAATTTAGAAAAATGGTACTGAATATTTACAGGGAAACAATGAAGAAACAGATACAGAGAATAGACTTATGGACATGGGGAGAGGGGAGGAAAGGGTGAGATGTGAGGAAAGAGTAACATGGAAACTTACATTACTACAGGTAAAATAGCTAATGGGAATTTGCTGTATGGCTCAGGAAACTCAAACAGGGCCTTTGTATCAACGTAGAGGGGTGGGATGGGGAGGGAAATGGGAGGGAGGTTCAGAAGGGAAGGGATGTATGTACACCTATGACTGATTCATGTTGAGGTGACAGAGAACAACAAAATTCTGTAAAGCAATTATCCTTCAGGGGTTCAGGATGGGGGACACGTGTACACCCATGGCTGATTTGTGTCGATGTAAGGTGAAAGCCACTACAATATTGTAAAGTAATTGGCCTCCAATTAAAATAAATTAATTAATTAAAAAATAAATAATTTTTTTTACTGTGGTATATAAACTCTGAAGTCCAACCATCTTTTTGGAGTTTTCACTTTATTTCTGTGAAGCAATATGAGCATTAATAATAATATCAATAAAAATTTGGATGCCTTTTCTCCTGTTAATCTGTCTTGTGAGTTTAATTTGTAGGCCCCATTTATAAGCCTAAGAGGGTAGAGGAAAAAATTTTCCTCCCCTATACTAGAACGGGCAGAGGAAGGAGGAGAGTCCTATCTGAGAGGGAGGGTAGGAAAAGTGGTCAACATGATTAAGAAGTAAAAGAATAAAACTGAACTTCTCAAACCCTCAGGGGAAAAAGTAAATTGCTGGATATACATGCATATGATATACTGTGTGAGTGATAGGATCCACAGGGAACAGGTAGATTCATGTCACATATAGAAGGGGCAGCCTCTTCAATGCAAGCCAGTTGCTGCCTTGTTGGGCATGCAGGGCCTGGTGCCACCAAGTCATCTGATTTATGTTTTCAAGAAAACCCAAAAATCCAAATTTTTAGATAGTATCCCCAAACTTTAAATAATGACTCAAAATTCTTCAACTTATTTTTCAGGCCAAAATGCCCTACAGCTATGGGGCTGATATGGATGTTAGTTTATCATTACTGAGCTAGAATCTAATAAAGTCTTACTACATTCAAATTAGACCAGTGTCTGTCTGATTCACCATGTGCCTAATTCATGGGTTGGCAGAACATGGCAGCTAGGCTAAAGATCTGTTGAGAAAGAAAAAAAAATCATGTTTGGAGATATTATTCTGGAAAGACCTGTTTCTCTCTCTCTCTCTCTGTGTCTCTGTCTCTGTCTCTGTCTCTGTCTCTGTCTCTCTCTCTCTCTCTCTCTCTCTCTCTCTCTCTCTATATATATATATATATATATATATATATTTATCCATATAGCTATATCAATATGATTTATATCTATATGTATATTTATATCTTCCTCAGTTTAATTATAAGCAAGATATTATTCTCAAACTTTGTAATATTCTTCAAAAATTGCCAGGGTTTAGAAAATACACTAACATAGCCAGGGGCATGATTTTGAAAAAAAGTGTTCTTAATTAATGAACAGGCCTACTTCACTATATTGCACTTCACCATTTTTCAACTTGAAGGTTTGTGGCAATCCTGCCTCATGAAAGTCTGTGCTGTGATGTCGCTTCAGTTGTATCTGACTCTGTGACCCTGTGGAATGTAGCCCAGGCTCCTCTGTCCATGGGATCCTCCAGGCAAGAATACTGGAGTGAGTTGCTGTGCCTTCCTCCAGGGGATCTTCCCGACCCAGGAATGGAACCCACATCTCTGGGGTCTTCTGCATTGCAGGCAGGTTCTTTACCCACTGAGCCACCCGGAGGTCCCTTGAGCAAGTCTACCAGCCCCATTTTTCCAGGAGCATTTGCTCACTTTGTGTCTCGGTGTCACACTTTGGTCATTCCTGCAGATAACAAATTTTTCATGATTATTTGTTAAGGTGATCTGTGATCAGTGATCTTTGATGTTACTACTGTAATTGTTTTGAGGCTCTACAAACTATGCTCATATACTATGGCTAACAGTAAATGCTATGTGTGTTCTGACTGTCCCCACTGACCAGCTCTCCCTGTCTCTCTCCCTCCTCAGGCCTCCCTATTCTCTGAAACACACTAATTAAATTAGGCCAGTTAATAATCCTTCTGTTGATAATCCTTCCTTTATTATGTGGGCCTCTAAGTGTTATAATGTGGTCTCTAAATGTTTAAATGAAAGAAAGAGTCACGTATCTCCCACTTTAATCAAAAGCTTGAAATGATTAAACTTAGTGAGGAAGGCACATCTAAAGCCAAGAGAGTTCAAATTTTAGGCCATTTGTGTCAAACAGTTAGCCAAGATGTGAATGCAAAGGGAAAGTTCTTGAAGGAAATTAAAATGCTACTTTAGTACCACACTAATGATAACAAAGTGAGACAGCCTTATTGTTGATATGGAGAAAGTTTTAGTGATCTGGGTAGGTCAAATCAGTCACATTTCCTTCAATTAAAACCTGATCCAGAGCAAGGCCCCCCAAACTTTCTTCAATTCTATGAGGAAGGTAGTAAGAAAAAATTGAAGTAAGCTGAGGCTCGTTCATAAGTTTAAAGGAAAAAAGTCATCTCCGTGACATTAAAGTGCAAGGTGAGGTATCAAGTGCTGATGTAGAAGCTGCAGCAAGTTATCCAGGAGACAGGTAAGATAATTCATGGAGGTGGCTACCATAAGCCACAGATTTTCAGTGTAGAGGAAACAGCCTTCTACTGGAAGGAGATGCCATCTAAGACTTTTACAACTAGGGAAAAGTCAATGTCTGACTTTAAAAGTTCAGAGGACAGGCTGACTGTCTTGTTAGTGATTAAGGGAGCTGGTGACTTTAAGAAGCTAATACTTATTTACCAGTCTAAAAATCCTAGGGCACTTTAGTATTTTGCTAAATCTACTTGGCCTGTGCTCTATCAAAAGAATAACAAAGCCTGGATGTCAGTGCATTTGTTTACAACATGGTTTATTAAATATTTTAAGCTCATTATCAAGGTCTACAGCTCAGAAAAAAAAAAGATTCCTTTCAAAATATTACTGCTCACTAAAAATGAATTTGGTCACCCAAGAAATCTGAAGGAGATGTACAATAAGATGAATATTGTTTTCATATCTGGAAACATGACTCCCATGCTGCAGCCCATAGATTAAAGAGTAATTTCAACTTTCAAGTCTTACTGTTGAAGAAATAACCTTTTGTAAGGCTGTGGTTGATTTAGCAATTCCTCTGCAAGATCTGGGCAAAGTACAGTGAAAACCTTCTGAAAAGGATTCACCCTTCTAGATGCCATGAAGAACATTTGTGATTCATGGCAAGAGGTCAAAATATCAACATGCATAGGAGTTTGAAGAAGTTGATTTCAACCCTCATGGATGACTTCAAGGTGTTCAAGACTTCAGCAGCGGAAATAATTTCAGATGTGGTGGGAAAAGCAAGAGAACTAGAATTAGAAGTGAAGCCCAAAGATGTGACTGAATTGTTGCAATCCCATGATTAAACTTTAACAGATGAGGAGTTACTCTTTATGGATAAGCAAAGTGTTTTCCTAAATGGAATCTACTCCTGGAAAAAAACTGTGAAGATTGCTGAAATGACAACAAAGGATTTAGAATATTACATCAACTTAGTTGATAAAGCAATGACAGGACTTGAAAGAATTGGCTTTGGTTTTGAAACAAGTTTACTGTGGGTAAAATGCTATCAAACAATTTTGCATACTACAGAGAAATCATTTGTGAAAGATTTAATTGATCTGGCAAACTTTTTTGTTGTCTTATTTAAAGAAATTGCCACAGGTACCCCAAACTTCAGCAACCACCACCCTGATTAGTCAGCAGCCATCAATATCAAGGCAGGACTCACCACCAGCAAAAAGGTTATGACTCACTGAATGCTCAATAATGGTTAGCATATTTTAGCAGTAAAGTATTTTTTAAATTAAGGTATGTACATTTAAAGGCATAATGTGCACACTTATGGTATGGTATAAATGTAACTTTTATATGCACTGGGAAACCAAAAAATTCATGAGACTCCCTTTATTGTAACATCCACTTTATTGCTGTTTTTGGGAACCAAACCTGCAATCTCTCCAAGGCATACTTATAAGAGTATTTGAGACCCTACAAGATTAATTCTACATGTTAATATTTAGGGGAGGGGAGTACTGTTTTCAGTATGCATGCTGAAAAGGACTTTATTTATTAAATAGCATATACAAACTTTAATTTCATGAGCAACATAAGCAAATCTAGGGGTTTTCTTATTTTCTCCTGTTGGAGAGTCATTCTAAGGGCAAATTCATCAAAAGTGGAAAATGCTGTAATTTTTCAACCTCTTTTAACTGAGGGGGAAAAAATTAATTGTAGGTGCCTGTTTAACCAGCTTTGAGAAATCACTCTATGATAAATCTTATATTCTAATTAGTAGGAATTTATTTGTCATTATAAAAACTACCCTTGTATGCATTTTTAAAGTAACCCTTACAATCTCAGCCGCAAAAAAAACTTAACTACTACATAATTCAAAACTTCACCTATAATCATCTTTAGGGTTGTGACATAAAAAGATGTTCCTCTGAAAACTAAATTCAATTTTCATTTCCATTTTCCCTGTTACACTTTTTTTCCAATAAGTATAGAATATATTTACTCTTTACAAGGCTATTTGGAAAGTTTGGACTTCAAACTATTATTCATCATTTCTAGTTGAACACCTTCTAAACAGAAAACTTACCTCTTAAAGATAATCTAATGGACTTTAGAAAACTCTAAAGAAAACTCTTACTTAAACTGAACTGAGGCAAAAATCATGGTTCCCTCCTCCCAGATCAGTTTTTTCATGTAATTTAGCTCAAATGAAGTCCTTAGATATCCAGGCTACAATACAAATATAAAATTTTCAAAATTAAAATGCAAAAGAGTCCTATTAGATCCTGTAGGAATGACAGCAATATTTACTCTTAAAAGTATTGCAGTAAAGTCCCTTATAGATTTAAGTAATATTAAAAAAAAAAAAAACTTTATGTTGGCTACCCTTCATTTACTCTAACAGTTTGCATTAGATAGAGAAGAATAATATATTTAGAGGAGCCATCACTTGTTCACTCACTAATAGTATTTGTTACAACTTACACTGAAAATGAGTCAAGGGCTTCCCTGGTGGCTCAGTGGTAAAGAATCTGCCTGCGGATGCAGGAGACACAGACTCAATCCCTGATCCAGGAAGACTCCATTAACTGCAGAGCAACTAAACCCCTACACCACAACTATTGAGCCTGTGCTGGGAGCTACAACTACTGAAGCCCCGTAGAGCCCAGAAACTAAAACTACTGAAGCCCGCATACCCTAGAGCCTGTGCTCTGCAAGAGAAGCCACAGCATTGAGAAGCCCACATATCTCTACTAGAGTAGACCCTGATCATTGAAACTAAAGAAAAAAGCCCACATGGCAATGAAGGCTGGTACAGCCAAACAAACAAATAAATAAAATAAAAATTATAAAAAGAAGAAAAGCGAGTGGAGAATGAAATCTTTTCCCCACTAAACTGATTTAGCACTGAGAATTACTTTTGTTTAGCACCTTCAACAACCCAATGAGGATAATTATTCCATTTTTATTGTAATTACATATAAGATACACAAACATAAATAATCTGTTTATTCAACCAGCTAGATATTCCTCTTTTCATATCCTGCTTGTAAATCCTTATTGGACTACTCAGGTAAGGTCTATGGTAACTCCATTTCAAAAGCCAGTTCCTTATTGGCAGTACCATTTTTGACAGACCATTAAGTTCACCTAGCCCTTAGTATCCTCATCTGTAAAATGGGAGTAATACTCATATAGACTTACTGTGCTTGCATTAATACCACATCAATAACACACTGGGTACATAATAAATGTTAATTCCTTCCCTCTACTCCAGATGGTGCAAAATAATTTTAAAAATTACTATTAAGGGTGGGAAGCATTTATCCATCAGACACGAAAACGTTTAAGAATTGCAAAATTAAATCTACCAGGACCAATGTGAAAATTCTTTAATTAAATGCCTACATAGTGTGCCATATGCCAATTTATAGTTAAATATAATTTTCCAAATATATCATCACTTTGAATACAATTTTTCTCATTTTTTTCAATAATTTCTAAGCACAAACCCAGCCAGTACATGCCAAGAAACAACCAATTGTGAACCGTGTCACATTCTGCCAAGTCAATAATAGTACAACAAAAAAAATGTATTTACTTTTAAAACTGCGTGGATTTAAAGATATTTTAGTCTACTTGAGATTGATATGGAATGAAGACCTCCTCTGACCTCCCTCCCCACTTTAAAATAAGATGCTTAGTGTCTGGGAAGAGCTTAAGAAGTCAAGAACGCAAAGGGAGGGAATGAAACAACTTTCTTAAGCCGTGTCAAGGGAAAGTCGACTCCTCCGTAACACTGAAATACAACTACTGCAGCCACAAGGAAATCCAGTTTTCTATCATTCTCTCGGCACTTGGCCCGTCTACCCCTAAGCTAAGGAACTATCTCGGAACGCACGCATGACCCACAGCTAAAGCTACAAAATGCCAGCTGGCTGCAGACATCCACTCTGGTAACTCTTCGAGATCCAGAGACTCATTCTCAGCCAGCACTCAGCCAAGTTGTGGGACCCCCCACCCCAGACGATCCTCCCCCACCTGCCTCGCCCCACGACTCGCACATGCGTACACCAATTAGAAAAAGTTAGCGCGCTCCCCGCCTCGCCTAAGTCCCCACGCCCAGCTGCCACGCAGCCAGACTTCCTGCCCTTCTTGGGGCCGCCGGCTTCACTATTCAGCAATACGCATGTGCAAAAGGTGTCACCCGGCCATCCTTTAGCCGGCCGGGGCCGGGCGATAGGCGGAACCAAGTTTCTTGCGCACGCTCCAGACATGCGCAGTGCAGGGGCTGAGGCGCCAGCTGTTGACTTGGAGGTTCCGGAGAGGCAGCGCATGCGCGAGTGTACGCGTTGCCGGCGAAGAGGGGAGCCTGACGACTCGGAAATTTGAATACCACAGTAGCATGGAGTGTGACCTCATGGAGACTGACATCTTGGAGTCGTTGGAAGATCTTGGGTAAGACTGCCAGGGCGCCGGTCTCCCAAACCCCCACACTTCAGACCCCTCGGGAACTCCTTCTCCGCCTCAGTCAGAGACACCTGCCTCTCCGCGCCGCAACCCGTGGCTCCTGGCTGTCGCCTCCCTGTACCTCCGGGACCCCAATTCTGCGTCCACTGCCTGCCCTGTCGGGTTGGGGTCCTCCGGCTGCGACGCCCCTAGGCTTGCCCTGTGCGCCCTGCAGCCGGCTCACCCGCAGCGTTTGTCAGTCATGCGTGTCATTGTCTGGGTCTGGCTCTCGCCACCACCCTCCCTGAGCTCCTTTCCTTGCTCCCTGTCCTCCTGCCCTACCCCCTCACTCTGGAGGGTGCCAAAGTTGATTTTCTGTTTTCCTACTTGTCCTCCAAACTTCCTGCTCCTGTCTTGAGCCCCTGCTCCTACACCATCCCAGTCCTCTCAAAAAAAAAAAAAAAAAAAAAAATCTCCTTTGCCCAGTCATGTCTGCATGCACCCAGGCTTCCCTCAGCCACAAGTCTGTGCGCTGCATCCGTTCCTCCTGCCAGCTCACTTGTGCACCTAACCTGTCGCCACCTTCGTGGGAATCATGGGGAGTTTCCCTTGATTCTGACACTCCTTCATTGAGCCCCATTAGCCCTTTCCCTTAGGGCCATCTTCACCCACCAAGTCTCTGTGTATTTGTTGTGCATTTTGTCTCTCCCCATGACAGTTACCGGACCATAATTGATTAGTATCTAGAAGCTGGAAATAGGGCTTCTTATCTCACTGGGTCACCCAGTTCAGTGTGCTCAGTTAAAACTTGAGAACTTAGAATTTCTTGGGCTAAATATGGTTCCAGAAACAAACTGTATGATTAAATATTTGCTTATAGATATGGTATCCCCAAAAAAAGAAAGAAAAGAAAAACAGATTTAGGTAACTGTATTTATAAAGTAACAAGTCCGTTACCAAATCCTTCCCCTAGGTTTTACCTTGCTGTGGAAAACCTTTCTTATTTGGGAACGGACACCATGAGGTTTCCCAACATCTGCCTGTTTAAGTAACTTGTCCTGGCACGGATTTTTAGGAAAGGAAATGGTAGTGCTTATCATCTTTTTTTGTCAATGTGAATTGTCATTGTGCTTTTCTCTGGAACTTGCTCTGAATTTTCATGAATATTCCAGGCTTTAGGTGGCTTATTTCTTTGATGAGGGCCTATTTAAAAGTCACACTCAGTGAAATGGTGTCTTTTTGGTGGGTCTCTCAAACTTTAAACTGCTAGATTTCAGACATGAAACCATTCAGTAAACATTTTTGAGGAACATTTGTTCTGTTGACAGTGTTGGTCTGAGCTTTTAAGGGTAGAGAGTGAGGTAGAATTGAAGTTTACACTGAAAACATGCTGTGAAGAGAACTGAGGAGAACCAGGAAAAGGAAAGGAAGTGGGGAAGGAAAACTGGAAAAGGAAACAAGTCCTAAGCTTCCTGGAAGAACACTTAAGATTAGTGATGAAGGAGAAGTAGAGAGAGGATGGAGGTAAACCTTATTTAAATATAGTCGCTCTGCATGGATAGAGGTCCCTTAACAATTAAGTGACTGATGCTGCTTCTTCTCATTATTGTTCTTTTATTCTCTGTTAACTATGTTTTTCTTCTCTTGGGTACTATAAAAGTCATTGTCACTATAATAACTCTAGTTAAATAAATCATGGAGATGGGTTGTAGTGTAAACCGTGGGATACTCTGAAAACTTGACTATAAATTTTAACGTATAACTGCCTAGTTTGGTGGCATTCAGCCATTAAAATTTAGCCTTAATTAAATGACATGTACTTTTCAAGGATTTGCTGAGAAAGACTGAGGGCAGGAGAGGTAGGTGATGGAGGATGAGATGGTTGGATGAATCACCAACTCCATGGACATGAGTTTGAGCAAACACTGGGAGATAGTGAAGGACAGGGAAGCTTGGTGTGCTGTAGTCCATGGGTCACAAAAAGTCGGACAAGACTGAGCAAGTGAAAAACAGCAACAATTAGAAATAAATGACAATCATTTATTTTTAGCCTGGTACACAGTAGGAATTCAGTAATTACTTGCAGGAAAAAATTAATAAGTTTAAATGTGTAACAGGAGGAGAAGTTTCTAGGCCTGGTTTTTTTTTTATTTCACTGTCTAATAATTGATTTTAAATGTAGATGTCAGACTATACTTTATATAACCTCATTTTTGTGTGTGAGGTTTCTTCTGTCCCATTAAATATGTAAGCATATAGTTACATTTTAAAAAGAACTGATTGGCATTTCTATACCTCTAAATATGGAACTACCTTGAGCATATTTAATAAGTATTTATCAATATTACATTTAAAAGATAAAATAACCTTCTGAAGAATGTATATTTTTAAATGACTTTGAGAATGACAAAATACTTAATTCTAGCTATTTTCTAGATTGAGGTTCATTGTTACTATTGCCTTTTATGAATATCTAAACATTTAATAATTTTTTAAAATTACATTTGAATCCCTTACAAAGGATTGGGATTCATTTGCACCAGTTCACCCAAACATCAATTTGCCAGCAATTATTAAATTAATCTTGATGTTTCTCTGATACTAGTATGTCTTACTAATTTTAACTATCATTAAATATAGAAGAAAGAAATAATAATTGGCAAGTTTTTGCTTTTAAAGAAAATTATTAAAACGTCCAATTACTGGAATATCTTCTAGAAAAGACATCTAAGTTTTATTTCTCAAATAGTAAACTATGGCATGCATGTGTGCATGTTCAGTCACTTCAGTCATGTCAGACTCTTTGTGGCCCTATGGACTTTAGCCCACCAGGCCCCTCTGTCCGTGGGATTCTCCAGGCAAGAATGTTGGAGTAGATTGCCCTGCTCTTCTCCAGGGGATCTTCCCGACCCAGGGATCAAATCCATGTCTTCTGCATTGCAGGTGGATTCTTTACCACTGAGCACCAGGGAAACCCAAACTATAGTATAATTTATCACTTATAATCTGGTTTTAATGCTGATTTAATTAAAGTGAGAAAGCAAACCTTTGTACAGTGAACGCTCCGTAAATGTACAGAGGTTGACATAATTTACTAGTACCTGAGTCTATTCGGTATTCACATATTTTGAAGGGATTAGCTTGCTTTTTTAATGGTTTATTTATATATGCAAGTTTAGAGATTGGTCATTGTAGCTTTATTAAATCATTGCTTGATTAAACAAATAAAATGTGAATATATTGTATTTGTAACATATTAGATGTGATTTTATGTTCTTCTGAAGTGTAATTTCTTACTCACCAGTTACAAGGGTCCATTGTTAGAAGATGGCGCTCTGTCTCAGGCCGTCACTGCTGGAGCCAGTTCCCCTGAGTTTACCAAACTCTGTGCTTGGTTGGTGTCTGAATTAAGAGTGCTCTGTAAACTAGAGGAAAATGTGCAAGCAACTAACAGTAAGTAAACATTCAGTTTTAGGTGCAAATATAAAAATGAAGTTTGTATTTTGAGTGAACACTATCAGTACTACAACTGAAATTTCAAATTCTTTATAAATGTAAAAAAAAATTCATAAGGAAACAGAATGCTTTTTTTCCCCTCCATTGTTTTTATAGATAAGGTAATTCTGAAGTTGAAAAACCAGAATGTAGTCATACAGCTGTTTGTGGAAATTGAAAAGACCCTTTTACTGAGATCAAAAAAATGGAAATAGAGTATATATGAACTTTTCATTCAATTGTAAGATCTTGAATTGGTGGCCAAAACTAGAAATTCAGGTGTTTTTCTCTGAGGATTACCAAATTCCAGAGGTATATATAACATGTAAATGCATTATAATTCTGTTATACATGGGGAGAAAAAACACTTTATCAAGGAACTTTCTGTATCATAGGAATGTATCACTAGGTTCATCACAACCAGATCCATCATCGTCAGATTTATGGTGTGGAGAGCTGTTTGGTATTTGCCAATTTTGTTACTGCTTTAGCACTAGTTTTGATGCTGTGAAAGAATCAAAAGCTTTGGAACCTGACATTCCACACCCTGGTTCCCTCCTATCATAGGTAAACCCATAATAGGAAACAAAGAAAAATGCTCACTTGCTAATCCACCCTTGTGGAAAACTATACACATAATCCCCCGCTGTGGAATCCAGTTTTGAAGAGCTTACTCTTATGTATTTAGTATATTTAATGTGTATAGTTAGTTGCATCCAGCTGTAATTATTAAGGAGAGTATAGTGTAAAAGTAGTAGCAACAGCTTACACTTACTGAGCACTAGCCGTGTTCTAAGCACTTTACAAGTGTTAACTCATTTAAACCCCAGGGCAACCCTACCAGGCTGCTTTTATTCCTCCTTTTATACATCAAACAAGGTAGCACAAAGGTTAAGGCCCTTGCCTGAGGTCACACAACTGTAAGTGATACAGGCCGGCTTCAGTCCCCAGCAGGCAGGTTTGGGAGCCAGTGTTCTTTACACTGCCTGTTTCCCTGACATTTCAGAGACTGCGGGCGCCTTTGAAAACAGTTAATACTAGACGGTAACTGTTTATAACTAGGACCCCTGTTGTTCAGATGAAAACATATAGAAGTCAATACAAAACAGGTAAAAGTTTGGTGTTCTAGTTGAAATTGAGAGGGAGTACTCTGAGCACAGCTGTCTCTTCTCCAGCTGCCTCTAACAGAGTTCTTTGAAACTCTAAAGTTCAGAGAACACAGCTTGCAAAACACTGATAATGCATTCTTCCCATTTTATAGGTGAGAAAATGGAGTCAAATCAAGAGACTCTGTCAGTGTATTAGTTAAATTTTACCCCTTTGCAATACTGGATAGAGTACTATCAAAACAGAAAGGAAGAAGAGCTTTGCTTTTTCTTGGTTCACCCAGTAAATGCTGTATCTGACATGTTATGAGAAGACAAATACAAATCATGTTCACCATCTTCAAATGGGAATTTTAGACACAACTGAAACAAATAGAGATTAAAACAGTAGTTAAATGGTTCAGTTTGTGATTCACATGGAAAGAAACTCGGTGAGTGTGGCAGGCTTTGGGGAAGATTTCATCAAGGAGCGAGACCATTGGACTTTGATGGATATGTGGGATTTAATAGCGGAGGAGAGGGTAAAGGGCATATCAATCACAGGGAGTCACTGAAGTTAGGACACATAGGTAGAAATGAGACTGCCCATTTCCAGGATGGTGAGGAGACCAGCCTGGCACCACTAGAGGGAAAATTTCTGGAGGTTGTAGGTAACTACTATATACAAGTAATAGGAACTACTCCTACCAGTATACTGGAAAGGGCAAGCAAAGAGGCTGTGAAGAATCTTCAAAGGCAAACAGAAAAAATTAGATTGGATGAGGTGGAACTTAGGAATCCATTAAAGGTAATAACCTAATGAAAACTGTTTAAGAAAGCAAATAGGCAGTAGTGTGAGAAAGGATGGATTAGAAGAGAAAGGTACTTGTGTTAGGAAAATACTATTAAAATTTTCAATTTATAGATAATTACTATGCCAATGGGGAAAACAGTAATTTTTGTTAAATAAGATTATTTTAATTCTTAAAAGGCCCAAGTGAAGCTGAAGAATTCCAGCTTGAGGTGAGTGGGCTACTAGGGGAGATGAACTGTCCATATCTTTCACTGACATCTGGCGATGTGACCAAGCGCCTTCTCATTCAGAAGAACTGCCTCCTTTTGCTCAGTAAGTTCATGACTACTAGAATGTAGCTATTATTTTCTGTTTATGTTTTCCATGACTACTAAAACAGGTTTAAAGAAAACCTTGTTTAAAATTTCTAACTAAGAAGCTAATGGTGGATTCATGCAGTGGTAGCAGTGTCATTTTATAATTGCTACTCTTTTATGGTTTAAATTCGGTGTGGTGCTCAGCCTGCTGTGCTTCACCTGACATGACTAAAAGTACTGCTAGAGGTTATCCAAGTGTGTTATCATCCAAACATCAGTGTTCTAGACCAGAAGCACACTAAAATCAGCTAGGAAAATACTATGGGGATAATGAAGTTTTTTTTTTTTTTTTTAATTTGTGGACAGTAACCATTCTAGGCACAGTAAATGGAAAATGTAATTATTTAAAGTATTTTGTGTTGTTCTTTCTTTGTGACTGGGTAATTCTTTGTGGATTTCAAATTTGTTTGTAAAGATATCAAATTACAATGTAAACATTTCTAGAATACTATTTGGATTGTTCCTGTACTTACTTATCATTTGGGAAGTAAATTTTTATGAAAAGTTATTTCCTTCTATGTTATTTTTTTTAATATACTAACTACTATTTTTCTTTTTACCTGAGAAACAGTAAGTAGACTCACAAATTTTATTGCCTTCGTTAACTCTCCGATAACTCTCCAATAACTCTCACCAGTTGTCTTAAACTTAGAATTTTTGTAGCATTCTGAGACACATTTAGATTAAGCTTTGGTTAAGTGAATATTATAGTTCTTATTATGACAAACACAGTTCAGAGCATCTTTCAAATGTTTGTCTTTACAACTTAACTATGGCTTCTGAAAAATGATGCAACTCCAATTTTGAATGTTTAGTTTTTAAAAAACATGTGTTCATAGCCATTATATTTAGGAACTAAGGTATTCTAAAATCACTTTGACTTCACCTTTGTCAAATGATTGTTATTGGGTGGGTATAGGGGTGGGGGATGGGTGCATATGGCTAGATACTGCTTTAGACACTGATATTGCTGGCATGTGGTTCTTATACATGCATTCATTATCCTTCAAACTGTGTAATCCAGTAACTGGCTCAGCCACAGTATACTCACTGAATCTTCCTTTGTAGCAGTGCATATCCTTACCAATACCTGATATTTGGCACTTAGAATATGTTATCTTACATAGGAAGACAACAGCTGTGTGGAAAGCTCAGTAAGGACCCTGAATTAGCTAATTCTTCCAGAGAGCTCAAAAAGAGTTTGGTGTTTCTGTTCCTGGTGCTTATAAAAAACCACTTAGAATATAAATATTTTATAAAAATGCCTTTAACTCTTTCCTGTTTCTTAAGCAGGCTGTTCTGAACATTATTATTTTGGACTCAGGGTCATCATTATATTTTAATGTGCTGTTACCTCAAAAGCTTTTCAAGAATATACAACTGTTTAGTTGCTCCTCAACTAAATGACTAAATCGACTAAAGCTTACTCTGCTTTTGGAATTCTTCATACATACATACACACTGCTCCCTTCCTTCTCTTTATCTCTGCTTCTGCTCTTTCCTCTTTCTGAATATTCCCCGGTTTGTATCCTCTCTCATGCTAGTACGCATTTATGTACATGTACTCATTCTCTTTTCACTCTGTATAAATATTTTTCATCTTTCCAAGTATCAGTTGTCACATCTCAGTGCTATAATTTTATTAGCTTCTTGCAGCACCCTACCTTATTGAATTGAATCTTTTAATTCCTGAGGGGGGAAAATAACCAACCTCGTTAGAATTGTTAGTAAAACAGAATAGTGTATTCTCTAATAGTCTGTACTGGCTGAAAAACTCTCATGTGTCAGGTTAAGAACTGTTGTGGCTCTTAATTGGCCTTTGTGGTTGTCAGTATATTAATATTTCCCTTAGATATAATAAGTCTAATATCTTTGTATGCATATATTCTTTATTTCTAATTAGATTGTCAGTAGAGATAATCTTTTTTTGTTGTGTTTTATATCTTCAGTGCCTTTTCTGATATTTTGAACACACCAGTTACAATTAATGCTTTTTGATGGTAATTGTGTTGGTAAACTAATTTTGTGAATGCCTGAGCTATGTTGTCCCAAATTTAGAGACCAATTTGTTAAATCATATATATGATTTTCTAGAGCAAGGGTTGGCAAACTTTATCTTAAAGGACCAGATAGTAAATATTTTCTGCTTTGTGGGCCATAAGGTCTCTGGCAACAACTTAACTCCACTGTTGTAGCATGTTAGTGGCCATAAATGACATGTAAATGAATTTTAGAGTGTGGCCATGTTCCAAGAAAACCTTATTTGCAAAAACGGTTATTTTCATGGCAGTGGGGTTTTACTATTTTGATCTTTTAATTCATGCAGTTTGCTATATAGAACATGTTAAGATTTTATCAAACCCATTTAGAATGACCTTTCCAGAATCTTAGCTGTTTATTCTGGAATAGGATTTGGCAGCTTTTCAGAAATGGTCTGCTAAAATTATGACCCCTGTACTTCTCACATTACACCTTAGGTATAGGAAATGAGATATTCAGGCTGATCATTCTTTTATACTTACTGTAGGGCTTAAGAGCCCAGAAAATGTCTTTTTCCAGCTCTCTTCCTAATATTGTCAGAAGGTTCTCACTTTGTCACATAACCTGAAATCCTAAGATCCAAATGATTATTAAACATCTAAAAATATAAATGTCCCTTGGAAGGTAAAAGGAATAAGATTGAATATTTTTACCTTCAACTGAATTATCTGAAGCAGATTGCAGCTCTCATTATACCTGGCTGAAGTCAACGAACAAGGGAATGATACTGATATGAAATGACTCCACCCAGAAATGATTAGAACGCTTTGGGGTTTTTTTCCCCCCCTCCAGGGGAGGGGGTGAGAATGAGGAATGTAGGAGGAAAGGGAATATTAAGAATATAGATGAAAGAGGGTATTGTGTGACCTGCCAGAAGGTGACATTAGGCTACTGGAGACCATGCATGAAAAAGGAATGTTTGTAAATTTAGTACCTTCCCCCTTCTCTTGTAAGTGAAGCTTTGACCACTTAAAAATACTCTTTCACTCCAGTCTTAAACACACTACTTGAGTGTTGGAAGGTAAGAGGGCAGGATAGTTATATCACTGGTGTGTATCAGTTGTGAGAAATAAAGTATAGATATAGATATATATATATATATATATATATATAACCTTTTTAACTGTTGCTGAAAACTAGTCACCTGCCACCTTTTGCCAGTTTGTTAACAGATGCCAACCCATGTTCTGGAGGTTCCTTGATAGTGAAACGCAAGAATCAGATTTTAAGATGTGATCTACCTTGATCTTTTGGTTTCAAAAAAGAATTGCTTGCTTTTAAATCAGACTTTAAACATATATTGGTTAAATACTGAATTACAGAACCAGATTATGTGTTACATAATTTGCAGGTAAAAAATGGTTTTCCTTTCTTGTTTTTATCCATTCTTGCAGCTTTATTACGTATCATTAGATCTATAGAGTTGTGACTCCAGACTTATGACTATTAATTGTAGCTGTATCTCATTTTGAAATCTTATTTTGTTTACTTCAGCATACCTCATCTCAGAACTAGAAGCTGCCAGAATGCTCTGTGTGAATACTCTTCCAAAAAAAGCTCAAGAAGGAGGCGGTAGTGAGGTCTTTCAAGAGTTGAAAGGCATATGTATTGCTCTAGGAATGTCCAAACCTCCAGCCAATATAACTATGTTCCAATTCTTCAGCGGGATTGAAAAAAAAGTAAGACCTTTAGTACCAGATTGTAGTGTATTAAAGGCATAGTCCTACAGTTGTTTGAAATGAAGCAAGTTAATTTCTCTTAATGGGAATCTAATGTACATATTTTTAAGTGATTGTTACTAAATGAGTTTTGCGTTATAAATCCTAGATACCTTCAAGGAAAATTGGTATTTTACTATATTTTTTTAACATACTAGCATGTTTCTTTTTCAAAAAAGGAAACTTTGCACCTTGATTTATAAACTGAAATAAACTAAAAATAATGTAAAGAGAATTAGGACTTAAGTCCATTTAAAAGTTATTTTATCATTGAACTTTGATGCAATTAATAATTTTGAGGTCTTTATCATTAAATGTTACCACCATTCTCCCCATTGACTGGACAGAAAAAGATGTAAATGTTTTGGGATTTTAATCCAGTCACTTCAAGTCTTACATGTTTCATTTGACAAACTAGTTGTGTTAACTGCTAATATAATCTAGTACATGATAATAAGTTAGAATTGTTTTTATACTACATATTATCAACAGTTGAGAATCTTTATATAATTGATTAGGAACAAGCAATTTTAATTAAAAAATTAATGAACAGAAGAGAATGATACTTATTATAGCAGAGTTATTCTCTATAAGTATATCTGATGGAATCTAAGAATTGCTACATTTGCCTTGTGGGGTAGATGGATGCCATGATGCACAAATTTGGCTGAACTCTACCGGGGAGCAGCAGTGTATCCATAGTCCATATTTTTCTGTGTGTTCATTCATTCATTCAGCAAATACATATTGAGTGCCCACTGTTGTCAGGCACTGTTCTAGGTGCAGTGAAGGACTCATGCTTCCATAGACACCTGAGGAGTGGGTCAAGTGAGTGTCTTTATCATGTGGGTCTTGTACATTTCAAAACATCCTCCACCTTTGCCTCTGTCAGGAATCTTCTTTTGATGGCAGGATATGATGGGAGTTGGGAAGATGAGGAGGATGTGTTTTACTTTTAGATTTGTTTATTCATTCATTTATGTTTTTGTGTCAGTTAAAGGAAACATTAGCAAAAGTTCCACCTAATCATGTGGGAAAGCCTTTATTGAAGAAGCCAATGGGACCGGCCCACTGGGTGAGTAGTGAGCATCCTGAGTAAACTTTGTAAGGAGCCATCTACCTATCTCAGGATATTTATGTTTGTGCTTTGAAGTTATATTCTCTAATATGGTGGACATCCTTAGAATTATTTTTGTAAGTCTTAAGATTTATCCAAAATAATTTTATTTATGTAACATTAGGAGTACTTCTTTCATAACTTGTAAAAAATTTCACACAGCTGATTAAATTGAAGTTCAGTATGATGCATGTTTCTAATTGCCAAATGGGTTGCCTTCAAGCCAAAATCTTCACTGGGCTGAGCTCCACACAGTGAGTTATAGGAAAACTAAATGAGAATTTTGTACTTACATATTCTTTATTCTATTTTGAGATGACATTATTATGCCTGTCATTTCATTAGTTTATTATAACTTATTATTCTGTTTATTATATAACCTAAATCATTTTGTGCTGAGTGCTGGGCATTCAGTTGTGAATGAAACAGTTTCTCCCCTTTTGGAATAGGGGATCAAGCAGATTTAAATTCTAACTGGTCTTTTTAATTTTGTTTCAGGAAAAGATAGAAGCAATTAACCAAGCTGTGGCCAATGAGTATGAAGTTCGGAGAAAGCTGCTAATAAAACGTTTGGATGTCACTGTCCAGTCTTTTGGCTGGTCTGACAGAGCTAAGGTACACGTTAAATCACTGAAAAGAGGAGAGATTTCTGGACGTGATCTTTAAACATACTTAACACAGCTTAGATGTAGTGCAGCCTTTAAGAGAAATACATAGGAGATACACATAGGGGTTTTTCTTTAGTGAATTACTGAGTAGCCATTCAACAATAATGAAAACACTTATTTTTCAATTTTTTAATAAATTTCAGCAAAGCTATATGTTGTAAACCCTACTGGAAGTATCCATTTGTAAGAGAAAAGTAGAGTACCTAAAAATTACTAAAGATAATAAAATTTTAAATTACTTGTTTAATTTAAGCTAACAATTTAACTTGCTAATTAAATAAATTAATTAAATTAAAATTACTGATTTTGGAGGACCAAATATTGTGACCCATTTATAGAGAATTGGAGAATCCAGTACGACTTCGTTTTATTTCAGCTTAAATAAGATAATCCAGGTAAAGATCTTGGTCATTTCAACAGGTATTTATTAAATATTACTATTTTATCCGTAAGTGGTAATTAATTGGCACAGTTGGTTAATTTGACCTTCTTAGAACCCTGAAATAGAACTAATTCTTGAATTTATGTGGAGATTGATCCAAAATGTTAAAAGTTCATTTAATGGTGCATTCATTTTTAAAAGTAGATTTTTTCTGAACTTTAATTGGCTGAGAAATGTTTTTATTTAGTTCTCCCATTATCTTCCTAATACAGTAAATGTTAGTTTCACCTAAACTCTTTAAACCATATTATAGTCCTGTTTAGCTGCTAAATTGATGGGGTAGATATTTACTGAATTACAGTATATTAGTGTTGGAAAGGGGTCTTAGAGATCAGTCTTAACTCCCCTCATTTTGCAACTAAAAACAAATGGAGACCCAAGTGAATGGAAGGTTTTGCCTGAGATCTCACAGTGAGTCAGTAGTAACACAGGGAATAAATTGTTCTCTTTGGGGCCTCTTGTTGAGGAAATACCAGTCCTTAGTTAAAATATCTTTGATGATAGCAATCATTTCACTCCTGGCATAATACTGTACTTCAAAAACAAAAACCTGCAACTTTGGACTAGAAAAGCATGTAATGATTGGTGGATGTGCATTGACCACAGGTATTAACACTGGAATTCTGGTCTGAACACTGCCGTTAACAGGCTTTACTCCTGGGGTTCTGATGCAGTATGTCTGAGCTGTTTACTCTTTGAACTTTTGTTTCATGTAATAAAATTTATGAATTTATATCACTTTGAAATTGCATTATAAAATCAGTTTTATTTGAAGCTATTATGAAACTCTTTTCTCAAACTTGTTTGTTTCTATTCACCTAAAGATTGATTGAGCACTTACTGTAGGTACAATAGTGACTACAAGGAAATGAAATATAAGACATTCAGGAAACGTTTCTCAGACAAGCTCATCTCTTTAGCCTTTTAATTATTAAAGAAAATTTTTAAAAATAAAAAACCATTTGTCATCCTAGTCTTAACCACGATAGCTGTTTTCATTTTTAACATTATCTTCTTTACATATATAATCATAGTAAGCATCTCTTTTTATACCTTTTCACATAATATAATTTAAACTTTTACCATCAATATTTGAGTACCTGTACATAACTAACAGACTGAGCAATTACGTTTTGTTCTTGTGCTATTTTCCTGTGTATTGTAGTTGTAGCTGTTGCTCCAAATTTAATAGGTAAGAATTTGTTGTTGCTTCCCCACATTTAGGTTACTTTAATTTGCATTTATTGATCCTATTTGGAAAACATGTTTTATATTTATTGGAACTTTATTTTCTCTTGTGTAAACTTTCTATTTATATCCTTTGTTCATTCATCTTATGTTACAAATACATTAAATGTACTTCTATTAAATGGTTATAAAGTAGACTCTCTTTTTCTTATTTATAATAGAAATGGCTTCATTTTATCTATTTAAATATAAGATATAGATAAAATGAAGGCATTTGAGACCAATGGCATGGGAAACCTTTTTGTTCCACAGTATTAAAGAGAAGCCTCTTTATCTCCATACCCCCTTCTACCCCCTTTATCATTCCTTGCTGTATCAGCAGGTCTGACAGCTATACTCTAAGATAGTTCTTCACTAGATAGGAGCAGTGGTGAGTAACTTTTTCTCTCATCTGGAGCCTAGTAAATCCTATCATCAAACATTTTGAAAATCTTTAACTTGTTTAGCATCAATGCTTCTGTGTCATCTTGAAAACTGACATTTGTCTTTGAACACTTTCTTTCAGAGTCAAACAGAAAAATTGGCGAAGGTTTACCAGCCAAAACGCTCAGTCTTATCTCCTAAAAGTACTATTTCTGTTGCCCACCTTTTGGCTGCAAGACAAGACTTGTCAAAGATCTTAAGGACGAGCAGTGGCTCTATAAGAGAAAAGACTGCCTGTGCCATCAATAAGGTGATAAGACTACCTTTAATTTTCTTTCAAACACATTTATTTATGTTTTTAAAATAAAGTAATTTAAAATTTAAAATATCTTTCTTATCCCATAGGTGTTGATGGGCAGAGTTCCTGACAGAGGAGGTAGGCCCAATGAAATCGAACCTCCACCCCCAGAGATGCCACCATGGCAGAAAAGGCAAGATGGCCCCCAGCAACCAGCAGGAGGACGAGGAGGCGGGAGAGGTGGTTATGAACATTCCTCATATGGAGGACGAGGAGGTCATGAACAACAAGGAGGAGGGAGAGGTGGACGTGGTGGTGGCTACGACCATGGTGGCCGAGGGGGAGGAAGAGGAAATAAGCATCAAGGAGGCTGGACAGATGGAGGCAGTGGCGGAGGGGGTGGCTACCAAGATGGCGGTTACCGGGATTCGGGTTTCCAGTCCGGTGGCTATCATGGTGGCCACAGTGGTGGCTATCAGGGCGGTGGTTATGGTGGCTTCCAAACATCTACATACACAGGAAGTGGATACCAGGGTGGCGGATATCAGCAGGACAGTAGATACCAAGATGGTGGGCATCACGGTGATCGAGGCAGTGGTCGTGGAGGGAGAGGGGGTCGCGGAGGCCGAGGTGGACGCGCTGGCCAAGGAGGAGGTTGGGGAGGAAGAGGGAGCCAGAATTATCATCAAGGGGGGCAATTTGAACAGCACTTCCAGCATGGAGGTTACCAGTATAATCATTCTGGATTTGGACAGGGAAGACACTATACTAGTTGAGGCTACATAGAACCTTACATTTTGCTAGAGCTCAAGTAATAGAAACTTAGTTTCAGAATCCTGAATCCAGCATTGATTTTGAATTAATGTGAGACCACCGGTGACAGGCAGATTCCTGCTTGGCATAAGCATTTGTAGGTCTTCATACAATACTGTTCTTTTTTTTTTTTAATGGACTTACATAATGCTGTTTATTTGAGAAACACATACAATATCTCTCCTTTGTATGAAGAATTTCTTAAAAGGTAATTAAAACTGCCTTTAACTGACCAGTTTAGACTAATTCCACAGTCAGAACATGCGTATTTTTCTGAAGAAATTACTTGAATAAGTAGTTTTCATGTTTTCAATATGCAGTTTTGAAAAATGAGAATTCTTCTAGATTTTTTTAGATTTACAACTAGGAAACCTTCCTCATATTAACAATCCATTTATATGTGTTTTCCTTAAAGTATTCTGATGCCTATTTTCCAAGCACAGTTCTGCCCTGATTGTCTTTTTATTCAGAAAGGTTATGCAACATTTGCTTCATGATAGAACTTTAAGGTCAGTTCCTATTAAATGAGCTCTTCTGCAGATAGCACATTCAGTAGCCTTATCCTTTTGACAGAATACTGTACCATATGCTCAACTCTGAAAACCTTGAACACGGCCAAAATCCATAAATACTATAAAAGCAGACTAAGTTGTGAACCTATAGTACATGTAGTCATTTAGTTAAGTTTAGCAATTCAAACTGACCTGCATCCATTCAAAACAAGTTCCTCTTTCAACTTTATTTTTACTTGAAATCTGCTAGAAGAAACAGCAAACTGAAATTTGTTTTATGCACGAGTTAAAACCACTGGCTCAGCAGATACAAGTTAGTTTGCTTTGGGCAGGAGACTTTTTGTAATGAAAGAAATGCACTACCAAGTAAGAGGACAGACTTTTGCTTAGAGCAGGAGGCCCTTTATTATTGCTGCAGAAAACAAAAGCCTGGCTGAGTTGATGTTTGACACTCACCGTTGCTGAAATTACATGACGCTTCTTGCTGGGTTTTTGTACACGTAAATACTGTCAAGCTGTGAAAGAAAATGGCTGGAGGTGTGCTTTGTGTGAAAGGTGAGCAATAAAGTATCTGTATGTTCTCTCTTTGGTTTGAGTTTTATTTTAGCCACTTTTTTTAAACTGACGAGTTTGAGCAAGCTACAGCAGTTAGTGATGGACAGGGAAGCATGGTGTGCTGCAGTCCATGGGGTCGCAAAGAGTCGGACACGACTGAGCAACTGAACTGAACTGATTCTGGACGCTTGCTTCAAGCTTATGAACTAAGGCCTTTGTTCTCCAAAGATTCTCAAGTGTTTCTTTGAAACATAGTTTGTGGTAAAAGATAAAACCTTACCCTAAGTAAGTTGAAAAAGAGCTGTTTCCGAGTTTACCTTTTACTGTCGTTTTATAGCTGGATAACTGCACTACTCACCCCTGACCACTAGGTGTAGCTGTTGCTACACGGTGTGTGAGGCAAAGATCCTTTAATGGCCCTGATCTTTTAGGGGGTTTTTTTTGTTTGTTTCTCCATTATCCTTAGAATGAGAGACATTTTGAATGAAGTGAAATTCAAAATATAAATATATGTTTATAAGAAGAAATAGTATTTCCTTTTCCCAGTAAATTGGGCTTTTTAAAGTAAAGAATCAACTCATAACTTACGATTCAAAATATTCTATTTGCTGTTGAGATAAGTACATTCTTTTGATTGCTAAAACCATTTTAAAAAGCCTTGATCATCTTGTTAATTTTACCTGTTTATTAGATTTTTCAACTGGAATTTACCATTCTAAAGTGTTCAGATTTGAATATAATTTAACATTTATTTATCATTAAAGATTTTAAGTTCTATCTTGAAAGTTTTAAGTGTTTGTCTCTGCTTAATGCTGTTAAATATGTTTAGTATGTATAGGAGTTTTCTATTAGAAATAAAATTGTCAAGGTTTTATATCTTAAAATGGTATCTTAGAATGTATTAACATATACCTTAGTGTTTGCTTTAATCTGTTTTCTAGTATCAGACTCCACAATGTACTTAATGAACATGTTTCATTCTTTCGACAAATAGAATTTTGATTTATTTTTATGGTTAATAGCTTACATTTCATATGTCATTTTTATGTGATTACTTTTCATATGTGAGCACATAAGAAAACAAATGATATATTTCTTGACAATGCACTCTACTTTCTGCTTCATATCAGAACTTTATTTTCACATTATAAACCCATAAAAGAATTGTCTTTTAGTTTCTTTTCTTTGACATATATTTTAGTGCTCTAGAAAGAGGATATTTCAAACCACTAGTTAGTTTTGTTATATTAAAGTTCTTAGGTTTATTTAGAGTGTTGATTTTACACACGTTTTTAACCTTTACTTGTAGAAAATAATGACTAACTGGTGTAGGAAATGTAGGAATTTCTTGGAGAAACAGTTTTTAGGAGGGAATTTCTGACATGTGAAATCTTAAAATATATATATATTTAGCCACACTGCATAGCATGCAGGATCTCAGTTCCCCAGCCAGGGCTGTAACCCACCCCCTGCAGTGAGAGCACTGAGCCTTAACTGCTGGACCTCCGACTGCCAGGGAAGTCTCAAAATACTGTTTCTTAATAGACTGAGACAGACAGGACACTTTTGTTGGTGTTTTGTTTCCCTCTCTACCAGGAGCTAGAACAGGATGTCAACATTTTCTGTGAAAATTGCCAGGGATATGCCACTACCATTTCCGTTTCTTGCTCTAGGCCCAAACAGAGCTAGTGTCTGTTGGCTACCCCCGAAACATACCACAATGGCATATTGATTATTTTAAAATTAAGAAACTGCCAATGAAAGAGGGACACTCTGACCCTCGTCTGTCTCACAGAAAGCAAGAAATAAGTCTGTCGTGTGAAACATATACTCCATGCACCTAAAGACAGAAGGACCCTAATTGCGGAAGATAGGGAATTCAGGTTGAGAAGCTCATACCAACAACCTTGTTACTTCTTTAATTTACTACCCCAAGCCCAAACTGTTTAGAGTTTCCTCTAATTAAGTGCCCAAAACCTGAATTTCTTTGTCCTGTTAATTCCTCACCAAAAAAAAATTTTTTTTCTTTTATCTAAAACATAAAAGCTGCTTTCTTTGGCTGGATTCCATTTCTCTGAGACCTCAGCTTGCAGAAATTAAAATTTGTTTCTTTTTCTCCTACTAATCTGTCTTAGGTCAGTTTTATTATTAGTCTACAAGAACTCAAGGAGGGTAGAGGTGGAAATTTCTTATTTCTCAACACATCCAACTGGAATAGAGTTAAATAAATTCATGCTGAGGAAAAGCATTTAAATTTGTTTCAGTGTACAGCTGACCTTTGAACAATGCGGGAGTTAGGGTTGCTGACCCTCTGCACTGTGCCTTCAGCTGCAGATTGTACAGTACTGTATTGAAAAAAATCCACGTTTAAGTGGACCTGTGCTATTCAAACCTGCATGCTTAGATGTTTTTCCACTGCCCAGGTCATTTACATTCTTACACTGAGATTTTTTTTGTGGTGCCCATCCTACCATTTTGGACACTTGATTTGCCTGTGTTACAGTATTTTGAAAATAGATTTTTAATGTGTGTTTACTACTTAACCATCTCCCCCTTTAGGGAACCTGGATGGTATTTGATTCAAATTTTTTTTTTTAAATAGGACTATTCAGTTTACCTGAATTAAAAAATACCTTCTTCACAGGGTATCTAATATTATATAAAGTTCTTTTCCCCCTACTTTTCTTGTTTCTCTCATTTTCCACTAACATGGTAGTCACTAGAAATGCTGTGTGTTGCTCAGTGCTACACATCCACATTTGTATAGGTTAAGGGTTCAGATCAGGGTTTAAGCAGGTATGTATGTCAGTGTTGAAACTCTCCTTCACCTTGGGTGTTTTGAATCACCTGCAAAATTGTGTTGCTAAAGACTTTGCATGAACTTAACAGTTGGTGTGAGAACTTCCATAGTAAATCATTCACTGCCCACTAAATGGAAATGAAGTAGCCTAGGGTGGAAATGGAGAAGAAAAGAAATTTCACATATTTCTTAGGAATTTGAGGAAAAAGCTTAGGGGAAAAAGTCTATGAAAATGACCAGTACCTGTTCAGTTACTATACTTTGCTCAATAAGAGAGGCCTGCACTTCAGTAAACACCTGAGTGCTGCACTATTCAGGCACCATGTTGGGTATTTGAAGCGCAAAGGTCAGAAAGTCCCTGCCTTGGAAAATGTCCAGAGGCAGAGCCAGAAATAGATGATCGTATCATAAGACAATAAAAACTGAATATTGTACCAGGGTGCTAGGCTAGCACAGTGTTCAGAATTGTTCCTATGAGGTGGAAATTGCCTGGAGACGTTGGAAAAGTTGCAGGGGTCAGGTAATGGAGGGCTCTGTATACTTTCCTAAGTAAATTGAACCTAATATATGTGCTTTAGTAATGTTGAGGCTTGTAGCCTGGTCAGTTTTGGATTCTATATAATAATCACTGGCTAAGAAGTAGAGAATCGATTTAAGGAGGGAGGCAAAGATTGGAATCAGGAGCTTAGAGCTTAAATTAATCAAGCATAATAGAGCAAAAGGAAAAATTCAGGAAATATTTAGGAGGTAAAAGAGGATTTTTCTATTTAGAGTAAGAATAAGAAATTCAGTGTGACTAGTTTTTGTGTGTGTGTGCTCTTATTTTTTTTTTTTTCATGATTTGTTCACTTTTAGTTGAAGGATTAGTAGAGACCAGTTGTGTGGTATAGAACACCAGTCACAAGTCAACTACACTAACATGAAACTACAGAGAAATTTGTTTCATTCTAACTAAACTTCAATTATCAGAAATTTATTTAAAAATTTCGAATGAAACGAGTATGAAGTAAACCCTAACCTAAAGGGATGAAAAAGGGCTATTCGATAATCTTATTTACAGTGATGATGATCTATAACAATTTAATATCTTGTATGTGTGTGCTGTATGCTAAGTCACTTCAGTCATGTCTGACTCTTTGCAACCCCATGGACTGCAGCCTGCCAGGCTCCTCTCTCCATGGGATTCTCCAGGCAAGAACACTGGAGTGGGTTGCCATGCCCTTCTCCAGGGGATCTTCCTGACCCAGGGATTGAACCTGCGTCTCTATGTCTCCTGCGTTGGTAGGCAGGTTCTTGACCACTAGCACCACCTGAGAAGCACTTAATATCTTGTAGGGCTACTATCAGTTAACTTCTTATCCAGTTACTGAGGTGCTTGCTATGGAAAAACAAAAGTGATTGAGAATATGTTTCCCCAGAGGCACTTTCTCTGTAACAAACTAGAGCTATGAATGTGTATCTGTATGAAAATTCGAAAGCAATGGCTGGTTGCAAGAAATACTTATCTAGCGATTCATTTAGAGCACCTAGAGGCAGGTAATCTGGATTCAGAACCTGGTACACCAGCTCTGTGACCTTGAGCAAGTTATTTAATTTAGCTAAACCATACCAGAGTTCCCTAGTGGCTCAGCAGTGAAGAATCTGCCTGCCAATGCAGGAGATGCAGGTTCAGTTTCTGGGTCGGGAAGATCCCCTGAAGGAAATACAAGGAGGAAAGAAAGGAAGGAAGGAAATGGTAATCAATTCCAGTATTCTTGGCTGGGATATCCCATGGACAGAGGATTCTGGTACAGTCCACAGGGTCTCAAAGAGTAGGACATGACTTCGCAACTGAACAACATCACCAGCAAATCGTAAATAATCTTCCAGTCTGGAAAATGTGGATAGCAGTTCCCACCTGCATAGGACAAGTATGTGGTTTAAGTGTGATAATCTGTGTTAAGTGCCTACCATAGTGTTTGGTACATAATAGGCATTCAGTGTTTAGCAATTATCACTACAGAGGTAATTAATACTCTGGAACACCTTAAACAGAACCTAAGAGATTATATCTCTTTTCCCTTCCTGTTTCATTTTGAAACAAATATTGCAAAGAAGTATATAGCATTCTCTCTTTTCTCCAATTTCAAAACAGCCTAAAATATCCCAATTGCCTGCACCTACAGAGTTTATGATGGACAGTCACTATGCATCCTTTTGCTTTTTAGGTTTTTGTTCTTTTTTTTTTTTTTTTTGTCTGACATGAGAATTCTTTTCCAATGTATTTAGTGTGTGTTTAGAACAGCCTTGTAACAGCATCGTCAAGGAAAATCAAGGGAGTGAGTCGAAGATTAGGAGACTCATTGCTCATTGGCTTATGTTACAGAATTCTTTTTATATCTCTTTTGAGTGTTCCCTCTAGGTGAGCATCTTTTTTTTTTTTCCATCAAAAATCAATCTAAAATAAGAAGGTAAGTTGATGTCTGTGATTTAGCATGTTTTTCCAAAATGGAATAAACAAGAAAACACAGTCATTGCAAGAGATATGCTGCTTGAACAGATTGCTTTAGGCAAAAGAATAAATTTAAAATCCTCATTTTTCACAAGTATTCTTTCCTAAAATAAGCTGAGAAAATAAGTTTTCCCACTTTGCAAAAATAAAAAATTCCAAAATACATCCCAGATCTTCCTCTTACAAATTGACCCATCTAGAGACACTGAGTTCAGAGCAACCAAAAGAGTACTGGTTAATCATATGGATTCTTTTAAATATATAAATAGACTATTTTACATAATCTATTGAGACACATTGGATTAAAACTCATGGGAAAAATTTTAAGTGACTTTCAGGGATCTTTATGCCTTAAATAAGAGAACTGATTTTATCAAATCATGTCATGAGATATGTATTCTGATCACTATCAATACTCATTTCATTTTATAGAAAACAATAAACATTTAAACTTATGATAAAAGGTATATAAACTTAAAAATGTGCAGGTGACCAGAAAAGCTTAAATTGATAAACTAATTTCTGATTGATAAATGTCTTCGTGTGTGTTTAAGGAATAATTCATTATTAATGCATTGTCCTGAACCAAAGAAATCTCTCCCTGTATATTATATACCAGACCAGCCCCTATTTGAAAATATAAGCTCTGTCTTTGGAGTGTACAAAACACCACCTTTAAAGTCATTTTAGCCATGGGAAAAATAAGGGTAATAATGTGATATACTGGAAAGAGGACCATATTAGGAGCTGAAAAAATTGGTTCTTGTCTCAGTTCTGCTAATAACTATAATTTTTCTGTTTCATTAAGTGATTATTAAAAGCATAACTATGCATTCTTCTCTAGTCATTAGAGAGTAATTTGTTGCAAAGGGGCACTTGTCACTGTTCACCTTGCCTCAATTTGTTCCTGTGTGACAGACCGTAAGGACCGTTAGTCCATGCTCTCATGCTCAGGCACTAAGTCTTGCCTGACTTTTTGTGACCCCCATGGACTGTAGCCTGCCAGGCTTCTGGGTCCATGGGATTTTCCAGCAAGAATACTGGAGTGGGTTGCCATTTCCTTCAGGGGATCTTCCTGACCCTGGGATGGAAACTGCATCTCCTGCATTGCAGGCAGAATCTTTACCACTGAGCCACCAGAGGCGCCCAAGGAGGGTCTGTGCCATTCTTTCATTATGATTATTTAATTTTTGAATAGGTAATAACATGGATCAAAATTTGAAATGTAGGAAAAAGTTATTCAAAGAAATCTCACTTTTGCCACTCAGCCACATGGTTCTACTGTCACAGACATCTAATTTGTTAGGGTGTGTGCATTCATGTGTTCTTTTTCAGAGATATTTTAAACATAAAGAGATTAAATATATTCATTCTTTCCCTTCATTTGTACACAAATGATGGCTGCAATACATATCATTTTTCACTTTGATTTTTATTGAATATTTATTTTGGAGACCATTATCACTTCATAGTTTGTTTGTTTTTTTTTACATCTAAATGGTATTACATTATGTGGATATAGCCATTTATTTAACCGAAGCTTTATAATGGATACTGGATTATTTCCAGTTGTTTCCTATCTCAAACAATGCTGTTATGAAAAACATGCTCACTTTGTATTTGTCTTATGTGCAAGTGTATCTTGAGAGCTCATAAGTAACAACCTGGATTCTGAAGATACACTGCTGGGATTTGAAGCCTGGCTGCAGCATTTAGTAGCTGTGAGTCCCTGAGCCTGTGACTTAACTTCTCTGTGCCTCACATTTCTTATCTGTAAGAGCTCAGGTAATTGAAAAGATTCAAAGAATCCCTTTATATAAACTACTTGGAAGAGTGAGTGCCTGACAGACAGTAAATGCTGTGTTAGTTGCTGCTGCTACTGTTATTGGTATTGTTATCACCATTATTTTTAGGGTAAGTTCCCAGACATGGAACTACTAAGTCAAAAAGAAAATACAGTTCTAATTTTGATGGGTATTGCCAAAATAGTCTTCAATCGAGATTCTACAAATTATTACCAGTAATGATGTGTGAGTAGAATGTTTCTCCACATTCATGCCCAGAAAGTATTTAAAAATTTTTAATCTGATGAGTGAAAACTTATTGCATAGTAGTTTAAAAACTTTTTAAAAGGTTATGTTTCTTTTTTTGGGAGGAGGGTAATACGGTTTTATGAGTCCTTTGGATTTCTTTTGGTGTGACTGACCTGTTCAGTTCCTTTGCCCATTTTATTTGAAACCAGGATGTTGAATTTGTTTTATGAATTTGTAGCTCTTATATTAAATAAACTGTGTGTTAGTGGTATGACTTGCAAATATTCTAAAACATTTTTAAAATTTATCTTTTGACAACTTTTGCTGGGAAGAGCCACTCAGACTTATTTATTTTTTACATAGCTGATTTTTATGTCTTCTCTTTTATGACTTCTGGAAACTGTCATGTTTGAAAAGGCATTCACTATCCAAGATAACAATTTAAAATAATCATTCCATAGTTTACAATCATTCCATAGTTACATAGTGGTTTGATTTTTTTTTCCATATAAATCTTTTATTCATTTGGAAATTATGATAGAAGTTTTCAGCTATTAATCCAAATTTAAGGTTGCTACCCAGTTGTCTCTAATTATTTTACTGAGTAATATCTTTTTTTGAAATGATATGAGATGGCCACTTTATTGTATACTTAATTACTGTATTACTTCTCTTGTTTCAAACTTCTTAGTCCTTTTCTGTGGATTCATACCCTTTTAATAAACTGTTTTATGCTTTAATATCTGACAGGGCTAGTTAGTACTCACTCATTGCTTTTTTCCCTATACTTCCTAGCTATTTATGTATGTTTTTCCTCCTATAAACTTTAAAATCAATTTGCTAACACACACACACACACAAATTCTCTCGGAGTTCACAGTAAATTCAAAGGTTCACTTGAAGAAAACAAATCTTCAGGATGTTTCCTTCCTCTCCAGGAAGTTGGTACCTTTCCATTATTTCACTCTTGTTTTGTGTCTATCAAGAGCATTTTAAAGCTTAGTTTGCTTGTTTCTTATTAAGCTTATTCCTTGATATCTTAACTATTTTGTTACTTGTATATGAGGTCTTTTATTTTCTGATTACTGTCTGTATTAATGATATTTCTATTCATTTAATACCCAATTACCTTATTGGTTTTTCTTTTTTTTGCTTGTAGTAAGTTTTCAGTTGATTCACTTGTAGTTCTCAGTGTAGTCACTTCACAGTATTTGTTTTTGCCTACTTTAAAATGTTTATACTCCTGTTTCCCTTTTTGTCCTCTGTATTACTTAACACCTCTCAAAGGCATTGTTAGATAGTAAACGGTGATAGGCCTTCTTATCATCTTCCAGTCTTTACTCACAATGCTTACAATGTTTTCTAAGTATCTTCCTGGTTTGGGAGTTGAGATAAATACATTTTAATCACATTCAAAAGTTTTCATCTATTTTTTTTAATTGTTTTTTATTTTCAAGAGTTTTAAATATAAATGGGTATTGAATATTGTCAAATATTTAGCATTTATATTAAGACAATCATATAATTTTCTCTTTAGATTTTAACCTAATCACATATTCATAGATAAATGAATACTGAACCATTCTTAAATTCCTAGTGTTAACCTGTATATTTTGTCAAATATTTAGCATTTATTAAGATGATCATATAATTTTCTCTTTAGATTTTAACCTAACCACATATTCATAGATAAAGGAATACTGACCATTCTTACATTCCTGGTACTAACCTGTATATTTTGCACTGTACTTAAAATATTTCAGACTTGCCTTGATATTCATAAATGAGATTATTCCAGTTTTCTTTTGATGTCAATATTATGTTTGACTTAAAGTTTTTAGAAGTCTTTACTATGTTCTAGAACTATGTAAATTATACAGAATTAATCTATACTTTAAAAGTTTGATAACATTTTTTAGTAGAACTGTCTGAGTCTGATGATAACTTTGGACAGCAACTCTTCAATGACCCCACTATTTTTTTCTTAAGTCAGGTTTTGCAGATTGTATTTTCCTAGAAATTATCCATTTTAACTAGGTTTTCTTTTTTTCCCTTGTTTTAGGTCTAAATTTGAATAGTCATTTATTTTTATTCTTTCTTGTATATTAATATATTCATATATTTAAGACTGACTTTTCCTCTTTTTTTTTTTTCTCTATTTTTATTAGTTGGAGGCTAATTACTTCACAACATTGCAGTGGGTTTTGTCGTACATTGACATGAATCAGCCATGGATTTACATGTATTCCCCATCGAGATCCCCCCTCCCACCTCCCTCTCCACCTGATTCCTCTGGGTCTTCCCAGCGCACCAGGCCCGAGCACTTGTCTCATGCATCCCACCTGGGCTGGTGATCTGTTTCACTATATATAATATACATGCTGTTCTCTCGAAACATCCCACCCTCGCCTTCTCCCTCAGAGTCCAAAGTCTGTTCTGTACATCTGTGTCTCTTTTTCTGTTTTGCATATAGGGTTATCATTACCATCTTTCTAAATTCCATATATATGTGTTAGTATGCTCTATTGGTCTTTATCTTTCTGGCTTACTTCACTCTGTATAATGGGCTCCAGTTTCATCCATCTCATTAGAACTGATTCAAATAAATTCTTTTTAACGGCTAAGTAATATTCCATGGTGTATATGTACCACAGCTTCCTTATCCATTCGTCTGCTGATGGGCATCTAGGTTGCTTCCATGTCCTGGCTATTATAAACAGTGCTGTGATGAACATTGGGGTGCACGTGTCTCTTTCAGATCTGGTTTCCTCAGTGTGTATGCCCAGAAGTGGTATTGCTGGGTCATATGGCAGTTCTATTTCCAGTTTTTTAAGAAATCTCCACACTGTTTTCCATAGTGGCTGTACTAGTTTGCATTCCCACCAACAGTGTAAGAGAGTTCCCTTTTCTCCACACCCTCTCCAGCATTTATTGCTTGTAGACTTTTGGATAGCAGCCATCCTGACTGGCGTGTAATGGTACCTCATTGTGGTTTTGGTTTGCATTTCTCTGATAATGAGTGATGTTGAGCATCTTTTCATGTGTTTGTTAGCCATCTGTATGTCTTCTTTGGAGAAATGTCTGTTTAGTTCTTTGGCCCATTTTTTGATTGGGTCATTTATTTTTCTGGAATTGAGCTTCAGGAGTTGCTTGTATATTTTTGAGATGAATCCTTTGTCTGTTTCTTCATTTGCTATTATTTTCTCCCAATCTGAGGGCTGTCTTTTCACCTTACTTATAGTTTCTTTTGTTGTGCAAAAGCTTTTAAGTTTCATTAGGTCCCATTTGTTTATTTTTACTTTTATTTCCAATATTCTGGGAGGTGGGTCATAGAGGATCCTTCTGTGATTCATGTCGGAGAGTGTTTTGCCTGTGTTCTCCTCTAGGAGTTTTATAGTTTCTGGTCTTACATTTAGATCTTTAATCCATTTTGAGTTTATTTTTGTGTATGGTGTTAGAAAGTGTTCTAGTTTCATTCTTTTACAAGTGGTTGACCAGTTTTCCCAGCACCACTTGTTGAAGAGGTTGTCTTTTTTCCATTGTATATCCTTGCCTCCTTTGTCAAAGATAAGGTGTCCATAGGTTCGTGGATTTATCTCTGGGCTTTCTATTCTGTTCCATTGGTCTATATTTCTGTCTTTGTGCCAGTACCATACTGTCTTGATGACTGTGACTTTGTAGTAGAGTCTGAAGTGTTGCTTATGTGGAACTTGTAGGAAGTATGTATAGTGTTTTCATGATCATTTCTTGTAAATTCTTCAATTTCTTCTTAAAGATTTGGAAGTGGTTTTGTTTTAACTTCTGGATTTTAGGGAATTTATTTTTCTAGTTTTGCCATCAAGTTCTAATTTTATAGTATTATGATAAAGTTTTATCTCTATTATTTCCAAATTTTGGAAATTTACTGATGTTTTCCTTGTGACCTAACATATGGTCCATTTTTGTAATTGTTTCATTGGAGAAGATAGAACTAAAGACAGTCTCTTTTAGAGGACAGGGTTAATATGTATATGCATCAGTTTTTAACATCATGGTTTATAGAGTACAGACTCTAGAGCCAGACTAACAGTATCCAAATCCCAGATTTTTTACTGAAATCTTAGGCAAGTTACTTAATTTCTCTATGTCTCAGTTTCCTCTTTTGTAAAGTGGCTATAATGATAATATCTACTTCTTAGGGTTATACAAGGATTAAATGGATGAACATATGCAAAGCATTTAGGATAGTGTCTAGAATCAAATAAGCACCATATATATATTAGCTGTTTTAGTTATTTAGGTTTACTTCATTAATTTTTAGAATTTTTCTGGAACAGCACTCTCCAAATGAAATATAACACAGTTCACACATGCAATTTAAAATTTTGTGGTAGCTATGTTAAGAAATTTTTTTGAATGGTAAAATTATTCTTAATAATATTTTATTTAACACATTACATCAAAATATTGTCACATATGATCAATATACAAAATTTCTTAGTGAAATTTTACCTTCTTTGTTGTGCACTGCCTTAGAACTCTGACAGATTGTGTACTAGTAGCACATCTCACTTTGGACTTTGCATATTTCAAGTGCTCAACAACCACATGTGGTCAGTGGCTACTGTACTAGATGGCACAGGTCCAGCAATGTATGTTTTGTGTACTCGGTCCTTTATATATCATGTGCTAAGTAAGGTGAAAATGACTCTCTTATGCCATTAATATATTTCTGTGTATTTCTCCTGGAATCACCTTTAGTTCCTATTCTATAAATGCTCATGCTCTGTAATTTGGTGCAAAAATACTCAATCATTAAATTTTCACTGTGAATTGTATCCTTTAGCATTAAAAATCAGCCTGCCTTTGTCTCTTTTTGTGCCTTTTGCTTTGAATTTTGTGTTATATTTATGACCAGCATTTAAAAAAAATTTTCAACCATCTGAATCACTTATAAGAAGACTCCTGAGCACATCACAGAATTGGATTTTTCTTTGTTAAAAGTCTGAGAATCTTTTTAAAAATATAGTTGAGTGTAGCCCATTTATATTTACATGACAGATATATTTGAACTTAGGTCTGTCTTATTTTAGGTTCTGTTTTCTATTTTTACAACTTTTAAAATGTCATAGAGGTTCTCTTGGCTTTGGTTTTTGTATTTATTCTAATATTTAGAAAAATTAGAGTGTTCTGGTGTTTACCTTTATAACTATATAGAATTGTGTTCACCTTCTATGTCTTCAGAAAGAATTACTAAGAAAGCTCACCCCACACCTGGAAATAAAGAGTGGCTGCATTGTCCTCTGGATGTCATTCTAGAGCAGTGTCTTAACAAGCCTGCTTAAGGGTTAGCTGACTTCCTAGAGCAGTGATTCTCAAGTGCAGTACTCAACTAACAGCCATCAGCAAGCATCACCAGGGAGCTCAGAAATACAAGTTCCCAATTTCCACCCTAGACAAAGTAGTTAGCCTCCAATAAAAATAAATAAAAGACTTCCCTGGTGGCTCAGACGGTAAAGCGTCTGCCTATCATGCAGGAGACCTGGGTTCAATTCCTGGGTCGGGAAGATCCTCTGGAGAAAGAAATGGCAACCCACTCCAGTACTTTTGCCTGGAAAATCCCATGGATGGAGGAGTCTAATAGGTTACAGTCCATGGGGTCGTAAAGAGTCGGACACAACAGAACGACTTCACTTTCACTTTTTCACTTAAACTAAATTAATTTAAAAAAAAAAAAAAAGGAAACTCTGTGGATGGAGTCTAGCAATCTGTGCTTGAGCAAGACCTCCACATGATTCTGATGCATGTGCAGTGGTTCTCGGACGTGCAGTTTTGTCCCAAAGAAGACATTTGGAACTGTCTGGAGGCAGTTTTGGGTTGTCACAACTTAAGTGGGGAAGACAGTGCTACAAGCATCTTGTGACACATACTACAATGCACAGGACAGCCTCCACCCCATCCCAACAAAATATTAACTGGACCCAAACATCCACCGTGCAGAGGTTGAGAAGCTCTTCGAAGAGAGTATAACTTTGTTTGATAATACTATTTATTATAGATTAGGGTCCAGGTGTTAACTTGGAGAAGAAAATCATTTGCATCTTATCAAGTTATCTGATAGAAGCACAAATTCTGTACAGTAGAGAAAATAACCCCAAAGTTATGGTCTAATCACCAAGTAGAATATTTTGTGTAACAAAACACCATAAAACTTAGTTGCTTAAAACAATAAGCTTTTATTATTATCATGGTTTCTGGGATCAGGAATTCATTAAGTGGCTCTAGTTCTTAGCTTCTAACAGTGTTGTTTGTTTGATTTTGTAGTGGGAGGTCTCACATTTAACTATCCCTTTTTTTCCCTCTAGTAAGCCCTGGGTTTTTGTTTTGTATCAACTGTTTTAGCTGTGGGTTTGTAATCCAAAATTTGTAGGAAGTTCTCTTTGGGAAGATGCCAGGATAATATCCAGGCCAGGTGAAATGTCTTATGATCCTAGCTTTTGCATGTAACTTCATTTAGCAAAGGTTAATTGGAAGGGATTGGCAATTGTATTTTCTTTTTTTCCATGACAAAGTTCACTATCTTAGAATTCAGTTCAGTTCAGTTGCTCAGTTGCGTTGGACTCTTTGTGACCCCATGGACTATACAGTCCCTGGAATTTTAATTTATATACAATATAATTACATATAACATTTTTATAGTTTATATAATTTATAATATTTATTAACTATATAATATATATGTTACAAATAATATTATATAATATATATTATATAAAGGAAATTTATAATGTATAAATATATATTTATAGTCCCTTTATATAATAGACCAGGTCACTTCTTAAAAATGTTTCCTCTGTGTGCTCCTTCTCTACTGCTGCTCAGAACCAGACCAGATCCAGGAAGCTCCTGCTGGTATCCGTTGCTTCTGTTTTAAAAGGAATCTGCCCCTACAGGCTGAGGGATACTCGTTACTGCCTGCTAGTTGTTCCTTTGTTTATATTTTAGCTGCTGAGTCCCTCTCTACTACAGCAACTTCTCTTCATGTTCTCCTACAAGCCTCTGATCAACCTCTGATGCTTTTGGTTATCTTTCCTCTACTGGGCCTAGGATTTCAGATCTCTTCTAGTTTCTCTACAAATGGAGCTTGCTTTTTTGTTTTTATTCTAACTGTTGCTTTTCTAATGAATTCTGGTAAGAAAAATAGTAAGGATTTCTTTGTTTCACAACTTTTTAAAATTACAAACCTTCAAAAAAGCTTTAAAAATAATACAGTGACTGTATCTGTTTATCATATCAGCATTTACTGATTGATAAACATATGCTTTGGTCTTCCTCTCCTAAGAAGCAAAGGTAGGTAAACTTAGACCTGCCCAGCAATTAATGTTCCACTATTTTATCCTGTTTGAAATGACTCGGATAGTAAATGAATTCTCTTCATTTAATTTAGTTTTTCAAGTTACAAAAATATGGAGAGACTATTTTAGTTCAACATTCCCAAAACATAATATTCCTAAAGATTATTGAAAACTCTTACCTCATTTACCTCTATTTACCTAAAAGCTTTGTCATATCGTTTATTTTTCTTGCTGACAAATTTTGTAGCAGGAATAATAAGGTCTTATTTGATTTCTAGTAAACATATGTACAATAAAAGTATTATACCTAACTCATAACTGTAAAACCATGTCTGTATTAATCAAACCAGGAAGCTTAAGGTAACTTTAATCATTGCATGTGTGCTCAGCCGACTGTTCGCAACCCCACAGACTGTAGCCCTCCAGCGTTCTCTGCCTTTGGGATTTTCCAGGCAAGAATATTGGAATGGGTTTTCATTTCATCCTTCAGAGGATCTTCCTGACCCAGGGATCAAATCCATGTCTTCTGAATTGGCAAGCAGATTCTTTACCACTGAGCCACCTGGGAAGCCCAAGGTAACTTTAATACCAGATATACCAGATATGAATTCAATATTGAGTATTTATGAACTTAAAATGTATTCTGGCCAATGTCTTATATGTTTGAGTATTTATGTAAGTGCTTAATTTCCTTTAAACTAATTAAATAGAGCTCTTTTATAATTAATTTTGGCAGTGCCATACATCTGTTTTACACATACAAACACAGGGACCTCAAAGCTCCCATTCCAAAATTTCAGTCATGAATGAGGTACGGCAATGTAAAGCCCATCACTTAGAAAAGAGATTGGATTCAAATTGGGATTCTGGCAGATGTGCGAAATCAAGCTAACCTGTCTAGATGGGAGTACCCTTTTATAATAACATTTATGGAAAAGACTTCTATTCATAGATTCTGGTCATTTTAGGAGCCTTTCTCTTCTTGGGCATGTCCCACTCTTAGACAAGAATAGACAGGTTTTTTTTTTCCTTTGCTTTTTTTCCTGATCCTTTCCTCCATTTGACAGCAGTAAAAGTTTTAAGTATCACGAAATTTCTTTGGCTGTAAATGGAGAAACAATACCAAACAAAATGAAAAACCCAAAGAAACACAAAATCCTAAATAAACCCTCAAGTTTGGTCTTGGGGTTTTACAAATACCAACAACACAGTAGACCATAAATGACATAATTAATACAAGAAAAGTCACAGTACTTGGGGCACAAGGCCCCAAGATAACCCTGCCTAAACCCCCTTGTGGAGATCCCAACAGGTACTATGGCCACACATTGTTACAATAAAATATCATTATCTTCCCACCCATGCATTTGTCTCATTCAAAATAAGCTTCAGAAGACTTGCTTTAGGTATAGTTGAAACTTGTTGATCGTTTAAAATTCCCCATTTTTTAAAAACAGGAAATTCAAGACAAGCAAAATACATAATATACACAAAAATGCATCCAAAGAAACAAATGAACCAGTTCATAAATCAGGTAAAAGTCCAATCACTCTTGCCTCTCTCCGATAGGGTACCCTACTCAAATACAAAATAAATTAACTCTTCCAGAGAAAAAGCCTTAGAGAGGAAATAAAGGCCCGACTATCACAACAGGATGACTTACCCTACTGTATAGATCCCATTGGCTCCCAAATGTTGATTCCTTGCTCTGACTACCAAACGCTGGGGCAGCCGGTGCTGCATTAGGGAAATTCAAAGGGAAGATCCTCAGGACGAGGGACCCCAGCACCTGCTAGGGCCTTACCTGAAAATTCCCCAACCAGGGCTGGCTAGCCGTGAGCAACAAGGCTCTTGACTGACTACAACAAAATTTGTTACCAAGTCCAAGTTTGTACTGCTTGCTTCATGACAGGCCAATAAATCAAGAGAGAAGTTTTTGGAGCAAGGAGTGGCGACTTCATTCAGAAAGCCAGCAGTCTGAGAAAATGGTAGACTCATGTCCCAAAGAACCATCTTGCCTGAGTTAGAGTTCAGGCTTCTTTTACACTAAAAGGAGGAAAAGTAAGGTCAAACTTTTCCTGGTTCCTGTCATCCTCCTGAGGGGATGTTAATTTCTTACTGCCTGTAGTCATTCACAGGTGGGCCTGGTCAGGTCATTTTCTGTGAGCTAAACAAAGGTATCTTTGCTTAATGCTCATTACCTGGGAGGCAAGTTTCCCAGAGATGCACCATTATATATAATTTAAGCTTATAGGCAACATCCCTTTAGTGATTAGCTTCTAATAGAATACAAAGGTTCTTCCCTATTACATAATGCTCTACCTAATATAACAGATGTTAACATCCTGCCACATTTGCTTTATCACTCTACAGAAAAAGCTTTCCTTTTTTTTAACTGAACCATTTCAAAGTAAATTGCAGATATTGATACTTCAGCCCTAACTACTTCAGTAGGTATCTCCTAAAAACAGACATTCTCGTACATAACTATAAAATCTCAGACTGGAGTGAATTAATAACTTTCATTCTGTATGTCATTTAATATATAATTCATATTTAAATTCCCCAAATTTAAATATTTAAATTTTTAAATATTTAATATATTGCCTTCCAAAAAATGTCTGCTTTATTTATTTTTTGGTCCGGAATCCAATCAAGGTTTAACACACCTCATTTTGTTGCTGGGTTTCAGTTGAGCCATAATTGCTCGGTCCCTCCTTTTACTTTTTGTTTTTTTAAAGCCATTTTATTTTTGAAGCATTAGAGTCCACTGCTTTATCAAATGCCCCCCATTAGGGTCCACTGCTTTATAGAATGCCCCATGTGATGCTTTCCTTATGCTATTTTGTGTAAACTGCAAGTCACTTAGATTCTGAATAGATGTGAATTCCGACATGGTTACCATTAACCTCTTAAGAAGAGAATAAATATTTTTGTTCGAGGTCTGAGTACTCTCTAAACTTCAGCAAGCAAGTTTTGGATGAAGCACGGAGGAAGCAGTTTTGTGATGAACCTTAAATTCAAGTAGTTTCCTATCATTAGCACCTTCAGTAGTTAGAGAATACATTGCAGATGTCAAATAAATGGAGTACTTTTTATGTAAAAAGTTTTATTTTCCTTTTGTATCCCTGTAGTAAAATAAATTCTTTCAAAAGGTCAACCTCTAAAGCACCTTTATACTTTGATCTTTTTCTCTCAGTTTATTTACATTTTACCCATTTAGTTTCTTAATCTCATCTACCTATTTTCAGAGTGAGAATAACCAATGTTAGAAAACAGAACAGAGCTGACCCTATATACACACAGTGCCAGGAATAAAAAATAAAACCCTGTGAATATTTCTTTGTTTAATTATTCTTTGACACAAAATTTAGTTAACTGTTGGATTTAGAGCCGCCAAAGAACAGTCATGTAAGTATGTAGTCTGAAGAGAAGTTTAGAAAAGAACCCTATTTGACTATAAAATAATATTCTTATAAGGTCTTTACAAAGTACTTTTACATGTATTATTAGACTTGATCTTTAAAACTCTGTAAGGTAGAAGGCTCTCCCCGTGGCTTAGGGGTAAAAAATCCACCTGCAATGCAGGAAACAAGGGTTTGATCCCTGGGTCAGGAAGATCCCCTGGAGGAGGAAATGGCAACCCACTCTAGTATTCTTGCCTGGAAAATCCCATGGACAGGGGAGCCTAAAGGGCTACAGTCCATGGGGTCACAGAGTTGGACAGACTGAGCAAATGAACACACACACAGAAGGTAGTTGAAGAAGGTGGTGAAATCTCCTTTTCAAATGTGAAAACTGAGGCTCAAATATATGTACATGACTTGCCCAGGGTCTCATGACTACAACCGGCAGAGATGGGATTTAATCTGGCTGTGGATTGCATGCCAAAGGTGTGCTGTGGGAATCTCATTTGACTGAATTTACCTCCTCAGTCAAAACTCCAGATATTTATCTTCAGGATGCTTAAGCTTCCTGCCATCAGTAACAGTCTGGCACTTCCTTCTGTAGGAGGCCTGCCTTCATTGTCAAATAACAAACTTCTTTGATTTTGGAGAGACTCTGTTACCATGGAAATCTGGGGACATTATTACTTCAGGAAACAGTCTCTCCACATAAAGTGTTCAAAATATCAATTAGGATCACTCTTCAGACAGATCTGGAAAAACATCAATCCAGTTTGCACATCTTTCCATGAAGACTCAGTTGCCGTGTCTAGTATTTCCTTTGTGTCTGTTTGCTCAAGTATGTCCCACTCTGTGACCGTTTGGACTGTAGCCTTCCAGGCTCCTCTGTCCATGGGATTTTTCAGCAAGAATACTGGAGTGAGTTGCCATTTCCTCCTTCAGGGAATCTTCCTGACCCAGGGATCAAATCTGTGTCTCCTATGTCTCCTGCATTGCAGGTAGATTCTTTACCTGTTAAGCCACAGGGGAAACCCATTGGTATCTAATAATACTCATTGGTTTTGTTTTTGTTTTTGCCACATGGCGTGAGTGGTCTCAGTTCCCAACCAGGGATTGAACCTGGGCCATGAAAGCAGTGAAAGCACTGAATCCTAACCACTAGCCATGTATATATATATAAACACACATATACAAAATAATTTATATACATATATACACAAATATGCTTGTTTTATTTTTTTTTTTGGTTTGTTTTTACTCGTTTCATTTAGTATCTTTCTAACAGGAAGGCTGACCATATAAAACTTTCTGTCTATTTGAAATCTCAAAAATAATCCAAACTAAATGGCAAGTGAAATAACTGCTTTGAGACAAAAAATAAGTCTTAACATTCCTTAACAACAACACAAGACATACAAGAGAGTTTTCTTATACTTAAATTACCATTTTCTGTTATTAATTTTGGTAACATGTATTTCATTGCATTTATGAATAGGAATAGAGAGTATATATACATAGAACCAATGCTGAGAATGGCTGTTTGCTTTCTGAGGTGCTTGCAAATGGTGGGTTCTTATATTTTCTAGCTTAATCACAACCGCTCACCTAGTAACTTTATTTAATTTGCATTATCTTTGCAAATTGATCTCTGGATCTGTTTGGCCTGATTAAGTCAGTTCTAGCGAACTTGAAACAGTATTTTAGAGAGTCAACTTGCCTTAACACGCACAGACTCTCATCTCCAAGGGGAGAGATGAAGGATTGCTCCTCTTTGTGCGTCTAACACAGGACCTTCCCAGAGCAGGTACTCAACAAGTGTTTGCTGAACAGAACTGTCTTCATTTACCTAATAGAAAGTGAGAAGAAAGGCATTTCTTTATTGAAGCGACTGCCCCCAAAGAAACTCCGTCTTACGTGGATTGCTCCCAGATGCAGACCAGTGTGCCTCTGTGGATCCAGCCTCTGACTGGTCCTTGGTAGCAGGTCATTCTCCTCACCCCTAGGCTCAAACCCATCTCTATTTTTCAATATCTTGAACCAAGTGCTTTCTGCTAATTCATCATGTAAGAAACAGACCCGTGTCTAGTAATGCTGAGTCAAAGGAAGATACTCAAAATACTGATACTTTAAAAGTTTAAATGAAATGTTAATCAGAGGCAGTTTGTGGTGATTTGCTTTCTATGTCTCTTTTTTTTTTTTTAACCATGGATGGCAATTTCTTAGGAAGAGCATGCCGAAAACTTGAATTGATTTTTTTCATTGCTATTGACACTTCTTAATAGCAGTCTTAGGAAAGATGGCTAAACCTAGTCAGATGGGACAAGTATTTGGTGAATTTTTCCCCATGGCAATTATAAATATTAGGGGAATTTTCATGGATGTATCATGGCTACCTAGTGATGCAGAATTAGTAAGACATATGATTATAAAAGTGTGGCTTGTTGCACATTGTATGGTAAGAACAATGTAAACAGCTTCTCCTTGCAACAAATCATTATTAGAAGAACCACTGCATTCCAAGCCTGGAAGAGCTTCCTTGTCTCTCAAGAAAATGTTAAGTCCTGGTCCCGTCCAAAAAGCACACAAAAACACCATTAAATCGACTTCTTGTTAAACACCCACCTTAGAAGTTTATAAAAACACTGAAGTAACATTCTCACAGAAAAGTAAAGTCTGAGTTTAGAGAATGAATATCAAGTACATGGCCAAAAGCTTCCATTTCATCCGTATATAAATGGCTCTAGAGAAAGGAGCGAAAATCACCAACTACACAACATCTCTCTGTGGCACCTCACTCGGATCAGGGGAGGAGGAAATAAATAGTTCACAGGGTAAATCCTCGGGCCCATAGTTCAGTCATAGATCCCACAGTGTCACAAGCCAGTAAATGTCCAGATATCTTTTCAGATAACTTCCTGAGCGTTTGAGTGTTCTTCAGAGTTTCTTTTCTTGCTCCTTCCAAATGCCAACACAATTGCCTTCAGTGTCCTCAGCTGAAGTCAGCCATCCTGCAATATGAATCAGAACCTGTTGTACCACGAGATCTCTCTTGGTAAAATAAAACTATCCCCAGAAAGCAATTTATCAGATAATTTTGAGGAAACCTCACAAATGACCAGTATTTTGTGCTCTCAAGATTTAGAGAGAATTAAAAGATCATGTAATCCACCCAGCACATGGTGTAAATGTTCTTAAATTAGATTGTAGTGGTAGTTGTGCAACTCTGTGAATATACGAAAACCCACTGAATTATATACTTTAGATGGGGAAATGTTATAGTACACAAATTATATCTCAATAAAGCTGTTTTAAAAGTTATTGTTATAACGGAAACAATGACTCAGCAGGAACTTACAATAAACTTCATATGACTGACGATCATGTGTGGCATCCTTACTGTCTTCAATGAGGAAGGAATTTTGGTTAAAGGTCATTGACATTTTTCTCATCATAGATAACTATGGAGACTGTGCTGAGATCTCCTGATGACAAGTGGAATGTGGAGGTCCAATCACAAGAATAAAGAGCATCGGCTTGATCCAGTAGGATCTCTTCCTAACCTAATATTCTGTTTATGATTCAGGAGGGAGGCAATGGCTGCCTTCCATGACATTGCTTTAAAGTTTAGGAATATGACACCAATTTCCTCAAATCCTTTTCTTAATACACTCTAGACTGTTGACTAATAAATTTATCTAAGTCCATCTTGAATCAGTTTATATTTTCAGCTTGTTGTAACACATTCCATATGCTTCCCAATTTGCTTTGGATGATTTGAGCATCATTTTTGTGTGGAGGCAAAGGCTCTTATAGAATCCTGAAGCCCCCACACCTCTAATATTCACCACCCTCTCCCCCATGATGCTGTCAAAAGGCTTTTCTTTTTTTTAAGTAGGAGCAAGAGTTTCCAACTCTCCTCTGTCTGCAAACTTTTTGCTTCCAATGCCTTCTCTGAGGAAGGGCCCTGATTCTAGTTGGAAAGCTAGTAGCTGGTGGGCATAGTGTACTGATATATTGGATACACACAAGGGTCCCTGGACATCACATCAGTACACAGACAGGAAAATCTTCGCTGAGTTTTAGACCCCATTCAGTTCAGGTGGTTGTTTTTTTAATTTTTTTTTTTTTTTTTTTTTGATGCGGATCATTTTCAAAGCCTATGTTGAATTTGTTACAATATTGTTTCTGTCTTATGTTTGGGTTTTTGGCCATGAGGCATGTGGGATCTTACCTCCCTGACCAAGGATCAAACCCACATTCCCTGCATTGGAAGGTGAAATCCTAACCACTGGACCACCAGGAAGTCCCTTGGTTCAGTTTTATACATGATGAAACTGAGGTCCAAGGAGAAGAGACCATTTGTCCAGAGTCACATAATCAGCCGACAGCAAGACTAAAAGTGATATGTCTTTAAAAAAACAAAAGTGATAAGTCTTGATTTCCAACCATTCTGCTTTCAAAACTACCAGGGTGCCTTGTGGATTCGCAATATAATGCTCATCTCAGTCCCTTTCTGCTTCCCTCTTCTGATTTCATTTGTGGTTTGACCAGCACTGACCTCACCATCCTGTTTGGTCTCATCCATGTCTGCTTCATCCTGGTCAGGTTCGAACGTGGTGCCTCGGTCAACAACATCCACACCAGCCTGCACCCTGGGCTTCTCATTTTCCCACTTGGCAAAGCCTTTGTCCTTTGCTGCTTTGTCGTGGAACTTGGACTTCATTTTGGGGAAGGTGTGGGACCCTGAGTCCCCCCAGCCAGCCTCTGACCACACAGGCTCGGTCTGGGTGGCCTGGCTGGTGGTGGCCCGCTGCAGCCGCACAGAGATCTTGCCAGAGGAGCCTGTGACCAGTGTGATGGCTCTGCTGTCCAGGTCTCGGTGTCCAGCAGTGACACCAGGGAACTCGAACACCTCATCCTGCACTGGAAGCGGAAAGCTTACTGTGATTATTGTGATTATTTGACATCCGACTGCTTCACAGCAAACGGTCAAAGTGGTTGCAGACAACAGGAGTCTGAAGGGCAAGGTCCTAGAGGAGCAGATCAGAGGCGGAGTGAAATTGGCCTCAGGTTATTGAGACCTGAAGGCAGAAAGCAGCGTGTGCGGTTCAAGGGTTTTTAGCCACTGCTGCTCACCCTGAAGAAGACCTTTGTGTTTATAACGTCTCTGACCAGTTTTAGATCCAGAACTCAGCCAAGGTGCAGGATTGGAAGGTGAGCAGAGAGAAATCACAGCAGGAAAGAAAGTAGAGGACATTACCTGGGGGCAACGAGGGACTTCCAGGCAGTGACCCATGACTGCTGCCCAAGGAGGGTGCCCGGGCAAACCTCCTGCAGGCCAGAACCAGGAGGTCTTTGCACTGTTTATGACAGTTGGCTCCACAATCTGAAACAAGCCAAAGCATCACAGGTGATTAGTGTGAACCTTGTGTGTGGGTGCTGACCAGGTTTCCAGGGTGGCCTTTGGGCTGTCAGGACTCCCCTCCCCAACCCTCGTTTCTGTGTTTAATCTCAGATCCACAGGGTGTGTCTAGGGGCAGTAAAAGGGCCAACAGGACTCTCTTCCCTTCCTGGGGTTCCTACAGTTCTCTCATATTTGTTCTGTTGCTTCTTCTTTACAGTTCATTAAAGTGCTGGGGCAGCCTAAGAGGAGTTGCCTTTGTCCCCAAACTAGATGTAAATTACATGGGACTGGGGTTCTTCTCCAGACCAAGATCCACTCCCCACAAATGTACTCCCTGAGCCAGAACAAGGGTGAGAAGCCTCAGCATCTACCCTCTCCCAGGACCTACTGCTGCCTCTCATTACTAATAGCAAAGCATCCCTCCATTCAGGATGTGTCTGCATTTTCTATTCTTCTTCATGTCCCCAAACCTTTTCCAGAGCAAGTGATTTCATCTTTCACTTCCTCTCTTGGCACAGAAACAGAAGACAAGGTGAGCTTGTGCTCAATAAACATGTTTCATTGACTGTGGCTTGGAAATGGCAAGCAGCAGACCCTGTGATCATCCCATGAGATGCTTTAGTTAAGAAAGTAGATATTAATTGCTACTTGGGGTAGAAAATTTTGGCCACTTTGGAAGATAACAGCACAATTATTTCCTACGATGAGAGTTCTACATTCCTCTTAGAATCACTAGACAGATACGATCATTTTAAAGGGTATATTTCTCTCTCACCATCAAAAAGGAGCTTTCTCGTTATTTTCAAAACCATTTCCCTCTAAAGCAGTGATCCCCAAACTTTTCGGCACCAGGGACCAATTTCTTCATGGAAGACAATGTTTCCACAGACCAGGGGTGGGGAAGATGGTTTGGGGATGATTCAAGCACATTTCATTTACCGTGCACTTTATTTATAATCTAATGCTGCCACTGATCTGACAGCAGGTACTGGTCTGCAGCCTGGAGACTGGGGACACCAGTCCTAAGTGGTCTAGTTTCAAATGGTTTTGTAATGACATCATGGAAAGATCAAATTGTAATGATATTTGGTCTGTTTTAATTAGACTTTTCACTCTATGTATCTTTAAGAGAAAATACCATATGAACAGAGATCTTAGGGTTTAATTGGTTTTCATCTTCATAAAATTATATGTGTGTGTGCGTGTCTGTCTGTCTGTCTAGGGCATAAGGGGGAGAAATGAGTATCTTTGCTGCTTGAAAGGAACAATTCAAGTTAGACTAAGACAACTGATTCAGAAAATTAAAGGGAATTTTTTCTTCCTGAGCACTAAAGTGTGACTCCCATAGAGGTTTAAGGAAGCTCCCTACTCTTTGTAAAATGAGAGCCAAATACTGAAAGATAGCTAGAAAAAAAAAGGCATCACAGGGAACATTATTAATCTGAAGGCATTCTGTGATTACAATATTCCTTTTGTGGTTTTATTATACTCTTCAAGAGCATTATCAGATTCTTAAAAGAACCAGTATGAACAGTTTGCATAATACATAATACATATTACATAATTATATGTAATAATCTTTTATCTACAAGTAGCAACAAAAGTATCTAAAATTTGCATTTATTTAATATATATTTATTCAATTGCTATAAATTTCAATTAAATGGGGGGAGTATATGAACAAATTCACTGAAAAGGGCAAAAGTGTCTCCTCTTCTCTCATCATCATCTGTAATCTAGTAGAGACAGGACTAGCTATGTGAGAGCCAACAGAGATGCGTATGTATTACAGAAATGAGCATGGGTTCTCCTTTTTCCCTTGAAGGATGAAGTTCTTTTATACAGTATTTCCATTGTGCTTGCTCTCCTCAGAAGTCCCACCTTGAATGTGTGCTAATGATGAGCAGGACATCTTAGAGATAGGGGTTTGATGTGTGTGGGATGATAAGTGTAGTTTGCTTGGGATAAAATTCCAGCCTGGGCTCTCCGAAATGAAATGTCAGGGAGTCCTTTCCTGGACACGTTAACTCTCCAGTTGCCAGTAGCCCCACAGCCCCAGGTTCTCCAAGAGGCCGGAAAGCTTTAAAGTTTCCATCAGACAATTATGACTTCTGCCCCAAATGTCACATTTAAAATTTTAACAAAATAACCTTTACGTACCTTTGCATTTGTATCCTTGCTTGATTATGCCCCAGAGCTGTAACAAAAAGACAAAGGAATGTCAGGGAATCTGAAGAGAAATCTGGAAAGAAAACAAGGCCACAGAGAAGGAAGTCCTGAGAAGCGTGATGACTGGCAGAGCACAAACAGGATGTGGCTGCTCCTGACACCCTTCCTGTCAGATAGAAGGACCCTCTCCCGGCCCACTCCAGCTGGAGCAATAACAGGAGTTTGGCTTCCGTTTTCTTTCTGGGAGCCAAACGGGAGCTGGGATGGGAAGCTGATACTGGTGAATTTATTGCACTCTGTTGTAATGCGCGCTCAGCAAAATTCACAGAAAGATTTTGCCCCTCTGCCTTTGGAAGCCCTCGATCCCTCTGATTTCCTTTCCTTTTCTTTTTTTTTTTTTTAATTAGGGTATAGTTACTTTACAACTCTAGTTATGCTTGTTTCTGCTGTATAGCAGTGAATCGGCTATATATATGCATATATCCCTCCCTCCCTCTTAAGCCTTCCTCCTATGCCCACTCCTCATGCCATCCAACTAAGTCGCCGCCAAGCACCCACTGAAGTCCCCGCGCTGTACCGTAGGTTCCCACTAGCTGTGTTTCACGCGTGGCAGTGCACACACATCTAGCCCCAACCTTCCAATTCACACTGCTCTGGCGCCCCCTACAGGAAATTAAGGGCTTCCTGTGTAACTCAGCTGGTGAAAAATCCACCTGCAATTCAGTTTGTATCCCGGTTTGTTTCCCGGGAGGGGAAGTTCCCCCGACAAAGGGGTAGGTTACCCACTTCAGTATTCTTGGGATTCCCTTGTGGCTCAGACGGTAAAGAATCCACCTGCAATGGGGAGGCCTGAGTTCGATGCTTGGGGTGGGAAGATCCCCCAGGGCAGAGCATGACAACCCACTCTAGTATTGTTGCCTGGAGAATCCCCATAGACTGAGCAGCCTGGTGGGCTAGAGTCCACAGGGTCACAAAGGGTGGGACACGACTGAGCAGCTTGGCACCGCATAGCACACAGCTCAGGAAAGTAAGCAACCCAGCAAACCATCCTACTAAAGCATTTGAATTTTGCATGGTTATTTTCTGAGAAGCATTTCTGCCTTGATGGAACACAAAAGAGGAAAAAGATCTTGCATCTGTTCATGTCATTATTCTCTCCATGTGCCCGGGGTGTGGTCCGTGCCCGGGCTGTGCCAACCCAGGTAGAAGTGGGATGGAGGAAGTGACAAGGGAGTGTCTGCCCAGGCACTTGAGGATTATTATCAAGGTGACTGTCCTCACAAGCCTCTGCCTCGCTGTAACCTCTATGAAGAAGGGCGCTGCCCACGTTCTTTCTCAGGCCTCCTGCAGCCCTTGCATATGGGAACTAGGGACATCAGGAGCAGGGAGCATGGATGAATTAAATGGGCTTAGCCCTAAAGTTGGAGAAGCTCCATTCCTAACCTCTTTGTGGTTACGCTGAGTGACTGATATCTACCTAATGAAATCATTTTGATAGAAACAGGGCTGGTAGGGGCTATTGACACAGACGGGGGTGTTGTGCACAATGTCTTATAGGAGAACAACGCCCTGAGTGTGGGCATCATGGCCCTAGGAGAAGAGAAAGTAGCTGCTGATTCAAGGCGGTAGGAAGGTTGCTCCTTACTCTCTTTCTGACAAGGAAATCCCACCAGTGGAGAGTGATTCCTTTGGGCCTGAAAAGTAATTTGTTCCTTCAGAAAACATTACAAATGTCTCTTGGAACAAGGTAACATTTTGCCTTGGAGACAGGAAGGATTATTAAGACAGCTAACTGGAAGCAAGGCCTCAGGTGTCTCGGATGACTGGAAGAGGGATGGGGAGGTGTCACTGCAGAAAAGGAAGTGGGTAGGTAGGCCAATCACATCTGTCAGAGCTGTAAGGATCTTTATGATAATCAAGTTTGCTTCCCTTTTATAAAAGGTGAGTGTCATGATGCAGGAAGTCAAATACTTTGCAAGGTTCCACATCTGGGAAACTTTGTGGGTATGAGAAAATGTTTCCTCACAGAGCCCTTGGTCTTTGTAATAACAAAAATAACAGTGATAGCATTGAATGAACTCTTGCTATGTGAAAGGCAGTTTCACAAAGTGAGTAATGAGTAAGCTATGTGTAGCAATTCATTTACTGCTCACAATATCCCTGTGCTTACTCGCTCGTCATGCCTGACTCTGCGACCCCATGGACTGTAGCCTGCCAGGCTCCTCTGTCCCTGGGGGTTCTCCAGGCAAGAATATTGGAGTGGGTTGCCATGCCCTCCTCCAGATCCTTATGAGATAGATAATGATAATTATATCATTTTTACAGATAAGGAGACTGAGCTACAGAGAGGTGAAGTCACTTGACAAGATCTCATAGCTAGTCAGTAAGGAAAGAAGAAGGTGAAGAATGTGTCACTTGAGGAAAGACAGGAAGCCATGGATCCTGGGTGTCTTGCATGAGATCAGAGCAAAAGCCACTGATCTAGGACAAGAGAGGATAAGGTTTAAGAAGCATTTGATTATCTGGCTATAGCATGTTACTAGCACAGCTGCAGAAACTGCTAAACTGCTGAAAAAGATAAAGTCAAGCATGAGACACATGAGGAGAGCAAGTCAGAGCATTGCTTGCTAATGATTACTTAAGAACCAGGAGACAACACGAGGCAGAACGAGGCTCTGGGTCAGCATACAAGCCAAGGACAGGAGAGGATACTTCCCATAGCCCTTTGACTGTGAGGTCTCAGGCTCTTGCAGGGGTGATTGTTTGTGGTGGAAGGAGTGCTGGACTGAGCATCAGGAGACCTGAAATATGAGTCATGATTCTGCTGCTCATGATCCATGTGACCTTAGGGAAGTCACTTAACTTCTCCGGAGTTCAAAGTAAGGGAATTAGCAAAACTCTTTCAGCTTTGGAATTCTAATTCTAAAACCAATGTATTTCAAGCAGTGTCTGTTTGCCTTCCTTACCGTCAAAATGGAATTTATTTCAAAAGTATGTGGTCCAGGCATTAAAAAATATTTCCTTCTATTCCCCCATAAGTCCCTTCAATGCCCATGTAGAACATGATATTTTATAAATCCATTTGAAAACTAATGAGGTGTTTTCTTTTTAAATATGCCTGTGTAAAGATCAACTCAAATTGTAGCAATGCAATTAAGTGTATTTTGGAAAGTACAAAGGGCTATTAAAACTATAAATGAGTTAATTTCAATTAAACTCCAAAAGTATCAAGGCACACTAAAAAACAGAGAGAGAAGGATTTACTTTGAGCTCTGTGGCATGTAACATCTGATATCATTTACTTATCACAACAACATGACAGGTAAGTCTTAACCGTCTCTTACAATTAGGAAAATAGAGACTCAGAGATGATCTGTAACTTGGTCAAGGACACAGAGTTAAGGGCAGAATTGAGAATCAGAGTTCTGGACTCCAAGTCCAGAGCGTTCTACCTGATCACAGCTGCATCTAAAACCTAGTGCAGCAAATGTACTGTGATGAGTTGAGGAGGGGAGTGTGGGAGCTCCAAGAATCCTGCCTTGTTGCTTCTACAGAACCTGTGCCTCCATGGAAGGGAGAGACATCCAGAAGCACTGGGGAGCAGAGATAAGACCTTGAGATTTGATAAGGACCTACCAACTCTCACACCATGCCAGGGTCAAAGTCTCAATTTGACTTTTGGCTGAGCTGGGCCCTGGCCAAAGAAATTCCCTGGGCCTCCCTCTGCAGTAGAGAGTTGCACATGGCTCCATCCTACTCGAGCATTTTTCAGGTCTAGACACAGGCAGAAGTCCCCCTCAGAAGAGAGAAACATGAAAAAGGAGATGTATTTGTTTGATGATCAAGTGGTCAGGTGACGCAGTCCCAATGGCATAACTGGTAAGAGAAACTCTCTTTCCCTGGGGTGGGCAGAGAGAGCTGTTAGGCTGGCCTTGCCCCTTGACCACAGCAGCTGCTATGATCACATCTTTGATGTAACCACTGCCTCTAAATTTATCCATTCTCACAGGGATGCTTGAATAGAAACTCCTGCCCTTCAGCTCCTCAAAGCCAGTTATTCAAGAATGAAAGTGGTAGTCCAGTGGTACTCTGCCTTGCAATGCAGGGGATGCGGTTTCAACCCCTGATCAAGGAACTAAGATCCCACATGACTCAGGGCAACTAAGCCTGCTGACTGCAACTTCTGAACCCATGCAGTACAACTAGAGAGAAGTCCACGTGCGGCATGAAGTACTCGCCTGCTTCAACTAAGATCTGCCACAGACAAAAAGTAAATAAATAAATATTAAACTGTCTTTTTAAAAGAATGAAAGGGGAAAATGTAATTTAGTGGGAGCTTATATGATATCAGCTATGAATTTTGTGTGGGTCCACAGCGGGACATGACTGCTGAATAAAGCTAACAAAACTGAGTTGGCACCTGAACAAATGCCTCTCATCTGGCTGCTGGGCTACCCTCGTGTAGGTACCACATTTTCCATCTTTTATTACTAGGATATCAACTAGAAGATGTTCGGAGCTCAAGGGTCTTTTTTTAATACCAAGGCCAAACCTGATCTTAACTGCCAAAGAATCATCAAATACGGGAAATGATGTGTACAACCTTCCTTTGTTGCAGTGGTGTAGGTACAACCAGAATACCTACATTTGAGTTCCACCTCTTGTCATTATTGGCTGTGAAATCTGGGGAGAATTGGGTTATCCACTCTGGACCTCCCTCCATTCATACACAAATGGGGAAAGTAAAATGCCCACCTCATGGGCTAGTTATGAGGATCAATTACACTAATGTCTCTAAGTAGTTCATTCCTGTCAAATTCCAAGTAAATGTTATTTATTATTATAACCACCTTATCTTTGAAAAGATTTTTTTTCCTTTCTGAGCTTTGAATTATTGAGCCATGTCATGATAGATCTCTAGTGGTGGACACCATATAAAACAAGAACTGGGAGGAGCTGGCTATGAGAAATACCTCACTTAGTGATGATTGCCAGGGCTCGCTGGGCAGGACCTTTCCCTGGCAGGTAAGAACAGTCAAACTACTCTCTTGGGTTAATAGTCCTCACCAACCTTCCCTGTCTCCACCAGCCCTGCATTCCTAGAAAAAGTGTAGTTCAACCTGCTGCTGCTGCTGCTGCTAAGTCACTTCAGTCGTGTCCGACTCTGTGCGACCCCACAGACGGCAGCCCACCAGGCTCCCTTGTCCCTGGGATTCTCCAGGCAAGAACACTGGAGTGGGTTGCCATTTCCTTCTCCAATGCATGAAAGTGAAAAGTGAAACTGAAATCGTTCAGTTGTGTCTGACTCTTCACGACCCCATGGACTGCAGCCTGCCAGGCTCCTCCGTCCATGGGATTTTCCAGGGAAGAGTACTGGAGTGGGCTGCCATTGCCTTCTCCAAGCTCAACCTGCAGCTCTTGCTTTTAATCGAATGTTTCATTTCAGGGAGCCATCGTGGTTTACATGATCTAAGACAGACTGTGGACTCTGTTATTGGACCATTTTCCCACATTCTCAGAATACTGCACAAATCACCACATACAAGTGAAAACACTGAAAAACAGACTTACAAATCCTGCACAGTGTTCACAGAAGGTTGGCTTGAGATAGGTCATCTCCTGAAAATTATGGACAAATCCTGGTCCCATTTTACAGTGTAGTTGGGACTTAGCTCTCAGGAAGTAAGCCATCATCTCATCCTTACTGATCAGGCCATCCCTGTGAAGAGAACCAAGAACAGAGGGCTCTTTAAACACACGCCGCTCAGTCATTGCTACTCTTAAATCACTCGCCTCCCAAACCTCTGTGACCAAAGCAGGTGGGAACGTTTGCTATCCTGTTCACATATTCACATCCGAAAGGAGAGGATCTCAAAGGACAGCTTTCAGTGCCAAAGGCTTTCTTAGTAAGAAGAGTGTGTGCGTGTGGGGTGGGGGGTTGGGGATGGTGACTTGTGCACTGTAGCACAGAAAGTCTTCTTCATTACCAGTAGTAGCTTCCGGAAGGACATCTCCTTTCTAGCCTTTGCCTCAAAATAGGGTTTGCAAGAATCAAGTGGCTGGAGAAAGGCAGAAAACCATGATAACTGGACCCACCATTCTCAAATTTTTCCACCTGATGTCGTCCAGATCACTAGCATTGGTAACCTTTTCATTCATGTCTTCTTGGCACACAGACCATTCACTAGAGTGATTCTCCCAGATCTTCTTCACATAGAACTTCTGGTTCCACTTACCACTGCACATCCTGACTCCTTGTTTACCAAGAGACCCCATCAAATCCACTGACGTAGGTGAACTTCATGATGCCGTCTCGCTACATCAGCTTGTGTTGAAGACCGCATCCGTCTGTGCTGATTCAGAATTCCCTTATCTCTCATCTGTCCTTTCTTGGGGTCATTCTCCCACCTCCACTCCCCCCACCCCCATCTCCAGGACACTGCTCCTTCTAAGTTCTGCTCCATCTTGTCAGCCACTCCTTCTTCTGTTTACAAATACACTCAGGACGTCTCCTCCTTCAAAAGGTCTTTCCTTACTCCTGCCTCCAGTTCCAACACTTGTCTTTTCTCTCTTACTCCTGAAGTTTTTCGGAGGAGTATTCAGTAGACATTTTTTCCATTTCCTTCAGTTACTCTTTTCCTCCAAATAATCGGGTTTCTAATTCACCATTCTACTGAAGCTGTCACAGTAACATCCTCAGGGGCCTTTTCTCATTCCTGAACTTGCTGACCTCCCGGCAGCACGTGACATGGGGACAGGACTCCCCCTTTTTGACATCCCTTCTCCGTGCTCCCCGGTGATTCCATGTAGCCGTGGCTCCCTTCCGCCTCTTCTGCTCCTCCTTCTCCAGCTCTTCTGAAGGATCCATGTCTTTCAGCTTCTGCACGTGGGGAGAGGAGTCCTGAAGCCACATTCCCAGGCCCCATGCTCACGTTCCTCTAAATTTTCCTATCAGAGGGACTTCCCTGATGGTCCAGTGGTTAAGACTCTGTGCTGCCTCTGCAGGGGGTGTGGATTCGATCCCTGGTCTGAGAACTAGATCCCACATGTTGTGCAGTGGGGCCAAGACATAAGAATTTTTTTTAATTAAAATATAAACTTTCCCATCAGAATGTGCTCACACTCCTGGGACTCTAGCTCACACCACTGGACTGAAGACCTGACTGTCTCTGTCTCCTGCCCTGATTGTTCCCTTGAATCTTGGTGCCATATCTTCAACAACCTGCTAGAATCTTCTCCTGGATGGCCCACTTTCCTCTCAAAATCAACATATCTAAGCATGTCTGACAAGAAATCATGTAGGGATGCTTTAAACCTTCATTTTTAGGGAAGATTATTATATTTTTAGGAAAAAATATATGTATTTGCTGGGACAGACTCAGTTCCATCTAAAGAATGGCAGAATAAGAAAATGAAGACTGGAAAGTGATTTTAAGTTCACATTCTACATACATGTTACCGACAGAAACAAACAGGGAAGAAGTGGGTAGTCAGCAGATAATTTAAATTTTATTTTATAAGAGAAGTTTATGTTTCTAATAATTTATTTTAAAAGTATATAAGTATTTTTAAAGTATGTCTCTGATCTAGTTATACAGTGAAGATAGATTAAGGTTTTAAGATGTTTATGATAAATTACCAAGGCTTTCCTTGTGCTGAATCATTTACAGGTTTAACTTTTTAAAAATTTCTCACACCAACGCAAATATTAGAGGATTTTAATATGATATACTTTGGATATATAACCAAAATAAAATCTAGTATTTCATTACAGATAATTTTTAAACTAGGAACCAATCTCACATAATTAAAAATGAAGTGATAAAATTATTAATGTCAGAGTTTCTTGCCAATTTAAAAAAAAATTTAACGATCCAGGTTTTAGCCTCTAAAGTTACTTAATCTCTCACAAATCATTTGAAGCTAAAGAGAAACATATTTTTCCTTTATTTCTCAAGACAGCATTTGAGCTAGCAAAGACAAAAACAAAGCCTGGACACTTTCTGGCTATCTGTACCTGTCACCTGCTCACCTGTAGCTGAACACTGTAAGTAATCTAAAAAAAAAAAATCTTACTTATTTGATGATTTTTAAGATTACTCCCTGGTCCAGTGATGATGAAGACTCTACTGTACTAGACCTAACTATAATTAGCCTCTATTCTTTTTTTGCTGGAGGTTTTGGGGTTGATGATATTTCATCTGCTAAGTAGTAGCAGTAATATGTGAAATGGAGAGCTGGGCTAATTTGCACGTGACCCTCTACTTAACACTAATGATGTGATCTGCCTTGTGATTCTATCCAACCAGTCATGTTCATGGACACCAAGAAAAAAACAGCAAAAAGTTAGACATATCTCATTAAATCACTAGGATCAATGTTTTTAGGATATAAATTAGAGAGAGACTTCTCTGCTCTCCTTTGATAGTAATTTTCTGCTTCAGGACACCTACATTATAATATAACAAAATTAAACTTACTGATCTTTGTCCAGCACACAAAAGGAATCCAAGAAGGGAAAATTGGCAGCTATACTTTCAAAGTCTTCTTGGGAGATATACCCATCATGGTCATGGTCGTAGTTCCTAAACACAGACTGTAAAGGAAAGACAAATATTTACTGAATGACTATTTATGAGGCAGCCTCTGAACTTGTTATTGGGAAAGCATAATTAAGCATACTATTTTTTCTATCAGTGAGCTTGAAATCTAGTGGGAGATAACAAAATTGAGAGGACTTTATGGTATAATGAGATAAGTGCGATGCTGAAGACAAAGACAGAATGCTATGAGGGGAGGTGGAGACAAATTTTAAAATATTTTCTGAAGAAAGCAAGGTCTAAACCTAGACCTCTGGGTTTAGTAGGAGTGAGGCTGGTGAATTTACAAATACCAACACCATGACAATAGAAAGTGAAACTTTAAATGTTAAATTATCTCAAAAATCAAAGTATACACGTAATGCAATTCCAATAAAAATCCCAGTGGGAATTTGTTTTTTTTCAGAAAAACATTTCCAAGCCCTGGGGAATTTGTTTTAAATGAACAAATTAATTCTAAAGTTCCAATAGAAGTAACATGTTGAAAATAGCCTAAAATTGTTAAAGATGAGGAGTAATGACCTCAGGTAAGGGAAACAAAAGCAAAAACAAACAGCTGGAACTATATCAAACTAAAAAGCTTTTGCACAGGGAAGGAAACATCAACAAAATGAAAAGGCCACCTACTGAATAGGTGAAGTTATTTGCAAATGATACATCTTAAAAGGGGATAATATTCAAAATATACAAAGAACTGACCAAAAAAAAAATTTTTTTTAAGGCAGAGGACCTGAATAGACATTTTTCTAAAGAAGATTTACAGATGGTCAACAGACATATGAAAAAATGCTCAATATCACTCATCGCTCATCTCAGGGAAATGCAAATAAAAACCACAGTGAGATACCACCTCACACCTGTCAGAATGGCTATTATCAAAAAGACAACAAACAACAACCATTGTTGAGGATGCAGAGAAAAGGGAACCCTCATGTGCTGTTTTTGGTGGGATTATAAAATGGTGCAGCCACTGTGAAAACAGTAAGGAGGCTCCTCAAAAAATTAAAAATAGAACTATCATACAATCCATCAATTCCTTTTTGTGTATTTCTTCCAAAGAAAACAAAAATATCTGTTTTTGAAAAGACATACACCCCTATGTTCATTCCAGCATTATTTACAATAACCAAGATATGGAAGCAACCTAAGTGTTAAGTGAATAAGGAAGGTGTGATATATGAATAAACTGGAATAGATTCAGCCATAAAAAATTGATGCAAACTTGCCATTGTTTGACAACATGGGAAGACTTTAGAATATTATGCTAAGTGGAATAAGTCAGGCAGAGAAAGTCAAATATCATATGATTTCACTTATATGTAGGATTCAAAAAACAAATGAACAAACAAAATAAAACAGAAACAGACTCATAGATACAGAGAACAAACAGGTGGTTGCCAGAGGTGAGGGGAGTGGGAGGATGAAAGAATAGGCAAGAGAAATTAAGAGGTGAAAACTTCCAGGTACAAATGACATGGGATGGAAAGCACAGCTTGGGGAATACAGCCAATAATATTTTAATATCGTTGTATTGTGACAGTTGGTAACCAGACTTATTATGGTGATCATTTTATAATGTGTAGAAATGTCAAATACCTAGAACACCTAGAAGGTCAATTATACTTCAAATTAAAAAACTGAGGAGTAATGAGAGACAGTGTACCTTATCAGAAATCAAAGCTACATTAGCCAAAACAACATGGCATTACAACTTAGTAGAGACAGTACAGTCTAGAAACATCTATATATATGTAAGAATTCAGAATTCTTAAACAAGTTTGCTCAAAGATATACATGTACATATGCGCACGTGTGTGTGTGTGTATGGAGGGAGTAGAATAAAGTCATACAAGATCATCTACAAGTTTTCAGTGATTATCCCTAGGCAGAAGAAATACCAAGACCTGAAAGGAAAATTTCTACTTTCTATGTTTTATGTAATGCATTATTAATATTCACAATGTTTCTGGCTTTTTTTTTTTTTGCCTCACCGCATGGCTTGTGAGATCTTAATTCCCCAACAAGGGACTGAACCTGGGGCCACTGAGAGTGCTGAGTCCTAACCACTGGACTTCCAATGGAATTCCCCTGGCTTTCTTTATAACCAGAGAAAAATAAAAAAGAATTTTCTATTGCCCTCTTAGGAGTTAAAAAAAATTTGTGAGTTCTCCCTGCAAACACATGTATGCAAATACTTGACTTAGAGTCTAGCTGTAATGAATCTCTCTCTCTTTCCCTGTGGTTTCTATTATATTTTATCTTTATTGCCTTAGGTTGCAGGCTGATTCAGGAGTATTTTGGGACATAGGCAATGAATAAATGAACAAATTACTTCATTAAAATATGACTGTTTGGCATCATTGTAAGTTTATCCATAGATAACTGAACTTTTTTTGTAAGTTTCACTTTCAGTAATTATTCAAATCAAAACTGCTTAAAATTTAACTATTATGGAGTGCTTACAATGTATCATTTAATACCCATATTTATATGGACAGTGTAATATTTTTTGTGGAATAAAACTCATTATGGAAATTCAAGTAAAACCCAGTCATTTATTTGATTAAATTAGTGGTACTCAACCTATCAAAACTGGGTCAACCTTCCCCCATGAAATTGGAATTAGAGAAAAGAGATAAAGTACTGAGGGGCAAAACAGACTCCGCATGTGGAGCAAAGAAGTCCTGTCTGCAGAGAATGGAGTGAGCATTCAGAGAAAAGCAGACATAAGAGTAGGAGAGAGAATACTTCTTTTACTTCTTGATTCTAGACTTTCCTGAGCCACAATTCCATGTCCCTGGATCCTCTGCCCACTTTCCCTGGCTCCAAGTGGGGTCTGTCACTACCCCATCATCATGTGGTCCCCGCTGGACCTTATGGCTTTCTCATCATCTTCCCTCACCCCTTCTTCCCTTTCTGCCTCACATGCTCCATGAAATTTTCTATCAGCACCTCATGGTTTTGTGGATGATCCAAGATATAGAACATTCTTTTTCTGTCAACATTCTTTCCCAGCAAAGAGTACATCTATACCAAAGACTTGTTTCTATTGCACCTGAGAATATACTGATCCTAGAAGGTAGATGTGTAATCAATAATCACAGTTTCTAGCGCCTGAGAAAGGCGCTTTCCATCTTTCCCACACTGGTGCATCTACTCTTTGTTTCCATGGAAAACTCTGACATCATCTTGCCCCTCATTAAGTGATGTTTCTGACGTAAATGGTATTATGTTGCTGTGTCACAGACCTCCAAACATACAAAGCTGAAGAAATGATTTAACTTGCAGGATTTTCCTCCTACCCTCAGGTAACCAATTTATCAAGCATTTCATTATGATCCACATGGGTTGTTTCTTGTTTGTTTTTTGACTGCATTGGGTCTTCATTGTGGCACACGGGCTTAGAAGTTGCAGCTCACAGGCTTAACTGCCCTGTGGCCTGTGGAATATTAGTGCCCCCACCAGGGATCGAACCCACATCCTCTGCATTGGAAGGTGGATTCTTAACCGCTGGACCACCAGGAAAGTCCCCCCATGTGGATTTTTAATGAGTAGATTCTAACCTTCAAACAGTCCTTTGGGTTGCAGGGGCAATGATAAATGCGCCAAATGCCTGGGGAAGACAGGAGTTCTAAGTAGCTGTGAGTATTTGGACAAGTGAGAACCCACAGAAAGAAAGGAGAAAGGGGGCCTTCCTGGGAGAGTCTGCCCCCAGAAACCATGGCCAGGCAGAGCTAAGTGTCTGTTGAATTTCTCCTACCTGCCAGAGGACTGTTTTAATGGACTCCAGGTGATACCTAGGCCGCTACCAGAGAACATTCTGGAAAGAGAAAGGGGCCTCCTAGGGCTCACTTACCTCAACTAATTTCCTTATGTGCTTGTTGATGACTGTAGGATCTGGCTTCGGCATCACTCCTGAGGCCCACTCCAGGGGCACCACAGGCTTGGTGGGCGTCGTAGGGGAGGTAGGCTGCTGACAGAAAACACACACATTAAAAAAAGTTTTCTGATTAATTTTTTAAATTGGAGTATGATTGCTTCACAATGTTGTGTTAGTTTCTGCTGTGTAACAACGTCAGTCAGCTCCATGTGTGCATATATCCCCTCCTTCTTGTGGCTGCCTTCCGCCTTCCACCTTCAGCCCACACCTCTAGGTCATCACAGAGGATCAAGCTAAATTTCCTGTGCTAGACAGCAGCTTCCCACTAGCTAGCTATTTTACACATGGAAAACACACACGTTTTTCAACTTTATCTGGGACTTTGAGAAATCTGGACCAGGGACACTGAGAAAAACATGGGAGTTTTCCATGTTCACATCAATAGAAAATTATGTTTGTGTCGCACTTAAATGTTTTTAAAACAAGCATCAACGAAAACGTTGTTAATGGAATATTTTGTCAGTAGAATCTAATCTGTAACCAAATACATATTTGGATAGTGTGTTTTGTTTAGCAGGAGCCTAGATTGCATTATTTTAGGTGGGGAAAAAACATTGCTCATCCAAAAATCCTATCCAAGTTCCCTAAATAATACTAAAACACTAAAACACTATAACATTCCATACAGTTTTTTTTTTCTTTGTATAATGGAAAGCCTATGAAATGCCAGTTATCTAATTCTTTGATACTCAGGGCTAGTGATAAATTAGGTGTGTGCAGCAAGCAGGCAGCAGTGCATAGCCAAGTTTATGCCATCTTGCCAGCATTTCTCTCAATATGCTTAGTCACTTCTTGATGGTTTGAATAATCACTAGCTCCCTTGAGCCCTCTTCAGTGCAACTTGTTTTCTCCAAAGGTGTTACCGCCTTCTTGCAAGATATTTTCACTTAAGAATGTGA